>NC_136425.1:190960651-191325651 GCF_052625555.1 Lactuca saligna
TCATCCAATGCATGGATGGTGGCTAAGTTGCCAAATTGGCAAGGCAAAGTCAAGCTTCCCGGGTTACCTTTCTTCTTTGGTAATTTGTTTAACATGGCAGCTGAGTAGTTTTCATTAAGAATCACTTCTTTCACCTCCTTCGTCTTCCTTCAATTTGTGAGAAGCTCTTTGAGGAACTTTGCATATTTTGGCATTTGAGCGACTGCTTCAATGAAGGGTATGTTGATTTGCAGAGCTTTGATATGATTCAGAAACTTCTGGTACTCCTCTTCTTGCTTTTCCCTCTTAACTCGGGCTGGGTAAGGTATTGGAGGCAGAAAGGGCTTTTCAGAAATGTTTTCTTTAGAATTTTGCAATGGACTCTTCGAGTCCATATTCTGGACTCGGCAAGTGGTATCTGTGTCATGCAAAATTTTGTTTTGGTCCTGTTTTTCTGTGTCCTCCTGGTGCAAATCTTTGGGTGCTTCATTCTGAATGGGTGTTAGATGAGTGATTATCTTCCAACTTCTTGTTGTGACTATGTTTATGTGTGCGCCTCGTGGGTTGTTTTTGGTTTTACTAGGGAGTTCGTCGGATGATCTTTGGTTGATTTGTTGAGCAAGTTGCCCAAGCTGCATTTCAATGTTGTGGATAGATGCTTGCTGATTTCTAAGTATGGTTTTTGTTTCTTGGATTGCAGCATCATGATCATTGTGTCTCTTTTCTGAAGCAGCTACAAATTTGGTGAGCATCTCTTCCAAACTTGGTTTTCTTTCTTGTGTCGGCTCCTCCTTTTGGTAAAACCCCTCCCCTTTTGCTTGTACTTCTCCTCCTTAGCCTTCTTGTACTCTTCATAAGGGAGTCACTCCGTCTTTGGTTTGCGCCAATCTTCATCATAACGGTCCCCACTTGAGTAACAAAATGAACCTTTTGTTGCCATTTTCATCCAAGTCGTAGTCTCTAGTAAGATGAGGCCCATTGCAATTCTCACAACCCACCCGAATAGCATGGATCGTTTGATCCATATTATCCATCCTCCTATCCATGGTTTTTAGCATAGCCATGACCACTGACAAGTCTTCAGTAGCTGCATAGGCGGCTCCCCTAGTAACATCATTTCTTGGATTATGGTATTCTCTAGAATGCTTAGAGAATTCTTCAATCAATTCCTTGATCACCGAGGGTGGTTTCTTTGTGAGCGGGCCTTGCGAGTCAAGTAACTACCTGGTTGTGACATTGACTCCATCATAGAAGATGGAGACTTCTTGTTGGCTATTAAGGTCATGGTGCAGGCAATTCCTTAGCAGGCTCTTGTACCTCTCCCAAGCTTCATATAGTGACTCTCTAGCTAGTTGTTCAAGTTACTAATGGCCTTCTTCAACTTGGCTATTTTGGAAGGTGGGAAAAAGTGATCAATAAATTCTTCTTTCATCTTGGCCCATGTGGTGACTGGCCCGGGTGGGAGTGACTTGAGCTAGTCTTTTGCAGCACCTTTGAATGTAACTGGAAGCATGCGAAGTAGCTGGGTCTCGCGAGGCACATTTGGAACATTGAAGTAATCAGCTACATCATTGACTTCATCCAAGTGATTGTAAGCATCTTCGTGGTCTTTTCCATAGAAAGGAATCTCCTTTAGTTGAGCGAGTATGTGGCCCTTTAGTTCGAAAGTAGCAGTAGCGGGAATTGTGGGTTGCACAAGTCCCGGGCCGGTATCATCGCGGATCCTCTTCTTCCACTCTCCCATAGGAATTTCATCAATGTTAGTCATGGTAAGAGCTAACTCGTCGTCGGAATCAGAGTCATGCCCGTATGTAGGTTCTTCTTCCTCCTCGATGTCGTACTCGGTGTCTTCCTTGATCGGGTCTTCGCTTGCTAAATATGCACTGGATGCTCCTGATTTGCTACTCTTTTTCTTTCCAAAAACAGTTTTCAAGTTATACAAAGATGACTTCTTAGGTGTATTTGAGCTCTCCACGTCCTTGCCTCTGTTCTTTCTCAATGCGGATTCCGGGTCTTCAAACGGGGGTACCAGCGGAGTGTTTGATCCTCTGGTCATGAAAGTCCTGAAATAAAACAAGATAAACACATAAAAAGAACAAAAAAGTGCAACTTAACTAAACAGAAAAATAAATGTAAAACAGCAGGCTACTTGCCGAGTAGGTGCGAATGCACTCGGCGAGTAGCTTGTTATTTTTAAAAAAAAAAAACAAAGCTAAAGAAAGAAACTTTAACAGATTTTAAAACCTAAACTACTGACTATTTGACTGAAATAAATTAACTTTGTGCCAGAAAACCCACACAAAGGATCGATAAAATTAGGAATTAGATTAATTTTTTAACCGTTCCCCGGCAAAGGCGCCAAAAACTTGATGTGTGTAAAAAGCACTGGTTTTAATCCTACTTTTAAGTTATAAATTTAGCACACAAAGGCAGTGAACCTGTCTTTTAGTGGTATAGATGGATAAGTAGAGTGTCGAACTCAGGGAACGGAAATTAAACTAATAACTAATTTTAACTAAGCAAATAATAAAAGTAAAGGTTTTTCTCTAGTTTTACAAGACTAGAAACTTAAACAAAACACCTAACATGGGATTTAACTAAAAACTAACAAGTAAAAATTCACCAAATTTTGATAAAGAGCTTCTGTTTAGGTCCAAACAATTCACTCCTATGGTTATTTTTGTAGTAATGTGATATATTAATTGTTATTGGTTACCAACTATAGTGGTTAGGTTCATATTCACTAATACTAACCCTTAGATAATTAATTAATTCAAGCAGTGGCCAATTGTTTAAACTAATTAATTCCATAGTTCAGTTATTTGGATTAAATAAGATTTGTAATTGGTTAATCAAGTGGGTGATTCAATTAACCTCTTGTTTGTTGGTTTCTCAAACAAGCTCACATGTTAATTTACCTATTCTCTTATTAATTCTAGTTTCATGTTCATTATTCCTAGTCATATGATAAACTAGTCACATAAACATATGAGGTTAACAACTAAGACATGTTCATGCAGCTTAATTGTCTTCCAATTAACAGAAAATAGTTGTAATCAATGCATAAGGTTCTTTAACAAACTTAAATTAAGGAAATCACCAATAAACAATCAACAAAAGTACCAATTAAACCATAGGAGTAATTTGGTTCTTGTAACGCCCGTAGATCCGGGCTAGTCAATTTAGAGGTAATAGGGGTCGAAAATGACTTATCGACAAAATATTATTTAGAATAAATAATCTTAACCAAGTTTTAGAGTATGTCACAAGGTTTTCGTACATATAAAGAGCGTCGAAATCCGAGTTATAACGAAGAAGTTACGACTCGTCGAAGTTTCGCGACGGAACCAGCACGGCACCGGGAAACGTAAATAGTGATTTTACGATGGAGGACTTTTTAGCCTTGGTGATTTAAACGAAAGTCATAGAATATGTTAAACTGAGAAAATCCATAAAAAGAACGTCCAAATCTGACTTCGTATGAAAAAGTTATGATTTTTCGAAGTTTCGGCTTAGCAGTGCACGGCCCGAAACTCGAATTTTAGTTCGAGTGGTTTTTGGCTTACGTGACTTAAATGAGAGTTGAAGATCTCACTAACTGGAACTTAACAGTAAAAAGACAGATGAAAACAGAGTCCGTATGAAGGAGTTACGTATTCTTCGCGATCATTTAACAGTCTAAACGCCTCGTACTATTAAATTTAAGATTGGTCGAGAATTAGCCGAAGGAGTCAAAATGAAAGTTGTAGATATTATTTTTACCTACACGTGGATATAAATAACATCAAAAATAGAGGTCGTATGTGAATGTTACAGATTTTAGAAGTCGGAAGTGTGTTGTACGAAAATGGGTGATGTGGCACAATCTTGGCTATTGCTTTCTCCCCAAGTCTTGCCACTAAATGGTGACATGTGGCACCAAGTTCAGCCATTTTCACCCTATAAATAGAAACTCTCACACCCTCATTTTCTTCACACCTTTCTCATTCTTTCTTCTCTTTACTCTCTCTCTAGAACCTCTCTCTAGCCCCGAAACCCCCCGAAAAGCCTAGAGAACCTCCCTAGCACGAGGCGGAAGCCCCTGAATGCTTGACGCCTCCGAGAAGAAGAGCTTTTCCGCATGGGAATGCTGCTCCAAGAAAAGCCTGGTTTTCTATAAAAACCCGCTGTAAGTAAGCTACGCCTACGCTATTTTTAATATAGCTTTTATTTAATTATATTACGTTATTAAGAACATATAATAAGTAATTGGGCTATTATTATGGGTTATATAAGTATTATTTAACAGTTATATAATAGTAATAATAGCTAGACTATTAATTAGTCTTGGTGAATAGTTGATTCTTAGAGTAGATCCTTAAGATTAAAGATCCTTAGGAATGAATGAACGAGGAATAGTTGATTCTTAGAGTAGATCCTTAGGAATGAATGAACGAGGAATAGTTGATTCTTAGAGTAGATCCTTAAGATTAAAGAAGATAATGGGGATGGGTAATTGGGTTGATTGTTTGATTGGTTAAACATAATATTTATATTATTGTGGGTTGAAAACCCTATGTACTCACCAGGTTTCCCAACCTGACCCACTCAGTTTACTTATATCACAGGTATTGATGTGAAGTCACATTACACTGAGAGATTAAAGAGATGCAGATCACTAGTGTAAATAAATGTAAGTACTGTTTATGCTTATGTTTCTGTATTGACGATGACATCTCAAACATTTTAAAATGAATAAAATATGTTTCTTCGAAAATATTTTGATAACGTATTTATCGTATTTTTCTGGGAACAAATTGCGCAACATTTTATGAAAAGAAGTACTCTGATTTTTATAAAGCATAAACAAAATCGCTCTTTTCTGGCCGTGAAAATGGGGATGTCACGATTCTTCCTAAACAGAAACCATCCGAGTTTTAGCTCATGATTACAAGAAAAGCAAGCTCAAAAACGAATCTGATTAAACTAAACATAATGCAACTCGAGATTAAGTGGAAAATATAACCTAATTCGCTTCCAAACTTCAAAAGATCAAAGATTAGGGTTCTTCAGGTCTTCAGGGGTTTCTCCAATCGTAGCTCTATCTCCAAGGAAGCCAGAAAAGTCTTTAATTCGAATTAAGACTCCATATTTATAGTTATCACGAAACAGGGGCTACTCGGCGAGTAGGTCGTGGACTCGCCGAGTAGATGCATGGAATCTGTGTACGGCAAGGATTTTTTACTTTTCTTCAGGAACATTCTTACGAACTCGCCGAGTTGGTGCGTGGACTCGCCGTGTAGATGTGTGATTCTTCCTTTTTCTTCATCCTTTAGTTTCTAATCGCTCCTCCTCACTCCTTTTTGGTCCAAAACTGTCTCTTGGAATGAAAACATAATTTAAGTATCATTAAGTACCTTTTGTCCATATGATGCATATAATTAGCTAAAAATGAATAAAAATATATGCTAAACATATGGCTAATTATGCAAATATCACTAAGCTCCATACTTCCACCACGTACTGAAAATGTCCTTTTAAGGGTAAACTTCCTCCCTTTACCCATTAATACTCTTCCTTAAGATATATAACTCAACGCTAACTCTTAAGGACCTAGATCTTGGTCCACAAGCCACCAATACTTCAAGATAGGATGCACAAACAAAGATATGGACCTTAGAGACTAAATGAACACATAACTTCTCCACCTTTCTCTCCATGCATGGCCTTTTGGGGCTTAAAAGGCCAAAATAACATCCTAAAGCTTGCATGGGGCTTCTATGGCCATAAAGCTTGCACCTTTATGCCATGAAAGCCCTCCATGGTTCCAAATCTGATGATATAATCACTTGGGACATCCAAGTCCTAAAAGCTAGCATTCTTCGACCAAAACATGGAGAAATCACTCTAAAACTAGATCTAAACATTGAATAGACAAGATTGGAGCTTTATACCTCCAATGAACTAGAAATGATGCTAGACTTCTGTATCTAATCTTCTCCAACCCTTCCTTTCTCCTTCTTCAAGTGTCTTCTTCTTTAAAACCACAAATAATGTGTGACATTCCCAAAATCACGGCCAGAAAAGACCGGTTTTGTTTATACTTTATTTCAAAATCAGAGTAACCTTTTAATAAAAGAGTTGTGGAATTTGTCCCAAAACAATAATATGATAAAGAGTTATCAAAAGCATTTCCTTAGAAATGTATTTCATTAAAAGACTCAGGATGTCATGTTCGATACAGTACACAGGTATAAACAATACAATATAAGCCTTACTACATTATTTCATATCTACAAGCCTATATCTGTAATCCCTCATCCCAACACATCACAACTATGCTCGAGCGCCACTACCTGTAATACATAAAACTGAGTGAGTCAGGCTTGGGAGCCTAGTGAGCACATAGGGTTTTCAACCCACAATAAATAAGTTTATTAATTTCATCGACCAACAATAACCCGATTACCTATTCCCGTTATCCTCACATTACGTCCCTAAACACCTATCATAAGGGACATATCCTAAGGATCATCACTGGGGTGGACTCTACTGCTAAGCGGGTTCCTCAGCAATAAATGCCCTAAAGGAAACCATGAGGGGGATGGAGTACACCGGTGAACACATCGTTCACAACACCTATAGGTTGCGAGCCTGTCAGCATTCCACTGGACTGTCTAGAAGAGTCTGTGGTCGTCATCTATACTCCGCTAGATGACTGGATCAACAACAACAACATCGAGGCCTCTCCTCATTTTATCACACATCACCTATTACATCTACCCATGTTTTACCCCAACATTTTTGTAGATATAAAATACATATACAATTTAAATCATATAAAACTTGTATAAAATCGTTCATCCAGCATAGATAGCAAGTATAAAAATAATATACATACATAGCACGTAGTTTATATAAAATACTTCATATCTATGTGCAAGATGAAAGCGACCATGCACTCACTTGAAAAGGTGTTGATTCCGAACTCAAACAGCGTTTTGCTTCTTAAAAATAATTTCCTTCGACGAAACCTAGTATTATTACCACTAGAGTTTAGTATATTATTCGCCGAGACTAATTAATAGTCTACTTATTATTACTAATATATAAGCGTTAAAAAATTCTTATATAACTCATAATAATAGCCCAAGTATTTATTATAAGTTCCTAATAACGTTACTATAATTAAATAAAAGCTATATTAAAAATTGTGTAGCCGTAGCTCACTTACAACGGGTTTTATAGAAAACCAGGTTTTGCTTGGAGCAGCGTTGCTGAGCCAAAAAGCTCTTCTTCTCGGATCCGTCTAGCACTTCGGGGCTTCCGCCTCGTGCAAGGGAGGTTCCCTAGGCTTTTCGGGGGATTTCGGGGCTAGATAGAGGTTCTAGAGAGAGAGTAAAGAGAAGAAAGAATGAGAAAGGTGTGAAGAAAATGAGGGTGGGAGAGGTGGTGTTTATAGTGTGAAATGTGGCTGAACTTGGTGCCATATGTCACCATCTGGTGGCAAGCCTTGGGGAGAAAATAATGGCCAAAATTATGCCACGTCACCCATTTTCGCACAGTACACTTCCGACTTCTAAAATCCGTAACTTTCACATACGAGCTTCGTTTTTGAGGTTCTTTATATCACGCGTAGGCAAAAATAATATCTACAACTTTCATTTTGACTTTGTCGGCTAATTCTCGATCGATCTTAAATTTAACAGTACGAGGAGATTATACTGTTAAATGTCCACGTAAAATTCATAACTTCTACATACGGACTCTGTTTTCATCTGTCTTTTTACCGTTGAGTTCCTATTAATGAGAACTTCAATTCTCATTTAGCTCGCGTAGGCCAAAAACCGTTTGATCTAAATTTCGAGTTTCAAGTTGTACATTGTTAAGCCAAAACTTCGAAAAATCATAACTTCCTCATACGAAGTCAGATCTTGGCATTCTTTTTATCGACGCTCTCGGTTTAACGTATTCTACGACTTTCATTTAGATCATTAAGGCTAAAACTCGCTCTATCGTAAATTCACTATTTACGCTTCCCTGTATCGTGCCGGTTCCATCGCGAAACTTCGACGGGTCATAACTTCTTCGTTACAACTCGGGTTTCGGCATTCTTTATATCTCCAGAATCCTTATTTCGACCACTACAACTTTATGTAAAGATATCGGGTTTATCTCACATTTTAATTTTGATACTTATTTTTATCCTTTATGTATTATACATTTATAAATGTGTAATAAGCACATAAATACACATAATTCACATAATACTCAAATATTTCATTTTTATTATTTCAGAAAGAGTTACAATAGTTGACCTAGACTATTACATAGTCTAAAAATGCTTAGCCCCGAAACCCAGGCATTACAATTCTCTCCACCTTAGGATGATTTCATCCCGGAATCATCATCAACAAACAGATGTGGGTAGCGACTCATCATGTCACTTTCTGTTTCCCAAGTGAGATTCGGCCCATTCGAATGTTTCCATCGGACTAGCACTAAGTCGACCATCTTGCGTCATAACTTCTTCGTCTTACGTTCAACAATTGCTTCGGGCTCTTCAATCAGTCTCTTGTTCTCATCCATTCTTAATTCTGATATTGGAATTATGTCGGGAACTTCTCCCGTGAAATGGACAGTGTGTCCCTTCTTGTTGCAGTTGGAGCACTGCATATCCCGGTAGGGTCTGTTGTGATGGAAACTGCATTTGTTGCACTTAGGTAGGTTCCCAGAGTACTACTTCACCGAAGCAGTAGCGGCAGGTGCTATCGCGGCATGAACCACCACAATTTACTGCTTTTTGGCAGCTTTTTGTTTCTTCTTATCATCCTAGAACTTCCACTTGTTGTCAGCGGGTTTGGAGGGTTCTGAGATGGCTAGGGTTGTTGTCGATGACGGAGATTGGACTCCATGATCGACGAGTCGCTGTGCCAATCGTTTGGCACTGTCGAAGGTAGCAGGGTTTGAAGATAAGACATTACCTTGATACAGAGGCACCAACCCCCAGATGTACCTTTCGATTTTCTTTCCCTCAGTGGGAACCATGTTGGGACAGAGGGCTACCAGTTTGCTGAATCTGGCAGTATAAGCGACTATGTTGGAGCCCTTCATGGTTAGGCTCCATAGCTCTTGTTCCAACTTCTGGATTTCACCCCTTGGGTAGTACTCCTCGATCATGAGGTCTTTCAGAGTTTCCTAGCCTATGTCGTTTGCCACTATGAGAGTTAGTGACTTGACATGGCCATTCCACCTTGTCACGGCTTTCTCTTCGAAAGTGCATGCAGCAAATTTAACTTTTCTCGCGGAAGGGAGGGAGTAAATCTCGAAGATTAACTTCATCTTTTCGAACCATTACGAGAGGGCAATGACTCCGCCAGTCCCCTTGAAGAACTTTGGCTTGCAGTTAGTGAAGTACTTGTAGGAGCACTCTCTCGAGCACACAAGGATTTCACCTTGAGTAGAATTTACAGGTGTTCCACCTCCGCTGGCACCTGTAGAGTGATATTCAGCCATGGCTGTAACCACAACCGCAACTACTGCAGCATTAAGAGTTGTCGTATAGAATAGTTAAGGAGGTGGTGGTGGTGTTTGATTTGCCGGCCTGCCTTTGGTAGGATGCGGGGAGGTGCCATCTTTTACTGAAAGTTTATAGAGATGATGATGATAGTAAGAATCAATTACAAAGTATGGTGAGAGTGATCCATGGACTAATGTTCCATAGCCCACACATTAGAATCAGTGTATGAGTTGAATAGAGATACAGCAATAGAGTTTTGAAAACACAAGAGTATAGACTTCCCAATACGTTAGAAATTGTCAATATTACTGGTATTACCGATGTAAATGAGTTCGGGAAAAATGACTTATCAGTAGGTCTTACATTAAACCATACTAGGGGAAAATGTTGATAGTTTAGTAGACTAGATAGTGTATTGAAAGACAGGAATAATTTACAGATAAGTGCTTCCTAGAGCACAGGTAAGAAAAGGTTATCCATTAATCAAAAGAAAAAGATGTACTAGACATCTTCTAACGGCGGTGGAGGACGTTCCTTGGGCGAACCCTAAGCTCTGCCAGCTGACGTTCCACGTCGAGAAGGTGTCGTTCGTAGACTCTCTGGCGAACCCGAAGCTATATGATTTCAGCCCGAGTCTCAACTAGTGGTTGCAGCAGGGCCTCGTGATCCGTTGCATACCTCTCTCGAGCATGCTCTAGGTGGCTGGTGCGAATGGAATGCATCATTGCATTTGCATCAACCTCCGTGATGCACTGGAGAGTTGTCCTGCCTTGGATTTCGTTGCGGGCAACTCTTCGGACTAGGATTGGCAAGACTCTGTCCGTTGTTCCTCCTTCACTTGTGTCATAAAATCTTCGGTCTCCATTGAATGGCATGGGTTGATTTTTCTCTTGGCCCCATGTTTCTATGCATTCCACCCATGCAGGCGTCGGGCCTAGAAAAACCTGACGGGGGTTAGGATTTGGGATCGGAGCCACAGGGGGTAGGTTGTTGACTTCGGGCTCGGAGTCGGATCCATCCGAGAAGCCTTCTATGGGGTGATCATCCAAAGGGATTGGATGCTCATCTTCGGGCTCTTCTTCAAGCCATCCAGCATTGTTGTGGTTTGGGAAGTACAGGTCGCCATGATGATGGAATCCATCCATGATATCTACGCGAGAAAAGGGGTATAAGAATTTTATATAAATAGGCGTACCACTTAAGATAATTATAAGATAATCTTTATCAGTTACATTAATACTTACGTAGTGCATACCAGTTATACGAAATCAAAGCGGGATAGACCTTCGAATAAGTAACCCTAACTCCAAATCCCCAACCAAACAAGGAACAGGAAGTAAAGCAAAGATCACACATTCTAAGTCTATGACACCTTAATCTCATATAACCTTAGTGCATTCACTTAGCAACTATTTACCCACTAGTAAAGACCTTTTTAGTTCTCAGATAAGTAATTATAGTAACACAAAATACTCCTATAGTATTTTAAGTTCATGTTTTGTTCTAATGTTATCATTGTAGTAGTGTTGGTAAGTTTTTAGACTTGTTGCAACACCACAACCATTCTTAGGCACATGCTAGTCACTCCTCGGAAAATATAGTTGATCAAGCTATATCCTCCCAGATTTGACTATATGTCTCTAAGCCTAATTATGTTGTTCAACAATCGTAACACTTTTGTTTTGTCCTAGTGACACTGATTTTAGTATGAATGCAGGTATGTATATTTAGTTAAATATTTTATTATTTAAAAGTATAAACTCTTGGTCGGAGTATTTTAATCCCATTGTGTTTATAGTTAGTATATCTTTTATGGGTTGATATACTAGATTCACTATAAACGATGCTCTGATACCAATTTGTCACACCCCAAAACCAAGAACGGCGGAAACGTTCTCGAGCGGAGGATGTCATGTATAGTATCACAACACAAAATAATAGTAAACAAGTAAACAACATCATCCATTGCATTAAATATATATTTTTAATACAAGTGTGTTTTGTGGTTTATAAGACACCAAAATAAGAATCAAAATAAAAGATGAGTCTTGTATGTGCTGCATCTTCTCAAAAGCTGGCATCGGTACCTGTCTACTGATGACCTGAGAATACAAGTTATTTTGAAAGAGTTTATCGGCATTAAAGCTACTGAGTTCATATGTATTTTAGTTTCATTGTTTGTATCAAAATTTTTGAAACAGTGTTTGAAGTACGAGTTTGTAAACGTTTGTAGTAAAAGTATGTGAATGTTTGTAAAGGTTTGTAACTCCTAGAAAATCCAATATTTTCTACTAAAAGTAGCCTTCTACCAAGGCACGACTGTTATGTATGTTTGTGTTGGGTATTTGATGTTGCGTCTTGGGCTCGCCTCTTATCCCATTTTGTATACGGTATGGGCCTATCCATCCGTAACTTGTTTTATTAGGGTTTGTGTATTAATAGATGCTTGCATGCATCTTTTTCATAACTGATAGATCGTTTTTTACGTGTAATTAAGAAGATCTCTTTTGTAACCCTAAAATCCTCTACAGCGGAAGTTCTTTATCGAGCTCTGCTGAGGATTGAACGTTCTAATCATTCGACTCATTTAGATCCATTCTTGAGTATTGTTTCATTGTTTTACTTTCATTATCTACCTGTTGCAAAGATCTAATCGATCAAAGAGTTTTTATATCTCATCAATTGGTATCAGAGTAGGAGGCTGTGTAATTCATACACATCTCTTCCGTGAAAGAAGCTATTAGGGTTTATTCCACATTAACTAATATTTATTGAGCCGTCACTCCATAATTGACGTATCTCATTACTTATTCGTTTTGCCCTAATATTATATATTACAAGTCTGATCTTTCAAACAGGTTAAACGATCAAGCATGGACGATTCTCAATCAAATCCTATCAACATCTCAAACAGTATTGGGTCAACAACAAAGATTCCTATCCTTTACACCCAGGATTACGAAGTCTGGGCACATCACTTTGAAGATTATATCATTGGATCTGAAGACAATTGATATCTTATTTGGGAAGCAATCGTGTCTGGACCATTCGCTCATTCAGCAACGTCAAGAATCATTAAAACTCAGAAAGAGTATAATGATCTGTTGAAAGACGTAAAAGATATTGCCCAAGATGAAAAGGATAAATTTCAGTGCAATATTAAAGCATTGAGACTAATCAGATTCGCTCTTCAATCTGAAATTTTCAGGTTGATGAGTTCATGCAGCACCGCTAAAGAAATACGGGATAGGCTGCGAGAGCTATATTCCACAGGCGAAGATCTCGAGCATTCAATTCAAACCTTACTTTTGTCTGAATTTGGTGAATTTAAGCAGAATCCTAAAGAAACTGTCACTCAGACGTTCGATCGCTTCAATCATCTTCTTAGTAAGATGATTAAACACGATATTGAAAGGAAGTTGATTGAACAAAAGGTTACGTTTTTAAACGGTCTTAGATCTGAGTGGAGAGCAATTGTGTCCACTGTTAAAGCACATGAGCAATTCAAATCTTACTCATTGGCAAAGCTGGTAGGGATTTTGAAATCCCAAGAAAAGATTGTCTTGCAGGAGAAAAATGTGGTTTCGAGCTTGGGGTCGTTGGCCCTTCTGTCCAAAAGCAAAGGTGTGGTGGAAGATGAAGACCTTAACTTAGAAGACTATAACCTTACCTCTGAAGACTATGCAATGATGGTGTCAAACCCGAAAAGGTTCATCAAGAAAAGGTTCCCTACCAATAAGAACCGAAATTGGCAGGGAAGTTATAGTTCTGAAAAGGTCAGGGAAGAACCGAAGGCAGAAGAACCAAAGAAAGAACCGAAAGCTGAAGGAGATTCGGGAGTGAACTGCTACTATTGTGGAGGAAAGAACCACTATGCCAAAGACTGTGTCCTAAAGAAAATAGCAGAAAAGGATGAGGAGAAAGATGAAGAAGCTGTGTTAATGAAAAAGCTGGAAGAGATAAAGAGAAAGAAAACTATCACTAACCCTTCAATGAATGTTTTAATTGTACAAGGTTCTGTAGCGGATGATGAGTTCGGTGGCGTGGAGGTCTGGTCAACCGAATCTGAGGATGATGAAGTCAGGAAGCCATCTCATGGAAAGGCTTATGTTGCGAAAGATGAAAGAAGCGGTGGAAAGTGCTTGATGGTGCCGGATGTATCCCAAATGAGGGGATACAACACAGACAGTGGGAATAGAGACACGAAGGAGCGAGAGGACTTGTGTTTCATAGCAAAACCTCTCAGCGTGCAGTTTAATGAGCTTGATGAATTAATCAAGAAGGTACAATCTATTTTTGTTTCGTTCAAAGTCCCACAAAACTCATATGAAAAAGAATTAAAAAATGTAAATTCAAGAATCTCTCATCTAGATAGCAGTTTAACTCAAACACGGGTCACCAATTCAAACCTAACTGACCAAATAAGCAGGGTGTCTTCAAAGAGTGAAGAACAGAGGATGTGGATAGAGCTGAAGGAGTCGGAGCTGATCAAATCCAAAGACGAAAACATTTATTTGCAAAGAGACAATTTAAAACTTTTGAAACAAAGAAATGTGCTTTGTTTGATTGCTAAGCGTCTTTATTCTAACATTACTCAACTTCATCTTAACTGCGAAATAGGACAGAAAATTCATCGCATGATCTTGCCCTTCCTTGAGTTTCAGGAAGATGAAATCGACGCTGAAGTATACAATTGCGAAAGTGTAGTTTCGTCTAAGGATGTAAATCCGACTTATATGTATGGCCTAGACAAAATCGAATCTTTCATAAAGTCCAAGGACCATAAGGACATGCTGAAAAATCTTTTGGATGAAAATGATAAACTGAATCTAAGGACCGAAACCATACAAAAGTTTGACTCATTGAATGCCAACTTGAGCTCAGAAAATAAAATTAATGTTGAAAATGCATCTGAGCTTAATGAGGATGATGATATGAGTGAAATTTCTGTAGAGGATGAAGTTGACTGTTCTGAGTTTGTCAAGAGCGAACCCGAAAACCACAAAAATCTTATCTCAGAAAATTCTGTGGAGTTTGCTCGTTTGTCCCAACAAAAGTCCCCAATCCTTGAAGAAAAGGCTGTTGTATACCAAAAGGTAAGGACAACTCCAAATCAGGTGTATAAGGTCACAGGTGTAACCGAACATCAGACAGCCGAACTCACAGCCATTGTAAACGAAGATAATGCTGATGGTTGTGATGAGTTCTTCTGGTCCGCCCCTATCGACAATGTTGATGAAACAGTTGGTCTATCAGAGCGAACATCCTGGAAAACAAAAGGAAGATATATTCTAGAGCCGTTGAACAAGCCTGATAACTTTAACGTGCCAAGTACTAGTGGCACTAAAGAAATCCCATTAGATGAAGTCACCCCTTCTACCAAATCCTCATCTACAACAAACGAACCTGTTGTTCACATGACAAAACAAAAGGCGAATATTCGCAGGCAACCCAAACAGGTGAAAAACCAAAAGCAATAGAGGAATCTGAGATACAAAAAGAATCTCTCAGAGCGAAAACAGTTCTGGCAATCTCAAAATGATCATTTTTCTGATCATAACAGGAAGTCAGAGAAAAGGGAAGTCAGACCGCTAGAAGGTATTCACAACCGAAAGCATAGGTTCGGCTCAGAGCACACAAACAACCGAAAGCATAGGTTCGGCTCAGAGCACACAAGCAACCGAAAGCACAAGTTCGGTTCCGAGAGCACAGGTTATCAAGGCTCAAGGTTCGGTCTCTCCCATGACCACCAATAAAAGAGTCACCTAGAATATCAAGTCAAGCAAAATTCTCAATCTAAATTCTCTCTTTCTAATTCTTCTTAACCCCATTCTAAATCCAATTCTGTTCAAACTCAAAATCCAAAATCTTCAACAGATTTGAAAGGTAAATCGAAGGTTTCCTCGGTCAAGAGTGATCAAAAGAATCCCAAAGTTCAAACACCTGAACCAGAAATCAAACCAACTGCAACAAATCCCAATAAAATTAAAGTTTATACCATTCAGAAGAAAAATGAAACAACGTTAATAAAAAGAACATATTTCGTTGATATTTCTCTCACTATTCCTATTCCTGTGAAAGGCTCACGTGGACCCAAGAAACTTTGGGTTCCTAAATCTGCTTAATTTTTGCAGGTTATCAGTGACGAGCAGTTCGACGAAGAATGGTATATTGACAGTGGATGCTCACGTCACATGACAGGAAGGAAAGAAGAGCTGAGGGAATTTCGATCTCTTTCAAATGGTGGAAATGTCAAGTTTGGGAACAACTCGTATGGCACGATTAAAGGTTATGGTATGATAACGAATGGAGACTTCACAATAAGAAAGGTTGCATACGTTGAAGGACTGCAGCACAATCTCATCAGTGTGTCTCAGCTTGTTGGAGGTACCGGTCTTAAAGTTTCATTTGATGATGAGGGTTCGGAAATCATAGAGAAGAAGACAAAAAGGGTAATTCTCAAATCGGAGCGCAAAGGCGAAATGTTTCCTCTCAATCTCAAACCTATCAAAGGAAACCCAGCTATTTGTCTGTTATCCAAAGCACATTCTAATGAAAGCTGGTTGTGGCACCGAAGGCTCTCCCATCTCAATTTCAGGGATATTAATAAACTCGTCACAGGAGGTCGTGTTAGGGGTCTTCCATTTCTCAAGTTCGATCGAGAACATTTGTGTGCTGCGTGTGAAATGGGGAAGCAAAGTCGTCAAAGTCACCCATCCATCATAAACACAAAGATTGTTGAACCACTTGAGTTAATTCACATTAACTTGTGTGGTCCATCTTCTATTGAAAGCATAGGCGGTAGCACGTATATTCTTGTTGTTGTCGATGACTTTTCACGTTTTACATGCGTGTTCTTTCTGAAGCACAAATCTGAGGCAACTCTCAAGCTGAAGCTGTTTATCAAGCAAGTAGAAGTGCAGCTGAGGAAAGTTGTACGGAACATCAGAAGCGACAATGGGCTGGAGTTCAAAAATAAAGAATTTGAAGACTTTCTAGCGGAAAAAGGAACCAGTCACAACTTCTCAGCTCCCTACACCCCTCAACAAAACGGAATTGTCGAAAGGCGAAACCGATCTTTGTGTGAGGCGGCCAGAACCATGTTAAGTTTCGCTTCCTTACCATTATATTTCTGGGCTGATGCTATTTCTGCAGCTTGTTTTACACAGAACAGGGTCCTATCTCAATAAGCGTTTCACTCTCACCCCTTATGAGATCATCAACAACAGAAAACCGAATGTCAAATTCTTCCACGTGTTCGGCTCACGATGCTTTATCTTCAATTCTAAAGAACATCGTAACAAGTTCGACGTAAAAGCCGGTGAACGGATTTTTCTGGGATACTCTCTAACTTCAAAAGCATATCGGGTCTTAAACAAGCGTTCAAGGAAGATTGAAGAAACATATTATGTGACATTCGATGACAGCGTCGTCAAAAGGATAAAAGCTACTGAAGAAGCAATTGGAGAAATTTTCACTCAAACAGGTCATGTTACGGCCTCGATTGCTAATTTGTTTGATCAGTTTGTGGAGTTATTCGATGAACCTGAGAAAGCTACTCTCTCGGAAGCCAAGGCAGCAGACAACAAAATCAACCATTTGAAGCAAATCGTCGATGAAGCTGCCAAACGACTGGGTGACGGAGAATCAGCTTCAAACAAAACTTCTCAGCACAATGCATCAGTTGAGGGGGAGGGTCCATCCTCTTCAAAACAGTCAAGCTTGCCAGTTGAGGGGGAGCACTCTAGTACTGTAGCACCCGAAGGTACTGTAGCACCCGAAGGTACTGTAGCACCCAAACGCTCCACAGCACCTAAAGGCACTGTAGCACCCGAACGCTCCACAACACCCGAAGGTACTGTAGCAACCGAAAGCTCAAAACCATCAGAGAGCACAACTACACCCGAAAGTCCTACTGCACCAGAAAGCTCATCATTCGAGGGGGAGAATGCCAATACGTTTTATGACGACGATAGTCAATCAGAATTGGAAGAATTGGTGAACGTTGAATTGGATCCTTCCTATGATCCAAATTACCCTCCTCTTGTCAAATGGACTAGAGATCATCCTGTTTCACAGGTTGTAGGTGATGTCTCTGAAAAGGTGTTGACCAGATCTCAACTGAAGGCAAAACAAACTTCTTTATTTTACAAAGTTGAGTTTTGCATGTTTAATTCTTTCGTCTCAAAGGTTGAACCAAAGACAGTAAACACCGCTCTTGATCACTCTGATTGGGTTCAAGCTATGCAAGACGAACTTAATGAGTTCGAAAGAAATAAAGTTTGGCGTCTCATTCCAACTCCTCAAGATGCCTCCGTTGTTGGTCTCAAATGGGTCTTCAGAAATAAAATGGACAAGGAAGGTAACGTAATAAGGAACAAAGCTTGTTTAGTGGTGAAAGGATACTGCCAGGAAGAAGGAATTGATTACGAAGAGACTTTCGCTCCAGTTGCAAGGCTGGAATCTGTTCGAATATTTCTTGCCTATGCAGCGCACAAAAACTTCGAGGTCTACCAAATGGACGTAAAATGCGCTTTTCTGAATGGAGAACTTGAAGAAATGCTCTACGTGGAGCAACCTCCTGGTTTTGTCAATGAGAAGTTCCCAAATCACTGCTATATTCTGGACAAGGCAGTTTACGGTCTGAAACAAGCACCTAGGGTCTGGTATGAAACGCTAACTAAGTTTTAAAAGATGTCCAAATTCAAACAAGGATCGGTTGACCCAACCTTCTTTCGTAAGAAGGAAGGTAACCACCTTATGATTGTACAAATCTATGTCGATGATATCATCTTTGGCTCAACGAATCCCAGCTTAACAGCTGAATTCAGAAAGCTGATGGAGACTAAATTTGAAATGAGCTCCATGGGTCCGATTAAATTTTTCCTTGGTTTAAATATTAGACAGGGACCCGAAGGCATCTTTATCAACCAGGAAGCATACACCAAAACTCTTCTTGCCAAATTTGGTATGATGGGAGACTCAAAGGTCAAAGTTCCAATGGCATTCGGCACCAAACTCACACCTTCCCTGGAGAAACTGGCAGTTGACATTACGCTATACCGCCAGATGATTGGGTCCTTAATGTATCTTACTGCTAGCAGGCCTGATATCATGTTTTCTGTATGTTATTGTGCTAGGTTTCAGGCGAATCCTTGAGAACCACATATGGTTGCAGTGAAAAATATACTCAGGTATCTGAAGCGAACTACCTCTCTCGGTCTATGGTATCCATCAAACTCAGGCTTCTTCGTTTAAGCCTTCTCTAATGCAGACCTTGGAGGATGCGGTTTAGATAGGAAAAGCACCACAGGGGGTTGCCAATTCCTTGATGGGAAGTTGGTCAGCTGGCAGTCAAAGAAGCAAACCTGCATTTCCCTTTCTACAACCGAAGCAGAGTACATCGCAGCCGCTTCTTGTACATCTCAAGTCATTTGGATCCAAAGCCAGCTCAGAGATTATGGAATCAACATGAAAAAGATCCCACTATATTGCAAAGCCTCCACTGATTTTGAATAAAAGCCTTAATGACTAGGTATATACAAACCTTGTCTTCCCAATAAGGCTGCTCCATTTATTCTAATCCTGAGCTACCTTACTCTTTTCTCATATGGGTTAAGAGTTTAGTGCTTGGTAACTATTTTCAGCAGAGGTACTATAGTTTCTCTTCACCACCTCAATATTTTTCTCCATCATATTTCGGTCCCATATCGTAACCCTTGAGACTCTCAGAATTAACCACTGAGGTTTATGGTTACACAATCTCTGTGTTTATGATCTGAGCCTCGTGTCACTACGTGCTTAGTGAAACTCAAAATTCAATACCTAACATGAATTGACGGTAAACATGAAATCTCTTTTCGTTGTGAGATTCTTATGAAATTGTTACTTACCATACCATTTCTTCCCTTAGAATCCAGTTTTAAATTTTTTTTTTGAGATTTCATCATCACACATCTTCAATAAGTCACTATATACAAATCCCAACCTACTTGTTCAACAGACCACATCGGTCTCACAGGTACTTCATTTAATCTCGGTCTTATGTCAAGATCCGGGATTCTAAACTGAAGTGAAAGCCACCCTTTTAAGCCTTATAAAAAGATGCCTTTCAACACTTCTTAATAATTAATTGATCGTAATTCAACGGGAATCCATACAGACACTTTAAGGTCTCTCTTGACCTTGAAGAAAGTAATTCGTACCCGGGATCAACTGTTTTGTGTCTATATTGACATCACAAATTCCCACATAAATATCGCTTTATTTCCTCATCTTTGACACTCTATGCACGAAAATCTTTGATTTTCCAAAAATCTAGTTCGGTTCCATCATAATCTTGTGTTTGGATGACAGCTATTTAACAGATAAGATGTTGACTCAGCCGACAGAGTAACGGCTTCAATAGTGAGTTGATGGGCACGCGTGCAAAACGGAATAGTTTTTCTCTCTCATGCGTAATCATCGGGGGTGCCAACCGTCGCGCTTCTGTCACATCCGAAACCGTTTCGTGTATCAAGAAGATTTGGGGGATGATTATTCTCTTTCCTCTACCCACAGTATAAAAGGAACACTTCTGCTTCATTTGATACTTACAGCAATCAAAGATTAAACAAGCAAAATCAGGCGATTTATACTCTACTATTCATCATCTTTAACATTCAACAATGGCGGACTCTTCCTCTGTTCAGGAAACCTCTTCCCGCACCAACATTCTTCCTATCCGTGCTCAACAAAGTCTGGTGATCGATTTAAACCCTAAAGCTTACGAGAATTATATGTATCCCATGGTGGAGTGTCTCAAATACTCTCCATTGGTACTAGCCCTTTCTAAGGTCGAGATTGTGCCCATGGTATGTCTTTCCCAGGTCTTTTCCACTGCTCATTATGATAGATCAGTGGATCGAATCTACTTCGACCTTCTTTCTCACAAGACCTCCATCTCCAAGCAACGATTCTGTTGGCTCCTAGGTTTTGAAGCTGATGAATCTAGGGTTAATCCCGATTCCATCACTGTGGGACAGTTATTTTCGATGTTCAACAACACGGGCTACACGGAAATTCTCACGACGGTCACTAAGTTCAAGAAGTCGTGTCTTCCTCCTCCATGGAATGGCTTCTTCACCATTCTGTTCAAAGGGCTCTCTGAGCGCAGTTCTGGTTCTGATGGGGCCAGCAAGTTGTTCATGACCATTCTCTATGGTCTATATCATGGCATCAACCTCGACTACGGGGAGGATATGGTTTTTGATTCCATCTACTACAACCCCTACCAACTTCAAAGTGATGATGATGATGATGCTCCAATTACTAAAAAGCACATCAAGGAACTCCACGAGAAGATTGATAATCTTGTGGCTTCTTCCTCTTCCTCAAAATCTCACTTTTCGGAGGTCGCCATTTAGGGGATGGTGGAATCTCTCTCCAAAGCACACGAAGCCTCCATCAACTCAGCTGCTGCTGCCATTGATAAATCAACAAAGGCTAGTGCTGCTACGATCGAAAAAGTCAAAAAACTATTTCAAGATGCCCAGATTTGGCTGGAGTCTTTGCAGGCGGCCTCAGAAACAAACACCAAGAAGATTCGCACCGTTGTGGAGAAGTTGGTCCATTCTTTCGAAACCGAAAAAGACCAATTTGCCAGCTTCCGTCATAACCTCAAAGAAGACAATCAATCTTTTCAATCTTCGGTTGCGGATCGTCTTCTTACTTTTCAAGCCACTCTTGTCGCCGAGTCCACTACCAAGGAAGAGCTTGCTCGAAAATCTTCCGAGCTTACTCTTGCAACTCATCAGCTCTCCCAAGCCGAGAAGGAGATCGATTCTCTTCGGTCTGAGAAAGCTGTGGTCAGGAGCTGTGTTTCAGATGTCCATGGAGCTCTGTCTAACATTATCGAAGCCCATGATCCGATTCTTAACTATTCGGTGAGGCGCACTCTTGCAGAGAAGCTCGCTCCTGCTCTTGCCCTGCTTAGCCGCATTGAAGGGATTCCTGAGCAGGAGGAACATCCGAAACAAGGGGGAAAAGGGAAGCCCACAGCTCAATCAAAACCCCCTCCGTTTTCCAAAGCTCAATCACTTCCAGTTTCATCACTTGTCCCTTCGAAAGCACCCAAACCAACAATTGTTCCTGCATCAGGTTTGAGTGCTCAAAGCAAAGACAAACAAATCATCGATGACAGTGATGAAAGTGATGATCAAGAACCGATTGTCAGCTTAGTGAGGAAACAGGCTAGAGAGAAGGAGCTGGATGAAAATGCTCGCATTGCCAGAGAGGTTGAAGCCAAGGAGAGGAAGATAAAGGAGGCTCATGATCTCCTTGAAAGCAGAAAAACTTTATTTCCTCCTTGGACTCTCGAAGTGCTTATCAAAGAAGCCATTGAGTCCCCCTGCACTCTTTGGCTAGAACCGGTGATCTCCTTGGACCGGGTCAATTCGGTCGATTCCCAGTTTGACGTGCCCCTGACCAGAAAAGCTTTTATCTTCCATGCATTCGCCCACATAGCTGAAGTTCCTCATCCTCACCCGAAGGTTGATAGGGAGCTTGTAGACTATTATCTGAGGACCACTCAACCTCAGTATCAAACGTGGAGCGCACAGAAGATCATCAATGTTCGGGTTCTCAAACCTGTTCGTGAGGGCAACTTCATCAATGTCAGATTCAAGGTCTTAAGGGGATCTGACAAATCCGAGCATTCCATCTCTCTGGCTGATCTTCCCAACTTAAACCCTCATGATTGGATTGTCTTGCACAACATTCTTCTTGTCAATGAAGTGGAATATGGTCCGATCATAGACCATTTCAAGAGAATGTTGGTTTGTTATATTTTGGAGGTTGCTAAGTTGGATCAAGAGGTTGCTAATGTTCTCAGGAAGAAGCCCATAATCACTCCAGTCGGTTCTGCAAGCGATATAAACCGAATGAAGATGGGAAAGATTGATCCGAAACAAAACTCAGTCATGTTCACCAGGGCAGAAGGTCAGAAATGCTTATTTGCTTTGGTTGACAAACATCTTTACACCACTTCCTGCTTGGAGCATGTTCTGGGTATTATCAATCGGTGCAAAACAGAACTCGGAAAGTGATAAAAAGTACTTCAACAATATGATCAATTGGTACATTCACTTCCGACAAACATTTCTTGCTATCATTCCCTGCCTATTCAAGAGTGTGAAGAAAGCCAGTGCAGTAGGAGTAAGCAAGCTGGAGTGAGGTCTCGCCCCAATTGATGCAAAGGGGGAGATTGTTGGGTATTTGATGTTGCGTCTTGGGCTCGCCTCTTAGCCCATTTTTTATACAGTATGGGCCTGTCCATCCGTAACTTGTTTTATTAGGGTTTGTGTATTAATAGATGCTTGCATGCATCTTTTTCATAACTGATAGATCGTTTTTTACGTGTAATTAAGAAGATCTCTTTTGTAACCCTAAAATCCTCTACAGTGGAAGTTCTTTATTGAACTCTGCTGAGGATTGAACGTTCTAATCATTCGACTCATTCAGATCCATTCTTGAGTATTGTTTCATTGTTTTACTTTCATTATCTACCTGTTGCAAAGATCTAATCGATCAAAGAGTTTTTATATCTCATCAGTTTGTTTCTTGTAAAAGTGTATAATTTTCCCAAGTGTAACTATCATTATCAAAATATAGTTTGTACATTATTGTTTAAGTGAAGTGATCACAAAAAAAATGTAAAGGGTAAATTAATGTAGTACTGTAGTGTTGTATTATAATAACTATTGTTGTACTAACTACCTTATACCGGATTTATATTAAGGTATTATGTGATTAATTGTATCATACTATCGACTATGAACACGACGATGTAAGACATCGAAATAAATGGAAGTTTTGGTATTGTGACAACCGTTTCGATCCACTATCTGGCTAGCCTTTTCTTCTTTATCCAATAGCTTGAAGACTTATTGGATTTCTTTTATAATGGATCACACAAATTTCTACTGTGATATTGTTGAGTATTCAACAATAAAAAAGTATCACCATTTTAGTTGATGTGCAATTTTTGGACCCTTCTGCCAATTGCTTTTGATGGATGCACTATAACGCGACTTTAAGGATACAAAGGTACATTGGTATTCAATTCTTATTAATATAACACCTTGCAATATAAGCATTGTAGTCGAATTCTCCTTAATATTTGTAGAAATTTATTAAGTTTTACATTTCTATGTGATATTGTTTATCTTACGGTTAAGTGGATGGTTATTAATGTTTACAGGATATCATATCAAGGTTGTGCAGGATATGATAATGGTCGATGGGATTCAAGAAACATTTACATGTATCCACAGCAAGAAGTAGGGTTGTGCGCACATTGCCTATAACATCCAGGTATATATTATTACTTAATCTAACCATGGGTTAATTATTATTAGGAAATGACAGGGAGGTTTTAAGGATTGACTTGTGGTTGATGACAACGTGGTTGCATCCAACGCGTTAATAGTATCCTTAAAATGGAGAGTATTATTATTTTTATTTTAAGTAACTTGAATCTTAGCATAGACAATAAGCCACAAATCCAAAAAAATATATAAAATGATTAAACAACTTACTATTACTAACATGGGCCTTTTTTAATTAATCATATATGGGATTTTGTTTTTTCATTTTAAAGCATTGTACTTTGAAAGTACAATGCTATAATTAGGTTGCTTATGTATGTAAACATGACAAAATAACATTGTGAACTTGTGTATGATGCGTGCATGCTTATAAATAGTTACTTTAGATGAAAAACTCCAGATTGCGCATGACCCTACTAGCTATTCTAAGATATTGCTATTATATGTAGACCCATATTAAATACTATTCAACACGTGGGATATTGAAAAACATAAGTTTATGTACACTTGACATTGTTGAAATATTTAAATAAAACTACTCTGACTTCTCAGTTTAGTAACGTTTTGTATGAAGTAATTTTATTTTGAATTGGGTTTTCCGTCAATCTCCATTTGTATATAATTTTGATTCAAATAATTCTTGGATACACAAGAGGATGATAATACGAGCTTAGGAATGGCAACACATTTTCTGAAGAAGTATTTCATGATGGTCAAATCTAGAAGACAAACATGTGTGCTAATAATACCAAATAAATTACTTTGAGCAGTCCGGAAAAAATAAACTGGGGTGAGAGAGGCTCGAACTCTCGACCTCAGGATAACTCAGAAGCTATGAGACCTACGCGCTAGCCAACTGCGCCACCACCCCAATTGTGTTTATTCCTAAGTTTTCTCTTACTTAATTAAATTATAAATAATTAAATATTATGATAAATGTTCTAAGGAAGAGGATTTATTCAACTTAAAATGCTCGATGCATAGGCATATTTTTTATTCACGAATAGTCGCATAACAAATTATGGCCAAAACACAAATATCTTTTTTATAATCCTTGTTACCGTTTTAATATTTCGATTTAAACCCTATATGTCTACGTTTACATAGCTATGAGTTAGTATCCTTGCAAATATTTATGAAGATAAAATGATCAACATCCAACATTACATAGATCAATGGTAATCATCATTTATTCATGTTAATCTCTACACCTTAAAAGATCAAAAAAATTAAAGTTTCTATCTTCGAAAACGCTAAACTTTAACTTTAAATTGGAATTAAAGTTTGGAATTGGATTTTCACCTCTTTACTGCTAGAGCAAACATTCAGAGATTTGTTTAAACATGTTTATATGTATGTACATTTTATATTTGTAATACTATTACTTAAAAAAAGTCATTCACGTGACTCCTCCTCAATAGGAACACTTGTGTAGGTGATAGTATGATTCTCAGTCTCCACACCATTTCCTTTGTACTTAGTCCATGATATTTTCCATATTTGCAACAAGCTTTTCCTATAATAGAATAACATCAAATCCATGAGAGAGGATACAACTTTTCAAACAAAGTCAGCTACCAGTTACCAGTCACCAGTTATCAATTACCAGTTACCAGAAGAAGATATACCTCTCGGATATAATATCTCTCTTGGCAAGCATAAGTGTCAGAAATACAGGAACCATTGCAGCAAATAAATGTTTGATGGTGTGTCCACTAACAATTTGATGAGTCCATTTGTAAATTGGATCATCTGCAGCTTCTTCAACCTTAGCTAGAAGATAAAACCCTGAAAGTTGTATATTAAAAATTAATATTTGAGATTATTTTAAAGTGTTATTTAAAAGATGAAGTAGCATAATATTAAACCTGCAGCCCATAACCAATATGAAGAATGTGTGTACATGGGTGGTAACAAGATAGCCATTGCAGGAATGGCAATACAAGGTACAAATTGAACCAAAGCATATGGTCGAAGATCATCATAAAACCTATTAAAAAAAAAAAAGAATAATTAATTTTCAAAAAAAAAAAATGAAAAGTAATTTGATGTAAAAGAATATGTTTACCTCCAGTAGAAAATGCTTACTACACCAACCAAAAGCAGGGGAATGATGGCGTATGTTCCCTTTCGTTCATCGATTCTTTCGATGATAAATATTGCAATAACAGAAGTGAATGCAATAGTCATCTGGTTCATTTAAATCAAAAAAAAAGTATAGAAAACATGAGTTTATTTATTTATATATTGAAATGTGATAAATCTATGATGAATGATAAAACTTACAGGCAAACGATCCCAAACAAGGCGAGCATCATTTGGTTTGAGGTGATAATAAGAGGATCCAAAAGCAACAGCAGCCACACCAATGTAAAAGCATGTCCAACCACAAAGCTCACCTTGCAGACTTGGGGTAACAAATATGCATAACATAAATTATCACTTGTAAAACCATGTCCAATAACTTAAAGATTCCCTGTATAACTTAGATCCAGAAGCATACCTCAACTTAAAGAAGTTTCTATGATAGCAAAGTATGAGCCCTATGACACCAACAATGAAGAATGGCACATTTGAAATGACATTTAGAAAGTTAGGTATGCCTGAAAGTGAAAAACATCAAGTTTATAACAGGTGTAAACAAACTATAAAGTGATAAACATTATGCAACTAAACACCAGATGACCAGAACCAAACACATAGGCTCACATTTCCTTATCATTAATCGGGTGGAAGGATAAACTATCTGAAGTCTAAACAATCACACATAAACCAAAATGAGGAATGAAGTAGCTCCAGATATGAGCATAATATGTCCTACATATTCCACTACCCCAACATATTGGATATCAAACCAGAGTCCAACATTGTAAACAAGTTAAATTAATCATAACTAAGAACATACAACCCATATACAGTTGTATTAGCCCCCTTTTTCAGTATTGCCTTGATTTGGGATGTCAGATAGATGATTTTTCAACATCAAATTTGAAATGAACTTCAAACTTTCTGATAAAAGTTGCAAGCTCCATTGAACTTCATATATCGTAACACAGAGCAATGTCAGAGTAAATACGCAAACAAAAAAAATCCCATACGAAACTAGGTCTGAACTTTTAAACCCAGAGTACATTTCTTTTCTCCGAACAGATTGAGCCGCATCTATCCGTGAAACGAACATGCATCTTTACAATACTATCAACAAAACATAGCAGCATAAAATTAAAACGATAGAAATTATCGCCATGAAGTATGGCCAGTTACGAAACCAGACGAACAGAAGGAGTTGAATCCACTACTTAAACAGAATTCAAATTAAAAGTAATTTACCGAAGAATTCACGTTGATCCGCGAAATCGTGGTAATCCTGATCTTGAGGGATGGTCGGAGTAACAAACATCAACACTACGAAGCATACTATCGCAACTATCCATACCAATACAGTCCGATCAGCCATAATTACTGCTACATGTACGAGTGTGTAATTTGGGCAAATAAGATGGCTGCAGCAACTGTTCTTGAGTCTGGAATAGTATTCGATTACCGGCGAGTTGGTTGTCAGAGATAGAGATTCGTCGGTGAATGTATCAGGTTTGACTGATCTCGTAAACCGGTGTATTAAAGGCGACTGGAGGGGTGAAAGTGTAGTTTTCAGTATTCGTTGGACTAAGTTTGTACTTTGGCTTATCTATGCTATCATCCGATGATTGTCGTATAACCACCCTCCACTTTTAGTATGTTTCCTTTCGACCTTTTAACATATTGTTTTATAGTAGCATGGATAAGGATTCGCCTAGGGGTGCCCTTAGATAGATGTATGGATTTTAAAAATATTATTATCATTTCGTATAGTTATATCATATATAAGCATAATTGGAAGACCATGACATCATCATTTAGGTGTTATTTGTTTTTCGAAGTGAAACTGTTTAAAATCTGCGGACCACCTCTACAGTCCTCTGTAGCAGAAGAGGTAGACCAAAGTAGTGTAGACTATAATGAGAAGCATGTTTGTTTTTTTAATGTCTGCAGGCAGCTGCAGATATTAAAAAATTTAAAATAAAGTAATTTAATAAATCGGAAATAGTTTTTTAATACCAAACTTTTTCAAAATTTGGTACCAAAGATCAAAGGAACAAATTTTGATTATCTAATGTTGTCAAACAATGCATACACTTCAAAATTTGGACCATTAAATTTTGATACCGAGTAAATAAATATATAGAGTACACAGTCTTCTTGCCCTTCGGTATCACCTAGTTTCCAACATGTGGAGCAGCTTCTATGAGGGTAAAATTTTACATTTACATCTAAAAAAAATGATGTTATTCCATGATTCCAAACTGAGATGCTTGGAATAACTTATAACTAAAGTATACAACAATCCGCTAATTTGGATTTTGAACCTCAAAAGTTTTTCAAAATCTTCTCATTAGCTACACCATTGTCAACAAGAATAGAAGTAACTTCCTACAAAAAAAAAAACATTCATATCAAACAACATTACTAATTTACTATTATCAATAACAATTTCCCTATCAACTTATAAAAGGACTAATCTGCTCTTAGGTCAATCATCTTTTAAACAAATAATTTTTTGGGTTGAAATCCAATATGCAAGAATTACTTACTCGGTTGAAATCCACTTCAATAGTGTAATGACAACCCAATAGATAAGTAACCCAAATAGCAAATTGAATGCTACTGATTGCAATTTACAAAACCAAAAAAAAAAAACAAAACAAAATAAAAAACAAAAAAAAAAAAAAAAACAAAAAAACAAAAACAAAAACAAAAAAAACAAACAAACAAACCTAATCCATCTGTTTTTTACCACAAAGCACAGCCCCGGTTGAATCTGGTGCATAGAGTTTTTTAGCTCTTGCAAAAGTTGCCGGTACATACCCTGATTCACCAGCCCAACTATCAGCAGACTGGGACAACACTGGGATGATTGTAACCACTGAAGATTCCCAGGCTTTGAATGTATTATATAATGGTTGAAGAAAATGGAAGATTAGAATAAGCTTGAGGTTATAAGGGTAAGAAATTTAAGGATTATAGTGAGAACCTGGCGATGGCAAGAAAGAACGAGCACCGGGAAGCAGCAGCGGCGACCGACGAGGGGCTGTGGCAACCGGCGAGCGACTGGAGTCGGCGATCGACGAGAAGAGAGCTGAGAACGAAGAAGGAGAACGGTCGGAGTGATCTTATGTGTTTCTTTTTTTCGTTGAGTGCCTTTTTTGTTTAGATTATGTTAGAAGAGGTGAGAAGAGCCAAACCCAATGTTGTGTGGGGAAGAGGATGGGAAGAGTTTTTAAGCCCGAAGTATTTTAAAAACAAACTGTTGTGAACTTAAAAGTGTTGCTCGTGTGTTGCGCCGCGCAGCACTAAGAGGTTTGAAGAGGTATTTAAAAAAACAAACACAACCTTAGTGTCTCACTAATCTATGGGTTTCGATATGAGTATTTTATCTTTGAAATTAGTAATGATAGACCTCTTTATCCTAATTCAACTGGTAATCACAATCTGGAAACATGGATAGTGAATTTACTCACAAGTGAAACATCCATCATACACATAGATGTTGTGTCGCCCCAATGTTAGAAACGCCAACTAGGAAATAGGACGATATGAGTATTCAAAAGCTTCCAAAAGATAAATCATGGTAAAACAATAGTAAACCATGAGATAGAAGTTTTACATGTTGAAGAACGAACAGCAAAGCAAAAGCAAAAGTCTATTATTATAGAGACAAGCTCAAGTTCTAACATGTGAAGGGAGAGCAAAAGGAACATAATAAGCCACAATATACATAATATGAAACAAAATAATTAGGACTAGAAATTTATTATAACATCCCAAAAACTCCAAACAAAATCTTACTTTTAATTCATTTCAAAACATCTAATAATCATGTCAAAACAACCAAAAGTGTATCATAGTGAAATAATATCTAAGTACAAATCCCAAAATCACATAATGAGGAAAACATGGGTGGATGCGGTGTGATCAATCCGGGTCCTTCCTTTTAGAGATAGAAGCACCTGAAACATAAAGTGGAAACTGTAAGCACAAAGTCTATTGAGCTCCCCCAAAATACCTCATACCATACATACATAACAGTCAAAAACATAATTGGGTCTATTCCAGCCCCTTCTATTTCTTTCAACTTGTATTGGTATATTTCAACCCTTTCGGTCTCTTTCAACCAGTAATTGGTCTATTTCATCCCATTTGATCTCTTTCAACCGGTACTAGGAATATTTCAACCCCTTCGGTCTCTTTTAACCGGTACTGAGTCTATTTCACCCCCCTTCGGTCTCTTTCAACCGGTACTGGGTTTATTTCATCCCCCTTCTGCCTCTTTTAACCGGTATTGAGTCTATTTCACCCCGTGCAACTAGCATACAATTATAACAACAAGAGTCACAAAGATAACATACACTTGGGTTTTATGTACTATAACACTCGTATGGTGCACATACAATGTTAATGCTTTGGATCTAAGTTTTCTCTAGTTATACATGCAACAAAAATTATTCAAAGCATGAAACCTATAACTAACATACAACTTGGATACTTGAAACATTTATAAAAAAAAATAAAAAATAAATAAAAAAAATAAATAAAAAAAAACTAGTTAGAAGAATACTTATTAGTTGTAGCATGTAGAATTTGGCATTTCAAGAGCTTAGCACCTCAAGTGTGATGCCTCAAATGGTTCACAAAACATCACCAACATTTGGACGACTCGAGAGAGAATCTAGGAGTACACAAAATCGGTTAGGGTTCTATTTAAAACTCTTGGGGTCCGATTTTAGAGCTAAGGGTTTACATATATAGTGTAGAATTCCAAGGGTTGCTTGTAAACCCTAATCCATACACTTAGGCTTATAATCTAATAACCCAAATGGACTAACTCTTCATGTACTCTCACATAAACTTAGTCCATCATTGATCAAAGGCCCAAACCATATGTATCATTGATTTACATAATCAGTCCTCGTTAATTTAATTAGTCTCTTTTGATCACTAAATTAATTATTGATCAATACCAATTAAATAATATGATTCCTCAATTAATATATTATACATATAATATATTAATAAATCACAAATAACCTCTCTCTCAAATATCCATCCTATCAAATTGTTCCAGTGAATGCAACCCAAAATGGATCATGCTACTATCGGGTCAAGTACATATCAATTATAGTTATGAGTTTAGACACCTAATCCAACGGTCTCCCACTTGGATAAGTCTAATAACTATTATTGCAAGTACGGCTCTAAAATCCGATTAGCAATCGTAGCTCTCAAAAGTCGCTTGTTGAACTTTGATCTTATCAGCAGTGCATCCATTAGATAAGGGATCATATATTCCTCCATTATAGATATGCATGGGAATGATACATGGATTATAATCATTCTCTTTGTCCATGTGTTGTTTCCCAATTTCCGATTTATAACGACCGAATAATTGAACAAATCAAATCAGTCAAGGCTTGGCCAAGTGCTTAGGGTTGTCATCACTAAATCATCGAGGGGCCCACAAACATTGCGTTTATCCCTCTTAGGGTAAAAGGAATGAATAAACTTCGACTCATATGTTTGCTCGATTTACTCATCAAATCACACACAACAATACATTTTATAACACCAAGTTACTGGTGCGTTTACATATCATCAATATGCAACCGACTTGTAAACTGTAACTATATGTCTCCATTTCAAGAATATAAGATAATATCGTCTCACAATCACTCGTGATGAAATCCATGAAGTGATTCAGATGAACGTGGGTTTAATCTAATACTCAAATCTTATTACAGGAGTACTCATGAACACTGCAGCAAACTTTGCTATAATTGGTATAGTTTGGAAGTAACAAAACAATACTTTTATAACATTTCAATGGTATAATTATTTCATTATACAAGAAAAAGGGAGTCATAGTTCACGTAAATCTATTATTGCTTCAGCGAGACATTCTCTTCACCGTACCTACCTGGCGTACACTTTAAGTCATACATGATAACAAGAGTCTCCTGGAGGGAGAGCGAGATATTTATGTATAGATCTATCCGGGATTAACAACCCTACACCTCAGTTGTTCGCTACAGTTAGACCGGCAAGTCTAGGGTGACAAGTGTCTACCAATTCCGATGCCTGAAAAACGTTGTTCAAGCATAACATTCATATTAAGCATGGTTATAATAACTTACATACGGATTAACAATACTATATTGATTTACGGGAAGCTCACACTTCATTAGTTTTATAAAAATATATAACTACATACTACCTTTCAGTACACTATTCCTTACATTTTTGGTCTTAGGGTTTAAGACTACAATTTATATATAAGAAAATATTGGATTTTCTGGAAACATACATACTTATTCATTCCACAAGGATAAAGATACAAAAGATATTCATACGTTTCTAGTCTTGGGTATTAGACTAACAACCTATTTTATAGAAAATATCGGATTTGTGGAAGCATACAAAACTATTTTAAATAAAGCAGTTACAAACCCTTTTTTTACAAAAATGTTTATGAACTCACCAACATTATTTTTGATGTTTTTCAAAATCACTTGTATTATCAAGGAACCAGTAATCAAGTATCAAAATCTTTGAGAACAAGAGTTGTTGCATTATGGAATTTTACTTTTTAGTCATTGTTGTGTAACTTTTTAATAAACACAGTATGTAAACTAGCTTGTATTCTTAATGTATGTTGTTTGGGCTGCTATGTTTCATTTATATTCAACTGTTATGATACTATACAATGACTTCATCCACCCCGGACGTTTCCACCGCTCCGGTCCGGGGGTGTGACAAAGCGTCAATGCTTCTTGAGGACTCCAAATGCTTGTTCGACATCCTTCCTAACCTTTTCATGAAATGTTTTGTACTTTATGTTGTTCAGATCACCTGGCCATGTTAGCGTTTTCATAAAAGTAACAAATTCATGGTACATACCACAAACAAGATAATACCCATAATCGTACGTCGTTCCATTTACTTGAAATGGACAGTTAGATGTAAACCCATCACAAAAGCCATTAAATTATGGTGATGTAGCATCCCAAGTTCAGAAGCAAGAAGTTGAAGGGTGTTATATGAAAATAAAGGAAGGGACTCGGCAAGTAGGTCTCTTAACTCGCCGAGTCGAAGCGAGTGTCGGGCACGTGATTAAGTGGGCTGACTCGCCGAGTCGGCGGCTGGACTCGACGAATCGGTGTTGGATGAGGAAAAGCCCTAATCTTCGGATTTGCACCCTATTTAAAGGACTTAATGTCCTCTTCTCATCCCCCTTAGCCCCCTTTGAGATCCATAAACCCTAATTTCATTTGTGAGAAGCCTTGGAAGAAAATTGGAGTGATTTGTGAAAGGATCTTGAAGATAAAGAAGCTTGGATCAAGAAGACTTGAAGAGATCCGTATTATACTTCAGTGGGAGGTCATTTTGGAGGTAAGGAATTGTTATCCTTGGCCTTCTTCTTTCTAGTTCCATTTTCATGGAGTTTTAGGGTTTAATTGGAGAAATATTGATGAGATCTTGGTACATGAGTTAGATCTGGAGTTGAAACTCCAGATCTGAGTTCTATGTGGATCATTGATGCAGAAATCCCTTTTAGTTGTTATGAAAAAGCCATTCCCCATGAGTTACGCTCCTTTCTAGTTTGGTTTTTGGAGTTATGGGTCATGAAGCACGTAAAGGTAGCAACTTTATGTTGCTAATGGACTCTAGAGACCCAAATCTATTGTTTGGAGCAAAGGAGTAGCTATGTATCTCTCGATTTTGGGCATGCACGCATGAACTCAACGAGTCTGGGAGACGACTCGGCGAGTTGGGCCAGGGTTTTAGGCTTGAGTCACGTAGAGACTCGGTGAGTCACATAGGTGACTTAACGAGTCATGTGATGATGAACTTGGACTCGACGAGTTGAAGAACAACTCGGCGAGTTTGATGAAGATTGTCGTGGACTCAGCGAGTCTGATCTTGGACTCGGCGAGTCATAAGCAAAACCTTCAACCTTTTTTTGGTTAAGACTCAAAGCAGTGAGTTGAGTGGTGATTCAGTAAGTTGATCAGGATGAGACTTGGAGATTGTTGAACTCGATGAGTCATGGGGTGACTCGGCGAGTAGAGTTAATCGGAATGTTGACTTTAACTGAGGACTTTGACTTTGACCTTCAGGGCTATTAAAGTAATTTGGATATTTATGTCAATGGTAATTGATGGCTATAGGTGTTGGAGTTTGAAGCAATACTTCGGGATTATGCTTTCGTGATTTGGTTCGGTGGTTGCAAGGTGAGTTCTCCTCACTATATCAACAGGGTCTACGACACCAAGACCGACCCTTTATGATTTACATCCCGGTTTAGGATGATTTTTATGTTGGATTACATCTTGGTTTAGGATGGTTGCTATGTTAGATTACATCCTGGTTTAGAATGGTTGTTGTGTTGGATTACATCCTGGTTTAGGATGGTTGCTATGTTAGATTACATCCTGGTTTAGGATGGTTGTTATGCTAATAATTTGTTTGATTTATATCATGGTGGTAGGATGGTGTCTATGCTAGAGATCAGTTAGATATGTATGACTCTTTGCTATTGCAAACTAGCGTATGATATTTATGTGCACATGTTTATTGGTTTGGGGAAGGGTTGAGGCAGGTCCTGCTGTGTGTTGTAGTGCCAAGACACCCCGGGCGGACTGGGTAGACTGCATGCCGGGCTAGGCGAATCTAGTCGGGTTGAAGGCCCAGCGAGCGGTCCGGATAGGCTGAAGGCCCCGAAGGGGGGGGGGGGTCTAGACGTGTCGAAGGCTCAGAGAACGGTCTAGATAGGCTGAGGACCGAGAGTCGGTCCAGTCAAACTGATGGCTCATTATGCATGTTTTTTGTTGTTTCTTATATGTTTATACGATATGGTTATATCTGTGTGGCATTGGTATTTTAGGGAAACTCACTAAGCTTCAGGCTTACAGTTGTTGATTTTGTTTCAGGTACTTCTGATGACCGCGAGAAGGCAAAGGCATGATCATACAGCTCCTCATGCTTTACCTATGTCTCTGGGAAAACTCTGATATTATACATTTTGAGAACAAAGTTGTAATGATTTTAATGGTTTGAAATGTTTTAAAAAATTTAAATTTGTTTGAATTTTTGGAATGTTACAGGTGACATGTATAAAACATTAATATCATTGTTTGAGCCGGGAGCACCAAAAAATGCATGCCAAATCCAAAGATCTTGTGATGTAACAACTTCAACTATGAATGTGGAGTGACCCTTATCACCCTGTGTAAATTGCCCTTTCTATACATTAGGATAACTACCTCATGTCTAATGAAGTTGATCCAAACTTCCAAGCATCCCAGAAAAGCCATGAACACTAACATGATGACCATATAATGATTAAACATCAATAAAAGTGGGGTTAAGTAGATACATGGAACGTAAATAGTGACAATACATCTGTAAAACTCATCCAAGCTTTCCTTAGCTACCTGCTCAGACATTTGAAAATATTCATCCCATGAATCATAAATGGAACTGTAATCTAATTGACGAACTGCAATTGCATATTTATGTATTTCTGAAGATCCATATGCACCTCTTACATCTAAATGTTGTCTAATAAATTCATAAATGTTAGTAACATCATCTAGTATACAGAGAAATAATTTGTCACTATTCAAAATGTAACAGCCCGGATCCCCAGGTATCTCCATTTCCTTATATTTTTGGCTTTCTGTGAGGGGACTCGGCGAGTTAGTGGTTGAACTCGTCGAGTCGGGTCGCGGTTTTTAGCGGGGGTTCGCGTCCGGACTCGGCGAGTCCAAGGGATGGACTCGACGAGTCCGCGCTGTTTAATGAAACCCTAATTCCCCGGCCCTAAGCTCTATTTAAAGGACCTTATGGCCCTTATATGCGGCCACCTTGAACCCTAAGAGCCTCCATACGTCTGTAAGCCCTTGTGTGTGTGTTTGAAGGCCTCTTGTTCTTCATTTTGTGTGTTGGTGCAAGAAAGGAGGGAGAGGAGCAAGCTTGAAGTGTTGGGGAGCTTAGATCTGTTGCCATTTCATCAAGGGGGTCTTCTTGAGGTAACTTTCTGAGCCAATCTTCGTGTTTTGTGTTGATGGGCCAAATCTAGGGTTTCTTCTTGCCTTTCTTGGCTTGAATAAGAAGTATGAGAGGTCCCATGGAGACATGGAACCTAGATCTGGACTTTAGCAGGTCCAGGAGACCCCTTATGACAAGCTTTATGCCCATCCATTTGAGTTAGAAGCTATACTTGCCATATTGAAGGTTGTTTCTTCAAAATAAGCCTTGTATGCATTGCATGGCAACCAAGACTGAGACTTTACGTGACAAATAAGCTTGGGAAGGCCAGATCTATGTATTTATGGAACGGATCTGACCGCAAGAGCCAGTTTTAGCTGGTGCATGGCATGGACTCGCCGAGTCTGAAGAACAGACTCGACGAGTCACTTGAAGATTGTCCTTGAGACCATCTTGTGTGTAGACTGGACCGAGTTGTGAGCGACTCAGTGAGTCGCAGAGAGTTAGAAAGGTTTTGACAGGTGGACCGAGTCGGGATGGGACTCGCCGAGTTGGCCTTAGACTCGGCGAGTTGAGTCGCGGTGACCCTGCGATTCAGGCCCAGGTGGAACTCGTCGAGTCAGGGGAGTACTCGACGAGTCAAAGGGAAAATTCTTGAGAGTTGGTAAAAACACGTAGACTCGCCGAGTCACTATTGTGCACTCGCCGAGTCTAGTCCAAATTAACTAAAGACTGCTGACCGGGTCAACCGGTGTTGACTTGAGTTGAATGGTCCACCTTAGTGGTACAAGTAATAATTATAGATTTATATCGTAGGAGGATTTCAGCTCGAGGGTTCGAGCCCGAGTGATTCCAGGATTTACGGGTAGCAGTTTAGCAAGGCATACGAGGTGAGTCTTCTCACTATACTGTAACCGGAAGGGTTTTGACTATGTGACCGGAAGGTCGATTATGATACGGAATATATGCTTTATGTGTGTTAAGTTATTTGCTATATGTGACATGTATGATATGTTTGATATGGGCCGGAAGGCGTGGTCATATGGACTGTGAAGGTTGATGTGGGTAGGACCGGAAGGTTTACCCAGTCGGGACGGAAGTCCCCTGAAATACATGGACCGGAAGGTCAAGGCCTGGAAAGGCGTATGTGCGTATGTTGTATTTTGGGAACTCACTAAGCTTTATGCTTACAGTTGTTGCTTATGTGTTTCAGGTGCGAGTGAGGACCGTGGGAAGGCGCCAGCGTGATCGTACACACACTCGGGGAAAACTATTTTATCTTTTGTTATGTAATCGTTGGAGACTACAACGTTATTTTGGAAATCTAAATTAATTGCTCATGTCTTAATGGTTGTAAAAATGAAATTTTTTTTTGGTTGGAAATTTTATGACGTTACAAGTTGGTATCAGAGCCTTGGTTTGAGGGATTCGGGTACACCTTCGGGTGTAACTGGACTCAAACCGGGGATTGGAGAAAATTGTTTTTACAAAAAAAAAAAATTTAATTTAAATAATCAAAATTTAAATTTTGAAATGTGAGACAACCGAAGAAGAAAAAGTGTGTACGGTCAGCTAGCGCCCGAACGGTAAAAATCCCCAAAATACTCTTATTATATGTGTTACGATTTATGATATGATATGATACGCATGCTAGCAGACTAGGTATACATATTAGGGCTAAAGTGGCCTGATTTTGTGATGCCTTAGTCTAGGGAAAACTTGCTTCTTTGGGGTGCTCGAGAGCGAGTGAGTAACAAGAGTATGAAAAGAATAGAGTGCTCAGGATTCGAGGTTGGGGAGGATGACTTGGGTGAATACCGACGCGGTGTAACTGGCAGTATTGGGCCCGTACTGCCAAGGACACCGGGTCAGTAGGCAGCCAAGTGGGAACCCCTGAGTATCGAAAACTGAGCAGGGCTGCGTTATCGAGTGCGATTTTTGCCCGATAGGGTCTCTGATATTCTTTTGTTGTATTTCAGAGACATCATGGTTGGACCACGGCACAGACCTGGCACGAGTGGGGTGACTGACGAGGAGCTCCGTCAGATGATCCATGAGGAGGTAGCTGCAGCGATCCGGGCCGAGATTCCGGAAATGTTTGGGTCTATCAAGACCACGCTGATGGAGACGTTTGATGAGCGGTATGCCGCGTTGTCTGAGGCTGCCGCTGCTGCCAGGCCACAGGGGGGTGACTCGTTGCTGTTCCGGGAGTTCAGCAACACGAAGCCACCAGAGTTTGACGGGACTCAGGATCCGATTGCTGCAATGAGGTGGATTGCCGATATTGAGGGATGCTTCTATACTTGTTCATGTCCGGAGCATCTGAGGGTGCGGTTCGCCCTGAACCAGCTCCGCCTGGGAGCGAAGGATTGGTGGAAGTTCGTGACGGCGAACTTCACTCTCGCGGAGGTTTCAGCCTTGACTTGGGAGAGATTTACTACTATGTTCAGAGACGAGTATGTTCCCCCGGTAGAGAGGGAACGGTTGGTTCAGGAGTTCTTGACCCTCAAGCAGGGTAATGATTCGGTTGCAGTGATCACGCGGAAGTTTCATGAGAGGGCGATGTTCTGCCCCGAGCAGGTGTCCACGGAGCAGGCTCGGATGAGCCGGTATTTGGGAGTGCTGAGGAGAGACATCCGGGAGTTCGTCTCGAACTCATCATATCAGACTTTTGCTGAGCTTCAGGCGAATGCCAGGAAGCGGGAGATCGAGTTGGAGACCCAGGCCAGGGAGGAGGCCGAGTCTCAGCGGATGGATCGGCGGCCGACGCAGTCGCAGCCGGCAGCTAAGCGGACCAAGTCCGCTGATTTGAGATCCGGAGGACAGAAGAGCCGTACCTGTGGGAAGTGCGGCAAGGGTCATGAGGGGGCGTGTCGATTGGGTGCTTGCTACAAGTGTGGCAAGGAGGGGCACATTGCGAGGGATTGCCCCAAGGGATTTATGGTCTGTTTCCATTGCAACCAGACTGGCCATCGGAAGGCCGAGTGCCCCCAGCTTCGCCAGGGATCTTCGCCTGCTGTCAGGGTTCCTGAGGTTCGGCCAATGAAGACCGAGGCCCCGAAGGCTCGTGGGAGAGCTTTCCAGTTGACTGCGGAAGAGGTCCGCGCGGCGCCTGATGTAGTGGCCGGTATGTATTCTTTCGCGTATTTACATTTATGCTGAGACATTATGCTTATATTCCTATATGCGTAGGTACTTTTCTTGTGAATCATGTGCCTGCTTTGGTACTGTTCGACTCAGGTGCGAGTCGGTCCTTTGTTTCGCTGGCCTTTAGCCAGTACATCGATATCGATCGGGAGACGATGAGTCGTCCCCTGCGAGTTGCTATAGCAAACGAGAGAGCAGTATACGCCACCGAGGTGATTCGAGGATGCGTACTCGAGATTTTTGGGGTCGAGTTTCCTATAGACTTAGTCCCTATAGCTATGGGGGATGTTTGCATTATCGTAGGCATGGATTGGTTGAGTAAGTTTGGAGCTGTCATTGACTGCGAAAGACAGCTGGTGATGATTAGAGACCCTAGTGGGGGAGTGCTCACGGTTTATGGCGAAGGGACCCGATGTGGGTCAGCATTTTGTTCGGCGGCCAGGGCAAGGCAGAGTTTGCAGCAGGGCTGTGATGGATTCATAGCCTATGTGATGGATACTCGTGTGACCGCGGAGAGGCCCAATTCGATTGATGACGTTCCGGTTGTACGCGAGTTTGCGGATGTGTTCCCCGAGGAGTTACCAGGCGTGCCTCCGGAGAGGCAGGTGGAGTTTCGTATCGATTTGGTTCCGGGGGCGGCGCCCATCGCCAAGGCGCCTTACCGTCTCGCTCCACCGGAAATGCTGGAATTATCCTCGCAGCTTCAGGAGCTGTTGGGGAAGGGATTCATTCGACCCAGTAACTCGCCTTGGGGAGCGCCGATTTTGTTCGTCAAAAAGAAGGATGGTTCACATCGGATGTGTATCGATTATCGGGAGTTAAACAAGTTGACGATTAAGAACCGGTACTCGTTACCTAGGATCGACGATCTATTTGATCAGTTGCAGGGGGCATCTTGGTTTTCCAAGATTGACTTGAGGTCGGGATATCATCAGATGAGGGTTCGCGAGGAGGATATCCAAAAGACTGCCTTCAGGACTCGTTATGGGCATTATGAGTTTGTAGTGATGCCTTTTGGGCTCACCAATGCCCCGGCTGCATTCATGGATCTCATGAACAGGGTATGCCGACCGATGCTGGATCGGTCGGTGATCGTATTCATCGATGATATCTTGGTATATTCGAAGACTAGGGACCAGCATGAGGAGCATTTACGGGAGATTCTTCGGGTTTTGAGATCGGAGAGGCTGTATGCCAAGTTCTCCAAGTGTGATTTCTGGTTGCGAGAGGTCCAATTCCTCGGGCATCTTGTGAACCAGAAAGGGATATTGGTCGACCCGGCCAAGATTGAGGCGGTGCTGAGGTGGGAGGTGCCGAGATCGCCCACCGAAATCAGGAGTTTTCTGGGTTTGGCTGGTTATTACCGCAGATTTATCAAGGATTTCTCCAAGATCGCTGTGCCACTTACTAGGATGACCCGGAAGGGTGTTGCGTTTTCATGGGGACCGGAGCAGCAGTCTTCGTTTGAGACGCTTCGTCAGAAATTGTGCGAGGCTCCAGTGCTTGCACTCCCGGAAGGGATGGAGGACTTTGTGGTATATTGTGATGCCTCTATATCGGGTTTGGGGGCGGTACTTATGCAGAGGGGTCATGTGATAGCGTACGCTTCGAGGCAGTTGAAGCCTCATGAGTCGAGATATCCCACGCACGACCTGGAATTGGGGGCGGTGGTGTTTGCCCTCAAAATCTGGCGACACTACTTGTACGGGGTTCGGTGTACGATTTACACGGACCATAAGAGCTTGAAATACTTGATGGATCAGCCAAATCTGAATATGCGTCAGAGGAGGTGGTTGGATGTGGTGAAGGACTACGATTGTGAGATCCTGTACCACCCGGGCAAGGCTAATGTGGTAGCCGACGCTTTGAGCCGTAGGGCGGATAGCGCCCCGATCCGAGACATTTGTATGAGGTTGACGGTTTTGACCCCGATTCTGGACATTATTCGAGGGGCTCAGATGGAGGCTGCAAAGCCGGAACACCAGAAGAAGGAACGGGTGGTGGGTCAGGTACCAGGATTTGTTACGGATGGTCGGGGGCTTATGACTTTTCAGGGGTGGATCTGGGTGCCGTTTGTGGGCGGTGCGCGCACTACTTTGATGGAGGAGGCACATCGATCGAAATTCTCGATTCATCCTGGTGCTACGAAAATGTATTTGGATCTCAAGAAGGAGTACTGGTGGCCATGTATGAAAAGGGATGTTGCTTGGTTCGTCGAGAGGTGCTTGACTTGTCGGCAGGTCAAGGCCGAACACCAGCGACCGCACGGTAAGCTGCAACCGCTAGAGATTCCCGAATGGAAGTGGGAACAAATCTCTATGGATTTCATTACCAAGTTACCGCGAACGGCGAGAGGAGTCGATGCGATTTGGGTAATTGTGGATCGACTAACGAAGAGCGCTCATTTCCTAGCTATTAGTGAGAGCTCTTCTGCGGAGAAGTTGGCCGAGTTATATGTGAAGGAAGTAGTATCTCGGCACGGGGTGCCAATCTCGATTATTTCGGACCGCGACGTGCGTTTCACTTCCAGGTTCTGGAAGAAATTCCATGAAGAGTTGGGTACTAGGCTGCATTTCAGTACGGCATATCATCCTCAGACAGACGGCCAGAGTGAGCGGACCATTCAGACGCTCGAGGACATGCTTCGGGCGTGTGTGTTGGATTTCGGAGGGTGCTGGGATACCTATCTACCTCTAGCAGAGTTCTCGTATAACAACAGCCATCATTCGAGCATTGGTATGCCGCCCTTTGAGCTGTTGTATGGGCGGAGGTGTCGCACCCCCATCTGTTGGGGTGAGGTGGGACAGCAGGTTATGGGTAGCACGGAGATCGTGCTTCAGACGACCGAGCAAATTCAGATGGTCAGGCAGAGGTTGCTGACCGCTCAGAGCCGGCAGAAAAGTTATGCAGACAGGCGACGGTCCGAGCTTGAGTTCCAGGTTGGTGATCTCGTGCTCCTGAAGGTCTCTCCTTGGAAAGGAGTGATTCGATTCAGGAAGAGGGGCAAGTTGGGGCCCCGGTATATTGGTCCTTTTCGTGTGATTGCAAGGGTGGGACGGGTAGCCTACCGTTTAGACTTGCCAGCAGAGTTGGGACAGATTCACGATACTTTCCATGTGTTGCAGCTGCGGAAATGTATAGCCGACGAATCAGCGGTGGTTTCGTTAGGAGATATTCAGGTGGATGCAAGTCTGAATTATGCAGAAAGACCTGTAGCCATCAAAGATCGGAAGACCAAGGTTTTGAGAAACAAGGAGGTGCCCCTGGTATTGGTTCAGTGGCAGCATCGGAAGGGATCAGAGATGACTTGGGAGCCGGAGCGGGAGATGCGGGAGCAGCATCCGGAGCTTTTTGACTAAGCGGGACTTCGAGGGCGAAGTCTTATTCTAGTGGGGGAGATTTGTAACAGCCCGGATCCCCAGGTATCTCCATTTCCTTATATTTTTGGCTTTCTGTGAGGGGACTCGGCGAGTTAGTGGTTGAACTCGTCGAGTCGGGTCGCGGTTTTTAGCGGGGGTTCGCGTCCGGACTCGGCGAGTCCAAGGGATGGACTCGACGAGTCCGCGCTGTTTAATGAAACCCTAATTCCCCAGCCCTAAGCTCTATTTAAAGGACCTTATGGCCCTTATATGCGGCCACCTTGAACCCTAAGAGCCTCCATACGTCTGTAAGCCCTTGTGTGTGTGTTTGAAGGCCTCTTGTTCTTCATTTTGTGTGTTGGTGCAAGAAAGGAGGGAGAGGAGCAAGCTTGAAGTGTTGGGGAGCTTAGATATGTTGCCATTTCATCAAGGGGGTCTTCTTGAGGTAACTTTCTGAGCCAATCTTCGTGTTTTGTGTTGATGGGCCAAATCTAGGGTTTCTTCTTGCCTTTCTTGGCTTGAATAAGAAGTATGAGAGGTCCCATGGAGACATGGAACCTAGATCTGGACTTTAGCAGGTCCAGGAGACCCCTTATGACAAGCTTTATGCCCATCCATTTGAGTTAGAAGCTATACTTGCCATATTGAAGGTTGTTTCTTCAAAATAAGCCTTGTATGCATTGCATGGCAACCAAGACTGAGACTTTACGTGACAAATAAGCTTGGGAAGGCCAGATCTATGTATTTATGGAACGGATCTGACCGCAAGAGCCAGTTTTAGCTGGTGCATGGCATGGACTCGCCGAGTCTGAAGAACAGACTCGACGAGTCACTTGAAGATTGTCCTTGAGACCATCTTGTGTGTAGACTGGACCGAGTTGTGAGCGACTCAGTGAGTCGCAGAGAGTTGGAAAGGTTTTGACAGGTGGACCGAGTCAGGATGGGACTCGCCGAGTTGGCCTTAGACTCGGCGAGTTGAGTCGCGGTGACCCTGCGATTCAGGCCCAGGTGGAACTCGTCGAGTCAGGGGAGTACTCGACGAGTCAAAGGGAAAATTCTTGAGAGTTGGTAAAAACGCGTAGACTCGCCGAGTCACTATTGTGTACTCGCCGAGTCTAGTCCAAATTAACTAAAGACTGCTGACCGGGTTAACCGGTGTTGACTTGAGTTGAATGGTCCACCTTAGTGGTACAAGTAATAATTATAGATTTATATCGTAGGAGGATTTCAGCTCGAGGGTTCGAGCCCGAGTGATTCCAGGATTTACGGGTAGCAGTTTAGCAAGGCATACGAGGTGAGTCTTCTCACTATACTGTAACCGGAAGGGTTTTGACTATGTGACCGGAAGGTCGATTATGATACGGAATATATGCTTTATGTGTGTTAAGTTATTTGCTATATGTGACATGTATGATATGTTTGATATGGGCCGGAAGGCGTGGTCATATGGACTGTGAAGGTTGATGTGGGTAGGACCGGAAGGTTTACCCAGTCGGGACGGAAGTCCCCTGAAATACATGGACCGGAAGGTCAAGGCCTGGAAAGGCGTATGTGCGTATGTTGTATTTTGGGAACTCACTAAGCTTTATGCTTACAGTTGTTGCTTATGTGTTTCAGGTGCGAGTGAGGACTGTGGGAAGGCGCCAGCGTGATCGTACACACACTCGGGGAAAACTATTTTATCTTTTGTTATGTAATCGTTGGAGACTACAACGTTATTTTGGAAATCTAAATTAATTGCTCATGTCTTAATGGTTGTAAAAATGAAATTTTTTTTTGGTTGGAAATTTTATGACGTTACACAAAATCAACGTCGGAACAAGTATTCTCTGTAAACAGAATATTCATTGAAGTAGTGTATCATTATACAAGTGTTTGCATCCCAATGATCTCTGAAAAACATTTTCCGCGTCCTACGTTGTGTTTCTTCTTTTTGTACTGTTTCTATATTTGATTACCATGATTTCGCAATAGCTTGACTAACAGTTAACAACAACTTACAAGTTAGTAATTCATTTGTCATTTTTTAGGATGATTTTTAAAAAATGGGTGGAAAGAAAATAAGGTTGATGGAATTTAATTGAATGGGTTTTGATTTGTGTATATGTATATTTATGGTGGTAATAAAGTGAAAAAAAAAAGAAAGAAATAAGCAGCAAACAGTCACATTAACGTTCTAATTTTTTAATTATACCAACGGTGGAAACTTACCAACGACATAATACCGCCAGTGAAACAAACAAAGCGGGGTGGTGTTCACTGCCAGTAATGCTTGCCAAATCAGCATGCCGATGGTAATTCCTTTATGATACCCTACATCCTTAGGATGAAGGGTTTACTCATATTTAAGGGGACAATATATAATAACCAACATGCACATCACCACAAACCAAGTTGCTTATGCTTGCGTAAGATAAAGTAAGAGGTTGTTTGGTAGCATCTGTAAAGGCTTGGATGATGTAAAGGCTCTGTATTAATATATATATATATATATATATATATATATATATATATATATATATATATATATATGAATGATAAATTGATGTTTGGTGATGCATTTGAATATTTGTCTCTTAATTGTGAAAATTATAATTTTTAACCCTCTGAATTATTTGTTACTATTTGGTTGGCCATCTAAACGACTATGCTGAGTGATATTGAATTTGTAAATAATTATAAATAAAATACAAAACATCATATAAAATCAAAATTAAACCTAAAACAAAATCCTAATTAAAATTCATACAACATTCAAATTAAACATCATATGACATCAAAACTAAAGAACACAAAAAGAAATTAAAAGTTTGTGGTCATAAAAAATGAACTGCAAATTTGAGTGCAAAATATTTATAAAATTATAGAACAAATAGAACAAAAAAGATTGTCATCACCAACAATTCCAGAATACAATCTCCCACACAAACAAAGAACATCATCCAATTCCCATTCCGATATCAAATATTATAAAGATCTTCAAGGCCTTTCTCTCTATATATTCATCCATCCATCCAATCTATGTCTGGAGTTTAAGCATTTTCTTATGGTGATTAAAGTTTATGTATAAATACCATGAATTTAATACGATCAACTGTAGAAAGGCAATTAAATGAAAACTAAAGTACCTCATAGTTTGCAGGTATCTTATATCATCAACAAAGATACTATCATTTTGAATTGATGACAACGAGTTTTCTTCTCTTACAAAAAGAAAAGAATCTTTCATCTGACCCAAATCTAACAAAAATGATTTAACCTTTTATACTTCTAAAAATGCATACTTTATATATATATATATATATATATATATATATATATATATATATATATATATATATATATATATGCAAAATTACTCTCGCCCGTACACCGGTTTCAACAATTTTAAACAGGTTTTATTAATTTTGAACCTTTTATTCATAGCAACAAAATCCAACAACAATAGATCAACAAAAATCAAGCAAGAGTATAGCAAATTTCGGAGTTCAATCATAAGATAGAGCAATAAAAACATGAGAAATTAGCAGCAAAAACAAACTCAACACCAATCAACAAAGTGAAGAAATATTTTTGGAGTTCAAACACAAGATAACAGGTTTTAGGACTTGAAAATATCAATTGCACAAAAATCGAACATGTAAGCACAATAACACAACAAGAACAAAGAAAAATCAATCATAAAGATGCTTGAAAAAACCAACCATAAAGTTGCTTGAAAAAACCGACCATAAGAACACAATAAGAAAACTTACTGACGAAGGGGAAGACGACGAAGGCGGAGGTGGAGCGGCGTTGTCGGAGGTCCGATGGCAAGATGAGAATCGACACTAAGAAGTAGAGAAAGAGAGAACGTTGATCGATGGGAGAAGAGGGGGAAAAGAAGGGGACGTTTCTATGGGGACAAGGGTATCAGATGGAAAATTTTCATATAGACTTCTCAACAAATATGACCGTTCAAGATCCATTTCTTTTATGTCTGATCGATTAAGAGGTTAAAAAGCTTCAATCGGAAACTGTGAATCTAATGATCCAAAGCCAACTCTTTATATGATTAAGAAGCCAAACAAAAGAACAAATTACGCAAATGGTCCTTTAGGTTTTGGATTTTTCTCTAATGTAGTCCCTACGATACTTTTTTCCCTCAAATAGTACTTACGGACCATAAGTTGCACGCGTTTGGTCCCCGAGTTGGATGTCCGTCCATTCCAACGTTAAGCTGCCCCTATGTGACTTGCAAATGAGGGTATTTATGTCATTTTAGCCTAAAGGACCTTTTCTGAACATATAAATTAACGCCTATATTACTTCTTCTTATTATTCCTCCTAATTCAATCGATCACTGCTACTGTTAGAGAAATAAAGCTGTGGAAAATGCCGATATGTGCTTGGAAATCATGATCTGGCCATCGTCACTTCCTGGTCATATCGCAACCCTGGAAGGCGATTTTGGTCTTGTCTTCGTAATGAGAGAAGGTGTGGTTAGATTGGGTGGTTTGATGAGCCCATGTGCCCTAGATTAGTGGAAGTGATACCTGGGTTAATCAGGTCTATGAACAAGCTCCAAGAATCTCTTCAACAACCTCCACTACAAGCTAGGATGTATAAGTTAATCATTCTCTTCAGTTGGGGTCTTTTTGCAATTCATTACTTGAAGCATGGTTGAAGTTGCCTCTGAATGTGGTGTATGAATGCAAGAAGCAGTGTCGTAGTCATAGGGTTAATGTATTGGTGGACTTATTTTGAGTCTGAAGACAGGAAATTGTAGCATGGTTTATGTAATGTTTGTGTCCTTTTTGAGTTTGACTACAGGAAATTATGTTCTGGTTAATGTTGTCTTAATGTTATAGTCTTTTTGTAATCAAATGGTTTAATTTCAGAACAAGGTTATTGTGTCATGGATTTGTGCAATCAAATATTATTGACAAGAACACCAATTCAACATGCATGACCATACACTTTGAATATCACAAATACTAGTTGACAAGAACAAAAATATAACAAAAATGCTATTGTATATCACAACAGCAATTGATATTGTTTCATAGTTTACCTATGTGTACAATGATTCAAGGTCAACATGCATGACCATACAAAATAAGGAGCCCAAAGTAAGTATTGTTTGGTACATAAACATAGGTGTTAACATAAAAATAAAAGTAAAGTGCAAATTACATCAAAAAACCTAATGGTTCTCAACAACACCCCCATCCTCACTTCTATCCTCCTGTTTCTTCAGTTCTTTTGTCATTAGGGCCATCTTGACCTTTACAAGTTCTTGAGTTATTCCCTTTGTTGTTGCACTTTCCACATGTGACGGTGGTCCACCTATTGGACAGTTTATTCCCCTGTGTAGCAGGTTCATCATATGCCCTCTTTCTTTTCTTCTTGGGCTTACCCACCTACAAATGTACATAAGATTAAATTGTTGTTCTTAAAAAACTACAATTATATTGATATATGAAGACATACCTGCACAACATGTTTGGGTGGAAGCAACTTGGTTGGGCATTGTGATTTGGGCCACACAAATCTACCATTTATAGGTTCAATTTTGTGTATGTACACTTCTGCCCATGTAACTAGCTAGTAGCATGGGTGGACCCAATGCTCCAACTCAGGAACATTCTTTGCTCCATGTTTAATCTTGTCCCATATTGCACTTACTACATGTGAGCATAACATGCCTGTAATTTCCCAATGTCTACATGTACATGTTTTTTCATCCAAATTCACAATATACTGATCACCCCTAATGAGTAGTGACTTGGGTTTTAACCCCATGACACCTGTGCTTTTGTGTTTGTCTTTTCATTTGATCAAGAAGACTAGTGGCAGTTGGTGTGAGAGGACCATGATATCTATCAATCTCTCTTTGGACATTGTAAATTCTCTTCATCAAATACTCTTTAATATACTCCAAACAATAAATGATAGGTTTGTCCCTACCACCTTGTATTTTCCCATTTAGAACCTCACACAGGTTATTCAACAAGATGTTAGTATGTGCCCTCCCTGTTTAGTCATATAATACAAAACGAGAACAAGTCCTAACAATGACAAGTAAATGTTAACATAAAGGAAAGATGAAGTACTAACCTGAGAAATGAGATCTTGCGCAATGAGTTGGAGGAATCAGTATCAGCCAATCATGAGCTTCAGCTTTGAATTTCTTTAGCTCTTTTAATGCTTTCTCAAAATGCCTTACAGTAGTAGCAGTTGCACATGCCCACACCAAATCTTTGAGCTCTTTATCCTTCCACTGTCTTTTCATATTTTCATAAATATGCCTCAGATAGAACCTATGCTCAGCTTGAGGGAAAAGTTTGGCAATTATAGGAATGATACCCTATTTAAATATTTCAATACTTAGTTGACTAAATAACAACAATATCAAATTAAATTGAAGTATATGTACCTTCTGCCTATCTGAGATGAAAGTGAAGTTTGAATTAGCATAAAGTTCCAGATCATCACCAAGTTGTTCCAAAAAACATGTCCATAAATTTGTGGTTTCATTCTCAATAAGAGCATATGCAAGAGGATACACCCCATTATTGGAATCTACCCATATAGCAGTCAAAATTTGACCATGATAGGGACCTTTCATGAAAGTACCATCCAACCCTATGAAATCCCTTAGATTAGCCTTAAATCCTTCCTTTAATGCTCCTAAACAAATGTAAATTCTCCTAAATGTCCTTGTATCATAATTTAAATTTGGCTCAGTGTAACAATCGATCTTCACATTAGTACCTGGTTTCTTTTCATCAACTCTAGTCCATAGTCCCTCAAAATAGCATGTTGTTTCTGAAAATCCCCAAAAACATGCTTTTGAGCCAATCTCTTTGCTCGATGTACCTTCATTCTTGACATGTTCATCTCGAATTTTTGGATGAGATCTTCTTGAAGTGCATTGAATGGAATGGTTGGATTACTCTCAATTTGCTTCATAAGTTTGTTGCAATTAATTTGTAGTTGCAAACTTTAATAGTTCTTGATTGCACACACCGATGTTCACTAACTAGGGTGTTCACCACCCAGTCATCTGTCTCTTTAGGTCTAGACACTAGTACAACCTAAGGACATTTACCCTCTTTCATATTTACTATTTTGTCCTTGATTCCAGCCCTTGACTTTGTCCATGGGCCACCACTCATATTTGGGACCACTCCTCTACACTTAGCTCTAATCCTTGTTTTGTCATTTTTTTCAAAATGTAAATCCCTTTTGGTTTCTACTGCATGTTTGTTTATATATTCTTTCACATCTTTCTTTGTTTTGAACTTATGTCTTAATGTGAAAGCCTTTTGATGAACTACACCCTCATAACAACTTTTTTCCTTTCTTATGTCTCTCAACATCCTCTCTTTGTTGTTATCTTCATCTACAATAGGTGACTCAAATGATTTTGGGTCTATGACCTCCAATTCTTCACCTTCAGTAAAGTCAACACCACTACCACTTGCTTCTTTGGTGTTTTTTTGAACCCACTCAACATCTTCATCAACATGTATATGAAATTCTTTCATATCAACATCCACATGATCTACAGTATTTTCTAAATCCACAAAGAATTCTTCGTCCTCACTCTCATCATATGTCATATTATCCTCACTCCTACTACCCTCACTCCAGGGACCCTCACTAACACTTTCCTTACTTCCATTGTATTCATACTAAAAAAACTCAACATCATGTAGATTTTCCCCCCACCCCCCCACCATATTCTGCATCCACATCCCCCATTACCTCATAATATCTACTGGATCAACATCACTTTTTGGTTGGTGCTCATCCCCTGTGTCAACATCTTTTTTATCATGGTTATCCTCAAACTGTACCCTCCTAAAGGGATCACTCTCTCGATCAACTAAGTGTTTTTTTGTTGATCACAGGTTCATAGGGTACAATTAACTTTGACAAATCAGTGGACTCATTCAAATCCAACTTTTTACTACATGACCCAATTGATTTCCTTTTCATTCTAACCCTATTCGTTTCAGGAGAATGATTCCCTTCAACTTCCTCAATACGAACCTGCAATGGGGACTTAAAGTAAGGGACTACTCTAGTATTTCCATGCTCGATGTACATATTAATTTCCTTATGATTAAGTACATACCTTGCTAGCTGAATGACTTCATGATCAGTGCCAAGGGGTAACAATCCACTATCCAAGTCTGTCTTTGGGATCATGAAATGGTAAAACATTATACCTCCATCATTGTACCCTAACACTGCCATCATATCATCTAACTCGTGGACTGAAAACACATCCATGTCCACAGAATCAAAGTGATCCACAAGTCCATCTATGTATGACCTTCCAGATACCGTATTTGTGAACGAACCCCCATGATTTATCTTGAATGTGCAAAGGCTTGAAATAGAACCTGATGTGAACATTCAAGAACAATAAAATGTTAATGATAGAGGAAAGAAAAATTACATTTCGTCAAAACCTAGCATTACAAGGTCCGTGCTTACCATATTCTTTACGTAGGTCAGGTGATTGGGTGTAGCGTGGACGTAAAGACCACAATGTGAGCACCATTTTCCTCGATACACCCTTCAATCAGTTGAACTGTTTTGTCGGACGATGATAAGAACTCAGGATTGAAGAAGATAGGATGATCAAAAGGTTTTCTTGGGGAAAGAGATAGGGTGTAAAGTCAATGTCTGAAACTAAACCCCGCCACCTTAATGGATATAGTTATTAGTTTATATGTTCAGAAAAGGTCATTTAGGCTAAAATGACATAAATACCCTCATATGCAAGTCAAATGAAGCAGCTTAACGTTGGGATGGACGGACATCCAACCCGGGGACCAAACGCGTGCAACTTATGGTCTGTAGGTACTATTTGAAGAAAAAAAGTATCATAGGGACTACATTAGAGAAAAATCCAAAACCTAAAAGACCGCATAATTTGTTCCAAACAAAAAGCCTTAGATAGAAAAGTATAGATGGAAAAGCAAAGGGTGATACTTTTCACCGAGTACATCTAAGCGGATTTAAACTCTGAGTACATCTAAGGGGACCTAAACTGTAACATTTATAGTTTGTCCCCGAGCACCAACCAAACTCCTCTTTTTATAAACCCAAAGCTATTGTCCTGCCGCCGTCAAGAGCAAAACCCTCAGTTCATCAACAATGTCGCAGTCATTGGAGCTTTTGCTTATTCAGTTCTTGATGCCCGACAATGATGCACGGCGGCAAGCGGAGGACCAAATTAAGAGGCTGGCTAAGGATCCACAGGTGGTTCCGGCACTCGTTCACCACCTACGAACGGCGAAGACGCCCAATGTCCGACAGCTTGCCGCCGTTCTCCTCCGCAAGAAGATCACTGGTCATTGGGCTAAACTCTCCCCTCAGCTTCGCCAGCTTGTCAAACAATCTCTGATTGAAAGCATCACTATGGAGCACAGGTTCGGAATTGCCATTGTTAATTAATGTTTACGTTATGTCAAGCAATTTCAATCTGTAGAATTTATTGTGAATGTTTCTGTGACGATTCTAATTGTAATTTAATTACTCCAGTGGTCCCAAATCAGATATTTTTTCGTGAAATTGAAGAAATCTTCTATCCTTTTGAGGTGGAAATCACCAAACATCTCAAAGCATTACGTTTGAGTAGTTTTATAGAAAGTGAAACATCTGTTTAAAGAACACGCATCAATTATGTTTCTTCTTCATTTGTGTTTTATGTATCCTGATCACCTTGTAGTTCTTCTTCTTCATTTTGTGCCTCTTATTATCTAATTATTATCTAATTAACAAAGTAAGACTAATTTTGCCTGATGGATGTCTTCTACTGTCAGTCCACCTGTGAGGAGAGCTAGTGCAAACGTGGTGAGTATCATTGCAAAGTATGCTATCCCTGGTGGAGAATGGCCAGATTTGCTTCCATTTTTGTTCCAGTGCAGTCAGAGTGCTCAAGAAGATCATAGAGAGGTGCTTTATCTTTTTTGATTTTATAATCTTAATTTGTTTTAGGAATACCAATATACTACACTCTGTATGCACACACATACATCATACATGTACTATAAGCATCATATCCACATGTTCATGTACTTTTTCAGCAGCATACAAATTATATTAAAAGAATTCTTTCTTTTTCTATGATGCCAGGTGGCATTGATACTGTTCAGCTCCTTAACAGAGACAATTGGTGATTCTTTTCGACCATATTTTGCTGATTTACAAGCTCTTCTACTCAAGTGCCTACAAGATGAGACTAGTAATAATGTTAGAGTGGCTGCCCTCAAGTAATGTTCTATGTCGTTATCTCTCCTTTTAAGTTTGGTTTTTAAGAAACAGATATAATGCTGACATCATCTCGAACAGGGCTGTTGGCTCTTTTATTGAGTTCACTCATGATGCATCTGAAGTGGTAAGTCTATTTGTTCCCTGGAGGGTAATATTGTAATTATTCTACTTGTTCTAAAGCTACATCCCTATCATATACACACAGATTAAATTTCGCGAATTTATCCCAAGCATATTAAATGTTTCAAGACAATGCCTTGCATCTGGTGATGAAGATGTTGCAATAATTGCTTTTGAGATATTTGATGAACTGATTGAATCTCCAGCACCTCTTCTTGGTGATTCAGTCAAAGCCATAGTCCAATTCTCTCTTGAAGTTTGCTCAAGTCCAAATTTAGACTCCAGCACACGCCATCAGGTTAGCAGTGCAAAAGACGTGAATGCCCTCAAATCATATCATGACTTCCTGTTAACATAATTCATGTTTCAGGCTATTCAAATAATTTCATGGCTTGCAAAGTTCAAATCCAGTTCCCTCAAGAAACACAAGTTAATCGCTCCAATCCTTCAAATCATGTGCCCGCTGCTTACAGAGTCCACCAATAGGGAAGAAGACGATGATGACCTGGCGCCAGATCGTGCTGCTGCAGAAGTTCTTGACACCTTGTCATTAAAGTTACCAAAACATGTTTTTCCAGGCGTCTTTGAATTTGCTACTTTGAGCAGTCAAAGTGTTGACCCGAAGTTTCGTGAAGCTTCAGTCACAGTTTTGGGTGTTGTTTCAGAGGGGTGTTTGGAGTTAATGAAAGAAAAACTTGGACCAATTTTGCAAATTGTGTTAGGGGCTTTAAGAGACCCTGAACAGGTTGTAAGAGGAGCTTCCTCTTTTGCATTAGGTCAATTTGCAGAGTATTTGCAGCCTGAGATTATTTCACATTATGAAAGTGTTCTTCCTTGCATTCTAAATGCCTTAGAAGATTCTTCTGATGAAGTCAAGGTAAATAGATATTATTACAAAGTCTTTATCTTCACACGTTAATGAAATTCAATTCTATTTTTTTTTTCAGGAGAAATCATACTACGCATTAGCTGCATTTTGTGAGAACATGGGTGAAGAAATTCTTCCTTTTCTTGATTCTTTAATGGGAAAACTATTTGCTGCATTGCAAACTAGTCAGCGAATGTTACAGGAAACATGCATGGTAAAAACACAATCTTTTTGTAATTATCTTGTAAATGATTTAATTTTTGATAACATTAATGACATTCTAGAACTTTCTATTTTCTTTCTACAGTCTGCAATTGGTTCAGTTGCATCTGCTTCAGAGCAAGCATTTCTTCCATATGCTGAACGAGTTTTGGAACTCATGAAATCTTTCATGGTGCTTACAAATGATGAAGATCTTCGTTCGAGGGCAAGAGCTACAGAGCTTGTAGGAATAGTTGCCATGGTTGTGGGAAGGGCAAGAATGGAACCGATTTTACCTCCTTTCATTGAAGCTGCAATTACCGTAATACCCCTCTCTTTATTTCCATCTAAATCTTTATATTTTCAAGTGTTTTTGAGTTTGACTAGTCACTAAATATAAACTTAGGGGTATGGGCTGGAATACAGTGAACTTCGTGAGTATACTCATGGATTCTTCAGCAATGTAGCAGAAATCTTGGAGGATGGAATGATTCAGGTATTTGAAAAAAAAATTAAAAAAATTTGTGAGTGTGTGTGTGTGTATGTTAGTTTGTGTTATGTGTGACATAACTTTATATCATAAAAAAACAGTATCTTCCACATGTTGTCCCTCTGGCGTTTTCTTCATGCAATCTTGATGATGGATCTGCTGTTGATATTGATGATTCTGATGAAGATGAAAATGTGAATGGATTTGGTGGAGTTTCATCTGATGATGAAACTCATGATGAACCAAGGGTGAGAAATATCAGTATAAGAACTGGTGTTTTAGATGAAAAGGCTGCTGCAACTCAAGCTCTTGGTTTATTTGCCTTACATACAAAGAGTGCTTATGCCCCGTATCCTTTGGATTTATAGTTTTGTAATTTTTTTTTATAAACCAACTTAACTGTAGCCTGTAGTTTCTTTAATAAAATTCAAGATATTTGGAAGAATCATTGAGGATTCTGGTGAAGCATTCTAGTTATTTTCATGAAGATGTTCGACTTCAAGCCATCACTGGCTTAAAACGTAAGTACCAACATCCATAATTACATATTGAGATTAATATTGTTATATACACATAAAAATACGAAATAAATGCTATTTTTGGGACATTACATTTTCCATTCCAAATTGCATCTAAAAAATATAGGAATGTTTTTGGTTGTATACATTGTTCTTTCCAGATCTAATGTTTAGTTGGTTTTGAATGGCAGATATTCTGACAGCTGCACATGCAGTCTTCCAAGGTCATAGTGTAAGCATTTTCTTGTCCATTTTTTTCTTTTACATATTTTTTGGAGTAAATTACACGAATGGTCCTTATGGTTTGGGGTAATTTGCGCGTTTGGTCCCTAACTTATTTTTTTTAACTCGGAAGGTCCCTACTGTTTGTTTTTGTTACGCGTTTGGTCCCTAATGTTTGTTTTTGTTACACGCTTGGTCCCTGTCTTACCCAAAACGACTATTATTTAAATAGAAAAAAATGATGGGGGAGGTAAGGTAAGGTGAGAGGGGTGGGGTTGAGGGTGTGTTTATTTAAATAGATTAAAAAATCAAGGGTAAAATAGTCTTTTTATGTATGATAGGGACCAAACACGTAACAAAAACAAACAATAGGGACCTTCCAAGTTAAAAATATAAATTAGGGACCAAATGCGCAAATTACCCTAAACCATAGGGACCATTTGTGTAATTTACTCTATTTTTGTAGTTGTTTTTGGTATTTTGTTTGTTCATGGAAGAGAAATCTTTTGTGTTTTTTTTTTCAGGATGGAGCATCAAAGGCAAAAGAAATTCTTGGTGAGTAGTTGACTTATTATCAGTGGCAAAAAATTAACCATATAACTTTTGGAATCTCAAGATTTTGACTCTGCTCTTTGATCTTTTCACAATTTTATAAAATTCAGATACAGTGATGACAATTTATATAAAAACAATGAATGAAGATGATGACAAGGAAGTTGTTGCTCAAGCTTGCATGAGTGTAGCAGACATGATCAAGGATTTTGGATATGTTACTGTTGAACCATGTATGGACATTTTTAATTTTTTTTTATATGAAACATGGTAATGTCTTTTAATTAATTTTTCTTTTATTGTGAAAAAACTAACTTGTTAAATCTTCTCATCAGATATGCCTCGGCTTGTAGAGTCAACTCTGGTCTTGCTTAAACAGGAATCAGTTTGTCAACAAATAGAATCAGATAGTGATGTTGATGATGATGATACTAGCCATGATGAAGTGCTTATGGATGCTGTTTCAGATCTTCTTCCTGCATTTGCTAAAGCCATGGGGTCCCACTTTGCACCAATCTTTTCCACTCTTTTTGAGCCTTTAATGAAATTCGCTGTGAGCTTTCTTATATGTATCTATTTAGTATATACATACGATGAGGGAGGGTATTTTGGTCATTTAAATTGTTGTGTTGCAGAAAGGATCACGACCATCACAAGATCGGACAATGGTGGTTGCATGCCTTGCTGAAGTTGCTCAGGATATGGGTGCTCCAATTGCTGCTTATGTCGATGTACTTTCTTGTCATTTTACATACTTTTCAAATTCCATGTTTATCAGTTTTCGTTTTTTTGAATATTTCATTTCATGTTTCAGACCATAATGCCCTTGGTACTTAAAGAATTAGGTTCATCAGATGCAACTAATAGGAGAAACGCTGCATTCTGTGTTGGGGAGCTGTGCAAAAATGGTGGTGTCACCAGTCTCAAGTATTTATTCTTCTACTTTCTTCATACATAAATGATGTTTAAACAATATTTTGTAATGATTTATTTTATTTCTCTCTTATGAATAAATCAGATACTTTGGTGATGTGTTAAGAGGCCTTTATCCATTATTTGGAGAATCAGAGCCAGATGATGCAGTAAGAGACAATGCTGCTGGAGCAGTTGCAAGAATGATTATGGCACATCAGGATTCCATTCCCTTAAACCAGGTTCATATATATATATATATAAATATAAATAATAAACAAAACAAATAAATGAAACTAACTTGTATTTATTTATTTAAATATTTCTAGGTGCTCCCTGTTTTTGTCAAGGTTCTTCCTTTAAAAGAAGACCATGAAGAATCCATGCCTGTTTACAGCTGCATTTGCAGCCTTGTTTTAACATCAAACCCACAGGTAGTATTAAACTGTTTATTTACGGTTTATCCCCTGAAGTATTGTTTATACCGATTTGGCCACTAAAGTTTTGTTCTATTTTAAACAGATTGCTCCTTTAGTTCCGGATCTGGTTAATGTTTTTGCACAAGTGGCTTTATCACCAGTTGAAACTCCAGAAGTCAAAGCTCAAATAGGAAGGGCTTTTGCTCATTTATTATCAATATATGGTCAACAAATGCAGCCTCTGTTGAGTAATCTTTCACCTACACATGCCAATGCTTTGGCTGCCATTGCACCAAAGAGTTGACCCAAGAGTTGACCGTAATTAAGTGCAAGTTCATGTCCAATTTGGCATCTTGTGGAGTATTTTTTTTTGAAAGTTTTCAGCTTTTGCTAGAGACACCATCATTTTTCACTCAGGTATGATTACTTTCATTTCATTGGAGTTAACAATTCCATACCTTTATTAATTGTTGTATGTATGATATGGTGGATGCAGGTATTTGGTTTGACTTGGTCAACCAGAATGTCTCCAGTTTTCCCTAATGGAGGTGCATGGTTTTCTTGTTCCAATTTTGATGTGTGGTATTATTTATTATTTTCTGTTGATTTATTTATAAAGCTTTTACATATGATTGGTTGTGTTGATATAGTGAGGATACAATTCTGGTTCATCTCATTGGAGAGATGTGTATTTAAGTGAAGGGTTTTAGGGTTTGATTTATTTAATATAAAGTGTGATGAAAGGTTTGGTCAAGTCGCATACTCTTGTATTATTTCACCTCTTTTTACGGTTTTCATTATGATTTAGTGAATTGTGATTCTATCTTGCATTGCGAACGTAGCTTTTGTAGGCCGAATGTGTTTTATTCTATATATAGATATAAATTTGTAAATAACCACCTAGTTTGAAAATTGGTTGGATTTAAACTCACTTCCAATAATTTTTCAAAATTTGTAAATAAACACCCAGTTTGAAAATTTGGTTGGATTTAAACTCACTTTTTGAGTTGCTATGTGGTGTTTAAATCTAACTAATTTTCAAATCACTTACCACATCAACACAAGTTTCCAATCACTTTCCCAAGGAAACACTCAACACACTATCATGCTAATACACATCTAATTTTTTAATATAAAAATAATGAGAGTTATGAAATATTATGTGGCACTTTAGCACCATGCCAGCATAACATGTGGCACTTTAGCACCATGCCGCATAGCCTAACATGTTTTGTTTTTTGTTAGAAAAACTAAGTTTTTGAAAGTACTTATTCTAACAAAATGTATTTTAAGAGGGTGTTTGGTTAATGTTTATAACTTTTTAACTTACAGTTTATTAACTTATAACGGTGTCAAAACAAAGTTTTTAAAAAAGTTTTGAATTAGCTTATCCAATGTAAAAACGCAATAAGTTGATAATTCTTTTTAGACACTGTTTGATAGTTGTTAGATTGAGAAAGTGCTGATTGGAAAATACCCGGGTAAGAAATCTTAATTGAGTAAGAATCCATACTGTTTGATTGTACATCTGACTGAAAAATTACAAATTTACCCTTTCAACAACAATCAGCAAATGTATGAATTCATCAAGAACAAAATCAACAAAATCAATAAACATATAAATTTATCAACATCATCAACAAATGATCAATATCAACATCAAACATGAAGGGAACAGCAACCAAATCATTTGCAAATTCGGAACATTTATCAATTTCAACAACAAAAGTTCAACACGAAGGGAACTTTCAACAATAATGAAAAATTTAAAGTTCAACAGGAAAAAACTTTCAACAATGGAACTTTCAGCAAAAATCGAAATAACCACAATCTAAACAACAAAAATCGATACAAATATCAGAAATAATGGTAGAAATTGATGCAGAAATCGGAAATAATGGATGAAATCGATGCAGAAATCGAGACAACAACAATCATTCATGGGCAAAAATCGGAACTATTATCAAATGAGGAAGGAGAAATCGATGCTTACTTGATGAGACGAGGAGGAACTTCGATCGGTGCTTGCTGGACAGTTCTTGTTGGATGTGATAGAAGGAATGCGCTGTGTTAGGGAAAGGGTAACGGGATGGAAATGTTTTTTGCTCTCCTCAGTCGGCCGATATTCAATTCCTTTCCCAGTCAGATGCTTATTTCCAAGTCAGATGAAAAACTGAATATCAAACATATATTGCTGACCGCAATGACTAAAAAAAACTTCCTAGAGATGTTGGACAATTATAAATTATAATTAGTTTTGATAAGTTAGGGGTGAATAACTTATCAAAAATAATTTATCTTCGGTTCCACATCATTATAAGCTGTTTTTAAAAACAGCCTATCCAAATACTCATTTTAACTTATAACGAGTGAAACTGGTAATAAGTTAAAAAACTCATTTTTTAAACTTAACCAAACACCCTTTAAACTTTTAAATCTTCAAACTAGAGTTTTTAATTTTTTTGATCGGTAAATCTAATATACTCCTAAAATACTCCAGAATCCATAAATCTAATCTATTCCTAAAATATTTCTTAATCTACAAATCTAATCCATGTACGACACTTGAACCTCAAGAAACGAAGACAACACTTAAACCTCAAGAAATGAAGACACCATCTAATAAAGCCCTTTGGTTAGAGTTTGCTAATTTATTTATGAATTTCGAATTTGATTATATAACCAATTTCAAACTTATTAATGAGTTTTTCAAACCTGTTCTTTGTGTTAGATTCCCTTTAAATGATACCAAATCGTATTTTGCATTGAAATGCTATGGTGAACCAACTTATTTTGTTTTTTCTGTTATCCCAAAAGTTAGCTCAAGCACATCGACAAAAATGTAGTTTATTCTTTGATTCTTTAAAATGGGAGCAGTGAGCAATCAGCAATAAGCTAAAACACAAATTGAAAGAATGGTCGCACTATTATCCTCTGTTAGCCACGCGATTTCTAACGCCACCTCTTCCACACTCCATCGGCGGAGCGTCAACCAAACGCGCTCTTCCCGACTTCATTCATCCTTTCATTTGTCGGCGTACGGTTCTCATGGTTCACATAACGATGCGGTTTGCATCCGTAGTCGGAAGCCACTCTCACCAACCACCTATTCTTCCAACTTCGCACCCGTCGCTGCAACACCTTTCGACCTCTCTCCTCCTCCGATTGACCACGACCTTTATGTAAGTAGATATGAATCACAAGTGTTTAGTTTTAAGTATTCTATGTTATAACAAGTCTTTGGTCCTGTAGAAGTGTTCGATTAACAATCGATTGATGATATCTGAGATTTAATTTCGTCTTATTGCGTATTAAATGTAGTACTAATCATCCAAAATTTCATTTTTAAAGTTTAGGTTATTCTATTTGACTGACTGTTGTAGTGATTTACTGCTTTCCTTAATTTACTTCTTCAAGTGATGAGGTTGTATGCTTAATGCTGTTAATAAATGATCTTAAGTCTGTAAGATCATTTATAAGTATAATTGAACAGCCAAGATGACATTTGCTTTATCCATGTCTTTCTTATTAGATTTAGAACTCAGAAACCAGATAATTATACACTAATGTTCCTTCAACTTTAAGCCAATAAAAATTGAATTATTTGGTTCTTGTAGGATGACATGGCTATAGCAGGAGCAAAAGTGTCAGAAGATTGGATTATTGAAACATTCAATAACGATGAAGAGGCGCTAGATGCAGTTGACAATGGCACTGTGGTGGGTACTAACAGGTGCTTTATGCTTGTCATTGTTAATCTTCTTGTATCCTTCACATTATAATGTTTTATACATTTTTCAGAGTAATTTTACTTTTTCCATTGTTTGCAGGTTGTTGATCTTTCCCATTATGGTAGAATAAGAGGTAAACTTTCACACAATGTTTCTATACATATTTTCATAATCTCTCAGAATTAATTATGTAGTATTCGAATTTCCAAATTTCTATTGATACACAGTGAGTGGAGAAGATCGCATACCATTTCTTCACAACCAAAGTACTGCAAACTTTGAAGCACTTTCTGAAGGAGGGGTAAGTCAGTCTTTTTGTTACTTTGTCTAATCTTGGTGTTGATTATTTTAAAACTGAATCTTGTAGGGATGTGACACTGTCTTTGTTACTCCAACTGCTAGAACAATTGACATTGCACAAGCATGGATCATGGTAATTTAATTAATCCCAAAAATGTCGTATTACTTGATTAAAAAAAGTTGCTTTATAAATCTCACAAGTGTTTCTATTTTGTAGAAAACAGCAGTTACCCTAGTTGTATCACCATCGACAAGTAAAAGTATCAGTGAAATGCTCAAAAAGTAAGTTTTTTGACTCATTTTATAACCGAATGTAACCAACTTTTTTGACAGTTAATACATAAACAACTTTTTTGAATTATTGCTTTGCATATAAAATTTAGGTACATATTTTTTGCTGACAAGGTTGAAATTCAAGACATTAGTAACAAGACTTGCTTATTTGCATTAATTGGACCAAAAAGCAATCAAGTATGGTTTCCATGAACTTCAACTTTAATTGTTTTTATTTTTATTTTTTTAATTGCATTATTTATCTTCTCAAAGTGCAATGATTTTAATAATTCTGTAAATGGTATTTTGATAGGTAATGGTGGATTTGAATCTTGGTGATCTTATTGGACAACCTTATGGCTCACATAAGCATTACAACGTAAGTTATTATTTCTGTATGCAGTTTTATTAAAGTAATAACAAAATTATTATTTTGCTAAAATTAGTGACTATTTAGTTGGAGAATTTATTTAAAAAGTTTAAAATTCCAGGTCAGCGGTAATCCAGTAACTGTGGCAGTGGGAAGTGTGATCTCTGAAGAAGGTTTCTCACTGATGATGTCACCATCAGCTGCAGGAATGGTTTGGAAAACTCTTTTAAGTCACAATGCAACTCCAATGGGTTCAAATGCATTTGAAACATATCGAATTCTTCAAGGTCAAATAAAAAAATAGCAACTTATTTTCATAATTAAAAAAATAAATTAAAAGTACAATGCTATAATTGGATAGATTCCTCAAATGTACAGGAAGGCCAACACCTGGTAATGAGCTTACCGATGAGTTTAATGTTCTGGAGGCAGGTCTTTGGAATGCAGTGTCTTTAAACAAAGGTAATAAATATTTTATATTTTTTCTTTTAATATTTTATTAAAAAGTAAAAAGTAAAAAATCGTATCAGGTTGTTACAAGGGGCAAGAAACCATATCCAGATTAATCACATACGATGGCATAAAACAAAAGTTATGGGGCATTCAACTTTCATCCCCAGTGAAACCCGGTACTCCAATTACAGTTGAAGGAAAGAAGGTATAATTTATTTATTTATTTTTAATTAAAAACTAAAAATAAAGAAACCAAGATATGTTATAATATGTTTTTTTTGTAGGTAGGAAAGTTGACAAGTTATACGGGTGGAAAAGGGGGAAATGAGTATTTTGGTTTAGGGTATATCAAGAGAAAAGCTGCTTCAAAAGGGGACAAAGTTATTGTTGGAGATGATGTTTTTGGGACAGTTGTGGAAGTTCCTTATCTTGCACAACAGAAGCCATTGGCGTTGAGTTCAAAATCTTAGTATGGATTAAAAAAGAAACAGTGTTTGTTCATAAACACTTTATCCAATCCTTAACTTCCTAACATCCTTTACTGGAAAGTATAATTTTTCGTATACTCACTTTTAACTTCTATTATCTTTGAATCAGAACCATATCATTTATACAATTGAGAATCGTATGATGACATTATCAATGTAAATTCTGAAACATAATTGAAGAAGGAAAACCGGATATACAACTATTTGAGTTAAGACACTCCTCATCACTTAACTCAAAAACCATTCATTTTAAAAAGACAAAATGTGTAAATATACTGTAGTCTATACCTTACATTCAAAGCTAAACCTCTAATAAACTTGGGAAAATGATGCCATAGCATATGAAAGTTTTGGTATTTGTCAAATTTGGCCACTAAAGATTTTTTTGGTACATTAGACCACTGAACTCCATTTTCACCTTTAATTACACCATTATTCAAAAAATTAGATGGTTTATCTGTTCCAATAGTTATGTGGCTGGGTGATGTGTCCAATAAGCTTATTTGTAACACGTATGTGGAATATTGATGTGTTGAAGAAGCTAACTCGTCCAATAACCTTTATTAATTGAAACCATGAATCAAATGATTATTCAAATGTTACTTACCCTTTTGTGGGAAGTCAAATCCTCTCCGCCGACTCTTGCCATCCTCAAGAACAATGTCTTTCAGTTTGTCCACTTCAAGGAATCAGCTACAAGTGACTTGTGTTCAAGTGCGAGAAGGGGTAAAGCTTTGCGATTGTAACGTTCTAGCTAAAGAACTGAAGAACGAACATGTTGGAAGATAACAAACCCTGGAAGGTGTTTCTGGAATTGTCAAAACAGTTTGGTAGGTCCCGATAATCCTGATCATGCTACTTTCGTATTTTAGGGTTTGATTGTAGTGTTTCTTTGTGAAAAGCCGATCATGCTAGATTTGTATTTTGAAAAAAACCCTAAATTTATTTTCTTCTTGAGGAATCTTTGTGATCGTGAATCAAACCCATTCGTTAATACATTAAAGGCAACTGATTTCCTTAATTTTATTTACTATCTAAATCAAAACATTTTCATTTTTTAATGGATTGGCTATTTACAGACTAGGCTCAAGAAATGTAACTTCTTTGAATGGAAAGACGATGAATAGGAACAAGGGTGCTACAAAAACCTTCTATATTCTCTGAAACAAAAATTGGATGCTAAAGAGGATTTATCTGAGATGAACAATTTGAGGACAATGATTGCTGAAGTTGAGTTCCTGCTGTCACAAGAGAAGTGTAAGGTGTCAAAGAGTGAGAAAGATGTTTTTGATTCAAGGAAGGCAATAGGTAGATACAAGATGATAGTTGCATTGTTGTTTGCTGGCTTGGTATTTTGTGTTTTGATGTTAGGGAGTGATTGTAGTTAGTTAGGGGGTTGGTGTAAGCCTTTGTATGCCTTTGTAAAGGCATACTAGAAAAATCAGTAATGATTGGCATTTTGTATGTTTGGAAGCTGCTTTTAGTTTGAATTTGGAGGTGTCAACCTTGGTGTGTTGATGTTGTAAGCTGGTAAGTCCCTAATGAATGAGCATTTTATAACTATTGTAAAGCCAGATTGAAACTCCTAATTGTAGGGCATTTTATATAATCAGATGTTGGAAATGTTTATGTTATTGAAACATGCATGGCTTGTTTTCCTTTTATTATATATAATTAAATTGATTGCAGTGCATGGTATTATATTGAGAATAAAGTAGAAAGTGGTCCATGTGAAAGTACACTATGTATGGGGACCATTTTCAGTTAATAGCCAGTGGATGTTTTTTTAATGGAAAAATGGGACCTTTCAATCCATTAAGAACCATATCCAGGACCATATAACATATTCACATGCATGCACATTATTCCAAATTTTCCATGCAGAAATATACAAAGACATCTGTCGTAAAGACCACCTTCATCACATTCACATGTATGCACAAAATACCCTTTTATGTCATGACTTTACTTAAAAAGACAACATACTTTTATAAGGGACCAAAATATCCTTTCATGTCATTAAATTTACTTAAAAAGGAACCATACTTTCATAAGTGACCAAAATACCCTTTTATGTCATTAGTTTACTTAAAAAGAAACATAGTTTCATAACTAAAATACCCTTTTATGTCATGCGTTAATTAAAAAAGGAAACATACATTCATAAGTGACCAAAATATCATTTTATGTCATTAATTTACATACAAAATGCAATATACTTTAAAAGTTCACTCTAAAACTTTACCGAACTACCCTTTCCATCCTTAATTTACTAATAACAACAACATGGAATAAAAATGACCAACATAACCTTTTCACATCACATGTAATAACAAAGACAATTACCTTAAACTCAAACAACAATCTAGATACAAATACATTAAACTCAAATGAAAATTACTATCATCCTAATACACATACATTAAATCCAAATAGCACAAAGAAAATTCAACACTAATCAATTAGAAGAGCTTTTCCCTTAGAATTTCTTGGATCATTAACACCACCAATTTTCTTGCCTAATTTCAACTTCAAGATTCTCTCTGACTTTCTTATCCTTATCTTCTTCAAAATCCCTGAAATTGGTTTAACTCTACCCTATTGAACCTGGACAATAGGAACAACCTCCTAAATTTGAACATTAGCAACAACTTTGATGTTAGGAATAACCTCATCAACTTGAACATTAGCACCAACAACCTCCTCACCCACAACACCCTCCTCAGCATCAACAACCTCCTCACCCACAACACCCTCCTCACCTTCATAACTTTTAGGCGGAGTAACTTGTATATACTGACTAAAATCCCATGAGCTACTGGATTCAACTTCATTAGGAGTAGCTTGCATAACATTTTGAGTAGTATCCATCTCAATTAGAGTCATTTCAACCTCTTCATGTTGTTGAGGTTCGCTTCTACTACCCGACATGACATGATATAATAATGTTAGTGGAAAATCATATGTAAATAAATTTAAATTTGAAATGGTTTTACCTGTCCTGCATTCTGCTTCACACAAACTTTTTGTTTCTTCACATTTAACTTTTAGGGTATTCTCTCTGGACATGTGGCCTTTTTGTGACTTATCTCCTTGCATATACTACATCTTATTTTCTTTCTAGCCTTAGAAACCCTGTGCTTTCCTTTATTCTCTATAGTAGATTTCTTCTTGTTAGTAGTTGGCCCACCAGGCATACTTCTACTAATAAGAGGCAATGATGGAGTATAATTTGTCTATGGCCACATTTCATTGCCATTCATGGGGGCAATTATGTAACTATATGCATTCTTAAATGTGGTGGTGCTATACATGTTGTCTACATAGGCTTCTACATCCCTATTATGATAGGATATGATAGCTATAAAATGAGCACATCCATATCTATTCAATTACCACAACCTACAGGAACGTGTTTTCCTTTCTAAGTCTACCTCATATGCATCTATTTCTCCCTAACCTGAAACTAGTTTAATCTACTAGATAGTATTTGATAATACCTCTGAGTTTTTTAAGCAAATTCACCTTATCCCTTATCTCTAGACAAATATGATTTCCCCATTGTTGTCCCTTTAATTCGATGTTGTACAATTTTCCATCATGTACAATCTTAACTCCTCTAACATGGTGATTATGGGCTTTTTCCTGGCATCTACTATTATAACATTAAAACTTTCAAAGAATCCATTTTCAACTGCATCACAACACCTATCAGGTTGAAAGAAATCTCTTAACCAGGTATTTGGATCTTTCTCCATGAGATATTAATGGGCATTTGGGTTCAATGTCTCAATTTCCTTAATCACAACTTTAAAAGCATGCTTAGTTGTAGATTTAAATGCTCTCCAAAACAAGGTATGATATATGACACCAATGAATATCTTCTACAAATATGTCTAGCATACTGCCTATGCTCTATATATGGAAGCAATTCTTTAACATCCTCTATCAAACCCTGTATTAATAAGAAGGTTTAAATCAATTTGTTTAAAATAAATATACATGAATTACTATGTAAAATACTAACCTTATGTTGGTATGCCATTAAACTGAATCCATTGCCTAAATTCAAGTTTAGATCATCAATGAGAATTTCCAAAAACCACTTCCAATTCTACTTGTTCTTCAGACTAACCACTGCCCAAGCAAAAGGATATATCTTTTCATTTGCATCCATCCAAATTGCACAAAGCAATTACCCCTTACAAACACCTTTCAAAAAACATCCATCAAGACCTATTGTTCTTCTACACCCTTCCATCTAACCTTGTTGAACTCCTTGAAAACAAACATAGAACTTGCTAAAATATTTCTTTCCATCTGGACCATCCTCCACATCTAGTTTCACAGTTGACCCAGGATTTGTCCTCAAAATCTCATGCCCATATGACCATAACTTACCATAATCTTCAACAAGACTACCTTTAATAAGATTCGGTGCATACTTCTTTGCTGTCCTACAATGACCCATACTAACTTGGATACCAAACCTGGTCATTACCTTTACTCTAATCTTCTTTACACTTAATTTTTTGACTATGTGCAATCTCTTTGGTATCGTGACTCCCAATCCATGCATATGCCATCAGTGATCCAAACTTGAAGTTCCTAGCACAATTATGATTAGCTTTTAGTGACTTGATTTGAAAACTCTCTTCATCACTCATCCAAGAAGCCCATAATCTAAATGTGCAAGAAACCTTACTACACCTCACCAAAAGTCTTTTTCCTATCATTTTTTAAAAACACAGTTGATATCCATTAGCCACAACATAGTTGCACAACATTGATTTTACTTGTCCTGTACCTTTAAATCTCATTCCTAGAATTGGTTTTTGTTTTTTCATTGTAATAACTCATTAAATATGGAATAAGTTTGGATGTTAGGTTCAAATTCTCTTCCATGATCATCATCTACAATATTGTTATCCTCCTCATCATCAACACATAGCTTACTCAAGAAAGGATCCTGTCCTATTCATATGCCTTACATCCACATTAAATTCAAACTCAACATTCCTAAGTTCATCCATGTTATCTTCATTTTCACGATCAATACAAGACTCACGTCCATCATCATCATCATTATCTTCATCATCAAACCACCCATCAACACCAACCCCAATATGATCCACATAAACAGAAAATTATACCATATGTTCCATAAGCATCATGTAACACTCGTTTCAGGTATCAATTTCTATTCGGAATTTTAGGGTTTTAGACTGGGACTCGACGAGTTGGGGAGCTCCAACATGTCGAGTAGAGTTCTTTTGTGGGACGCGGGATCTAGGACCTACACGACGAGTTGGAAGGCCCAAATTGACAAGTAGGGGCTGTAAAGGAAAAAACCCTAATTTTAGGGTTTGCACCTTATATAATCTCCTTACAACTTTGAGGCTGACCTTTCATCAGTCTCCAAACCCTAAGAACATCTCTGCTAAACCCTAATGACTATTTCCCCTCATATTGTGAGCTAGAGTGACCTTTGAAGCTTAAGAAGAAAAGACATGTAACGCTCTGTCCCGAATTGACTCCTAGTCTGAGACTGTGGCTCGAAGGTCGGTCATTATAAGGATTATGGATTTTGGGAAGGTAAAATCTATGCCCATTTGGGTGCGGGTGATGTATTATAAGTGATCAGGTGTTCGGTTCGTGTCTCGGAGCCTAGGGGTATTTCGGTAAAGTGGCAGTTCGAGCTTTTGTGGAAAATGGATTTTTGTTTGGAAGGTTTTAAGAAAGGTTTGAGTTTTTAGAAGTGTAGGGCTTCTCGTCACCTTTCCGTGGAAATAAGGATTGTCGGAATCGGGCTTATAACGAAGAAGTTATGGCCTTCAGAAGTTTCGTGGGTTTTCAGGCTTAGCCGAGTACACGGGGCATACACAAAGTGCACGCGAGGCGTACTAGTGATGAAGGTAGTATGCTGGCCGTACCTTGGAGTACGCTGGGCATACTGAACAGGATGGTCACGAATGTTCCCGAAGTACGCTGGGCGTACTCCAGTCAGATCAGAACCTTATTTTAGGGTCTTGGACCCTATTTAAGCTCCTTATCTCACAATCTAACCCTAATATCTTCATCCTCAACCACTCTAAACCCTAAAAATCGTCATATATCATCCATGGTGGCATTTTGAGCTTATGGAGTCCATTTTTTGGGGTGTTTAATCCATTTTCAAGAAGATGGAGTTTGATGTAAAGATGGGAATCAAGGAGGAGCTTATGGAACTGGATTTTAGGACTCATTCTCAACTTGATGAAGGTATAAAGCTTTAAACTTGATCATTCATCTCTTATATCTACCGTTTTTGGGTTTTGGTTTCTTTTTTGTCCCAAGGTTGAAGCTTTATGGTTCAAATTCGCTTCTTAGACTTGGGGTAGCCACCCTTGATGCTATTTAAGGTATAAAGTTGCCATCTTGGAGGTCTTTATGGGTTCACTCAAGAGTTATGGTCATTTTCATGGAAGTAGATTGTTATACTTTGATTTTGGGTTCATGTGGGTCATATAAGTCATCAAGTCAGTGACTTTATGGATTAAGACGTTGAAAAGGAATTGGATCTGTGATTGTAGCTTTTAGAGTAGAGTATTAAGCACTTAATGGGAAAGTGGCTTAACAGGGGAGTAAACTGAGTGTACATGAAGGTACGCCCAACTTACAGATCGTTTGGCTAGTACGCTTAGCGTACATAGGAGTACACCCAACGTACTCATTAGATATGGGCCTTATGAGTTTTGGGCCTCGGGTTGGACCAAGCAGAGAAATTCGGGCCTTTAGGACTTAGTGGACCATCAGAGGTTAGATGTTTTGGGCAAGAAATATATTTGGGCTTAGGGTAAGTGAAACATACAAAAAAATACAAGCCAAAAATTTCGTTTGAAAACATTACTAAAACCATAATATCAAAATACCATATAATAAAACCATAAGTCGTGTGTCTCAAAATGTCATAAAATATGTCTCATATCACAACTGATGTCAAATCATATCAAAAATACCAGAGTCTAACTCCCAGGCTAAAACTATGGTGGGTGCCATGCCATCAACCTGAGCCCTTCCCCCTTGCTAGCATAAGTACCTGAAACCAAAACTGAAACTGTAAGCACGAAGCTTAGTGAGCTTCCCCAAACTACCACATACCATACAATAATATATAAAGCACCCAATGGGCCTTGCCCACTGCATCAGACCGAAGTCCGGAACTAACTATGGCCTCGCCCTCTACATCGGACCGGAGTTTGGAACTGGCTGGGGCCTTCCCCCTACATCGGACTGAAGTCCGAAACTGACTAAGGCCTCGACCTCTGCATCATACCGATGTTCGGAACTGACTGGGGGCCTTACCCCCTGCATCGGACCGAAGTCCGGAACTAACTGGGGCCTTGCCCCCTGCATCGGACCGAAGTCCGGAACTGACTGGATATAGCATAACATAAGAATAGCATATGACAATAACACATATATTGCATACTGCATCAGGCCGCAACCCGAAACACATAACACTTAGACATGCTTGAATCACAAAGACATCAAGCATACTGTACTACTTCTCGGGACCACCCCGACATCGGACCACCGTCCGGAACTACTACTATCTAAACGGGCCGACATTGTGGCCGTAGACCTGTTCCTACTAGAAGGAAACTCACCTCGTAAGGCTGACTACTGAAATGCTGATCGGGAACTGGCTGACTACTGCTCCGACAACTCCCCGGCTATAATTTCCATAAAGACACTTAGTCATACACACTGATACTAATCTTAGGGTAAAGTGACTATTTTACCCCTGGCCAAAGTCATCATCCTAGTCAAAGTCAACTGCCAATTGATCTGATTCGCCGAGTTGGGACGCCAACTCGCCGATTCCCTATCCTTTCTTCTATTCCCCAACCCAACTCTACTCATCGAGTTTAGCAAAGACTCGGCGAGTTCTCCTTCTATAATAACATCGAGTCAACCTTCATCTGACTCGCCGAGTTGTATGAAAAACTTGTTGAGTCCTCCTTCATCATATGAACACTTCCAGTCTACGACTCGCCGAGTTGTATGAACAACTCATCAAGTCTGTTCTTGTGGGTAAGAAGATTGCCTTGGACTCGCCGAGTGTGTTCTTACACTCGTCGAGTACCATGGTTTCCAGATTATGGCTAAATCTTAAAACGTCGAAACACTCCTTGGGACCTTTCAAACCTATGCTAACACTCAACTAGGCTCCTTTGAACCACAACAGATTGGGGACTCAAGCCCCAGACTCGCCGAATTCCAAGAACAACTCGTCGAATCGCCTATTGTCCAAGTTTATAACTCGATTTCTGATGTACAACTCTCATCCAAAAGGTAGATCTGGGCTTCTAAGGTTGATCTAAAACGTAAAGTTATGAACTTTACGTGCATGCATGGAAGTATAAGCTTAAAGGACCCAAAAAAAGGTCAAAAGAAGTGCATGGGCTAATATGGCCATAGAGCTTGCATATTTATGCCATGAACTTGGTTCTAGAGTCTAGATCCGAAGGTGAATCGACTTGGGACGTCTAAGTCTTAAGGATCAAGCTTATTGACCCCAAAACTCCATAAAGGGGCAAAGGAGAAAATCTATAAAACCACAAGTCAAGTTTTGAGCCTGATTACCTGAAAGTGAAGAGAAACTGATGTTGCTCCTGGATCTAGTCCTTCTCCCTTGATCCTTCTTCCAACTCTTCTACTAGATACACAATGCACCAAAAACCCTCTAAGTCACTAAGAAAGCTCAAGATTGCCAAAAGAGAATTAGGGTTTCGAAAGTAATGCTCTGAAGGTGATGGAGGCTGGACCTGAAGCTCATAATGTTTTTTAAACAGGGTGCAAACGCTTTAATTAGGGTTTCATCCGATGTAGTATTGTGAAATTCATCATTATTTACCGTATAATAAATTCTCTAGTATTGTGAAAGAACACCTATATATATATATATACATATATATATATATATATATATATATATATATATATATATATATATATATATATATATATATATATATATATATAATGGTTGACAAAAGAAAACATGGGTTTTGATGTCCTGAAGCCTTGTTTGGACTATGAAGATGTTTCCTATTATTTAATTTTCTTACATATATAAGAAGAAATACGGCGAGTCAAAATATATACAGTTCTTCCCGAAACAAATGCTCATTATGTGTACAAGATTGTAGAGTGATCAACCATGCACCAAAAAAAAAAAAAATCCAAATTCATAGTGGACGCGCACATTAGCAAACAGCCTAACTGAAAATATCCCATTAGAAGTGTTTGAGAGTACATGATCAAGACACCTAGTGCACAAGGGTGCTTATTGTAATTATATTTAGGAAACAAGATACGATCTTAAAACACAAAGCAATTATACGAGTTGAACATCAAAACAGGATAACACAACAATTTCACAAACACATCTCTCAGGCTTCTTTATTTTGACAAGGTTATCACGTCGAACACCATGTATGCAGGCTGCAAATACTAATAGGGATGAAGAATGACACTGAAAGAGTCGAGGTAATCCCCGTAGTTTCCGCTGAATCCACCAAAGCTACCCTTAGCGACTGGAAGCGAGAAACTAGTCCCCTGGGTTGTGCCATATGGCCCATACTTCTTTTTGTTGGTTAGGAAAGACAATGACGTAATCACAGTGTAGCCGGCATATACTCCCACAGTTCCGGTAATCCCGATGAGATTCTCATCATCAGCAAATGTAAACTGAAGATAAACCCGAATAGATGATAAATGATGTATGATAAAACTAGAATACAAGTGCAGTACATGTTTAGGTAACAGATGTAATGAAAGCTCACTATATATACCGTATGAGGTGAACCACCATCACCACCATATGTTTCAGAATGGTGTTTGACATTATCACGATCCTTGTAAGTGAACCTGATTGAATCTACACAGCCTGAGGCACTGATACGGATCTCGCAAATTCTGCCATCAGGGATGAATGTCCAGGGATTAACTCCACCCTTACCTCCCCACGGTCCAACCTGTACGCCATTGCCTGCCTGCAGCATATAGGGCCGAAATAAAATATAACTAAAAAGTGGAGAAATCTTAGCAATCAACAGATGAAGTACACCAGGTTAACCATAAACCCAGCCTTCTCAAATACAGATGGTGAAAGAGTATACCATTTCTGATCTGAATGTATTTTCAAAGGAAAAGATGAAAGTTGTGGAAAGTAATAAATTGTACATATAGTCCCATGCATTAAGAGAATGACTATTTATAGACATGATCAGGTAGCGGTTTTAAAGTTAAATGGGGTAAGATAAAATGTCTGGTCTTCATGTAATCAAAAAACAAAAGTTTAAATTAATTTACCATGATTGGTAAATGTAATTATCTAGTAAAAGATAGTGGTAGAAGATGTTCGGTTGTAGTAATTTAAGGATGATTATTAGTTTCACATGTCAATGTACGGTATTAACTTTTTTAGCATATGTTAGGTAGCAATTCAACAAGATGACATAGATGCTTCTGTCATCAATTTTTCAAACGCTTCCAACAGAGACATTTATTCTAACAACCAGGTTTTTGAACACATGTTTGGAGGTTTTTGAGCACATGTGTGGGATCTTTCTATTTCAATTTTGTACCAATTTTCAGTTGGGCCGGCAAAAATGGTTTATAGAACCGGGTTTTTATTTAGGCAAGGCTGTAGGCTTATATGAAAATTGTGATAGAACCCGGTTAACGAACCGGATCATATAACTAATTAAAAAAAAGCGGTGTCTTATAAGGTTTGTAAAATACGACTTCTTTTATAAACAACCGGGACCTATAATATTTAGAAAACCAGGTTCATTTACATATATCAAGCCATGTTCCGTCGCAGGTACATGGTCATGATCCTTTGAGGTACAAACTATAAATATATATACTAGCTAGTTTCAAGATAATCAACCACACCGAGTACTGTGTTTGCTGAATTAACAAAAAACACAAACAATGTACAATAAGAATTGTTGTAAGTTTGCACATGCTAAATAACCAACCATAATAGACATAGATAAAAATAAATATCAAAGAAATAACATATTCGTGCCAAAAAAAATTGTTATTTTGGAAATTTTCACTACATAACACTTGGATAAAAGTTACAGGAAAAAATCCATGATCCTATTGTCGATGTATTGTCCCAAAGATCGAGTATAGCAGTTGTATCCTTTATCCTTTGTTGTCACTAAAAACAAACACAATTTCCATCTTTATATGATACTTCAATTTAAACAATTTCAAGAACATGGTACTCTTCTACTACATGTAATTAAATCATAATGGAATGTTAAAGCGATGTCAAATGATATGAAAATGGTTGTCAAGGTGGTGGATGCAAAGCAAGCAAAATATCAACAAACAATCATTAAACTAAAATAGTAGGATGTTGGAAATATAAATAGCTCACAATACACGCATTTTTAGAAGACCATGTCAACGATATAGTTATTCAGAAACACTCTATCCACATAGCAACAATTGAAACCCACATATTTTTCTTAAAATCATTGTTGTCATTCCAAAGGTTACTAGTCTATATGAAAATTAAAATTAAAATTATTGGTAGACAAAACAGAGAGCTAATTGCAATAAGACAATGAAAATATATTTAAAAAGTACTTACTCTACATGTGAATCCAAATTTTCTGGTCATCACAAAATCAAACATCCTTCACATTTAGTAGTGCACACTCTTTGAAATGTAGATTTGTTTGCTTTACTAAAATTGTAATATAAACTGAACATTAATTAGATAAAGGAAACTACAATATCTATTTGTTTGGAAATATAATGAGATTGTTACAACTAGCATTTTTAGCTAAGAAATTTTATTCTCATGTAAACATCATCCATTGTAAGGATTGTACTCTAAATGAATATCATACTCTATGTTCACTCAATATATTGTTGGATTAATGTCTATGCCCATAACTATTTTGGTATGTACTTGACTCGATTATGAGCATGGTCCTTTTGGGTTGCCTTCACCATATTAATATGTAGGAAGAATCAAGGAGAGAAAGGTTTAATTATGATTTATTAATATATTATGAGGATAATATATTAAAGGAGAAATCATATTGTTTAATTAATATTAGTCAAGAATTAAGTTGTTGCTAAAAGAGATTAATTAAACTTAGGGGACTGGAACTGTAATTATAAGATAATTGCAATTGGGCTATGGATCACCTTAGAATAATAGGTTGGACGAATTCTATCGGGGAGCCCATTAGAAATCCTCCAAGGCATGTTCCAGAAGGGGTCAATGGGTTGCTTAGGGCTTAAGCAGTCAAATTAGGGTTTCTTTGTTTGATAACCCTAATAGTGTCACACCCCCGAACCAGACGGCGGAAACGTCCGAGGGCTGTTGTGACTCAATTGAATACCATTACATTGAATATACATGAAACATAACATCAATCATTACCATGCATTGAGATAGTACAACTAATAGAGTTTACACTTAGTACATTGTTTCAAACATTACATCCCCAAAAGTAAATTGTTCGATAATAGTTAAACAAACAACAAGTCGTCACTAATTACATTTTTCCCTTGGTTTACCTGTTACCTAAGAATACAAGCGTTTTGAAAAACGTCAACATATGAAATGTTGGTGAGTTCATAAGTAATGTTTGAAATAAAACGTTTTGAATTGTTTTGAAAACCACCAGAAAATCCGATATTTTCTGAAAAGAGTATCGTATAAAAAGTGTGAAGATCCGTAAGTATGCTTGTTTGTTTCTATATATAAAAAAATTTGGTTGTACTTGGTATGCATCTCGTAGTTGTATATATTGAAAAACCCTAGGAAAACCCGATGTTTTCCTAATTCTCTGAAATACGCTTTTTGTGTGGTGTTGTATCGTTGCGACATGTGAAGTCAATGATTCCATGTGACATTGAATTAAATGTGCATTGTGAATTGTTATAAACACACGTTAATAGAAACGACTAGTTTACAACCATACTAACGATCCCTTAGACGTCGTCCGTACTATTCACTTAATCCAACCACCCTGACTTCTTGTAGCCCCCTAACCGAGAAGAAAAGAGGGCACGAAGACCTCAATAATTCCATAAGTCGTTCAAGGCTATAGTGAATGCGAAGGGCCCTTGGCCTGTCCCGCATTTTTGAAAATTCTCGACTTTACTAGCTGTACCAAAGGACCCTTGGGGCCCAATAGTCTAGAAGCCATTCAAAGTCCTTTTACATGGAGTTAGGTCATGTAAGGCCAACAATCATGTAAGTAAGTTGTCTTCGGGCCTAAAGATCAGGTCATTGGGCTAGCTAGGCCCAACAAGCAAGATTTGACACTTTTGGGCCCAAAGATGGTGTATCGACGTCTGTGTATTCCCACGCATGTATTTACTTCCCAAAATTTCCGCGTATGTATTGAATATCATCGTGTTAGTAGTTTCGGATTCGCTATTGATTCGAGACCGCATCAATTCGTTTAGTCGGTGTTGATGGTGTATTAGGTTTTTGTCGGTAGTGGCGGTATCAGTGTTTTATCTCAACGGATTTATTGTTTAACTTTGGAGTTTTTCTGTTTGCAGCCCCTTTCTTTTATGAGTTTACACTTTTAACCCTTTAAATAAAAGAATTTCCAATTTAGTCCTTAGACCATTTTTCTTAACATTTTAATATCAAAACTTGTTAAAAATGGTATTTTTCAGCTCATATTTATTTAAAAACAGCTTTAGTCCCTTAAAATGAAGTTTTCTCGGTTAAATCCTCATTTTTCGCAACTTTTACACTTTTGGCCCAAAATATAATTTTTTTTTTTGCATCTTTAGTCATTTTTAAATATGAAAAGTGTTTTTAACCCTTGAAATGGACTTGGAGCACTAGTAGTCCCCTGTGTTACAGAAAAATACATTTTCAGCCCTTCAAATTTGAAAATCTCGCATATTGGGCCTTATTGGGCCGAAAATCCATTTTTTGGCCCATTATGCTTAATATTTTGCATTTTAACCCCTCAAAAGAATATATTTCCAGAAAATACCTTATTGAAACTGTTTTGGCATATTTCAACCATTAGAATTGCTAGTTTGTCATTTTGGGCCCTTATGTTTTATATTTTTGACATTTTGAGTCCAAAAATGGGTTTTTGGCCCAAAGAAGTTCATATTAACCATCTTGGTTATTTTTCTAGAAATGATTTATATGTATTAATATAATTTATTCTAATATCATATAACTTGATGCAAATCTTGGTTTTAAGGGCTTTTTGACTAGATCCAACATCACAATCACATAAAAACACAAATATAAACATAGAAATCACACAAAGCATACATATACACATAGATCTACACATTTTCTTGTATCCCCCCCCCCCACCATAAAACTTGTAAAACCAAAAAGTAGGGAGTATGAAGCTCACCTTTGGGTGTGGTTTCGGTTTTGGAGAAGAGATGGAAGAAAATGAGATGATTTTCGGCCTAAGCAACCTTACCTTGGAAGATCACGAGTTTGGGAGCTTCTAAGGTGCAAGATCATGATTTCTTATGAGTTAAGAAGAGATGTTTGATAAATCAAGGAACTTAGATCGTAGATTTACTTATAAACTTACCTTAGATGATGATTCTTGTGGAAAATCTCTTTGGAATGCTCTTAAGTCTCGAAAATTTGGTGAAGAGAGGTGAGGGTGTTCCTTGAGGGAGTTTGATAAACAAAAGTGATTGAAGTGTGTGTGTGGGTGAACTCTCGGCCGAGAACAAGGAGAAGAAGAGAGAGGGAGTTGAGGTGACACTTCTAGATGCATGTTGGTCCATGCATGGAGGCATGTGAGGTATAAGTGAGGTGGCACTTCTCAAGTTAACTCTTCACCCTTGGATTTGGGCTTTAGGCCGAGATTTTGAAAGAAAAAGGAGAGTATTGGGCTTTAATGCCCCTAAGCCCATATTAGAGTTAGGTTGGGATGATTTTTAGCCCTATAAAATATAAGTGTGATTTTTATGCTTTATTAGGCTAGATTAGGGTAATTATGGTCCATAATAGTTCATAATATTTAATTTATTTCATTATAGGCCCAATATGGCCCAAAACGTTGAAACAAATGAAAGTGGGTCCAATTAGATCCGATTTAAAGGTTCTAAGCCCATGATAGTCAAATTGGAAGCTTATTGGTCCATTGGGCCCAATAAGGAAGTCCTAGTCCAAAATGGACCTAAACAAGAACTTCTAGGGTTTCCAATTGCTTGTTGACTATTTGTAGTGCTTTTATGAAGTGTTTGATTGAAAATTTGTTGCCATGAAGTAAGCATCTTACATGCTCTTAAGTTTTTGATTCAACATTTTACTTGAATGTTGTGATTACAAGACACAAAATTTCTAGTTGTGACAAATAGCCTAAGTATATAAGGAACCCTTAGGCACCAAAAACATGGCTAACACTTGGATTAGGGTTTCCAACCGTTTTTGGTGCCTCCTCTCTCCCCCCTCTTTATTCTTGTTGCTTAGTGGTGTTTGTGACTCCATTAGAGGTGCAGCATTTGAGGCACTAAGCTTTCTGAAGCCAAGGATTGATTGTTATTACTATATAACAATCAAAGGTAAGATCTAAACCCTATTTTGTGTTAATATGATTAATTGTGTGCTAGATCTAGGGTTTATAGCTTTGGATATTTAATTGCATGTTCATTAGACAAACTAGATCCAAAAGCTATTAGGGTTTGCAAGTACACCATAGGAATGATGTATTGCTCAAAACTCATCAGTTGTATCAAAGCCTAGGGCTGTCTATTAGTGAATTTGATGCTTATTTGAATGAAAAATCAAAATTTTTGACTTTTTGGGGCTGGACTCGCCGAGTCCATGACTGAACTTGCCGAGTCCACTGGGTACTCGACGAGTCAGTGAGTCTGACAGCTATATTTTGCGATTTTCATGCCTTTTTTCTTGTGGGATAATTACCAAAACGTTTTTTATTGATAAAAATCGGATTTATATGATACTGGGTGATTATCTTGCCAAAATAAAAGATATCTTCATATTAATTGAATAATTACTTCCTTATATGATTAAATTTAATTATTTGAATTATTTAGTGAATTATCTTGCAAGAAATTGAACTAGGTCAAAATTAGATAACCACAAATTAATTGTTAATTGCCTTATTTGAATTTTTGATCCGGAATGTTCTTGAAAAAGTTTCAAATTACTCCCTTTAGGTTTTATAGTTTAAACTTGAACTTAAAAGTTTTGTTTTTGAAATTTAAATAAGTTAAACCCTAATGTTTTGAAAAGTTTCAAAACTTGCCCTCAAGTTTTGGATTTTAAAATTTAATTGAAATTCTTAATTTGAAATTGTAAATTCTAAAACCCAAGTATTTTGAAAAGTTCAAATTACACCCTTATGGTTTTATTAATTAATTAAGGTGTATAATTAAAAGAGATTTAATAAACCCATAAAGTTTTGGTTTATATTTAATTAAATTAAAAATACAATTTATTAAATTTGACCACCTAGTATTTTAAAAAGTGTAAAATACACCATAGACTATATATGTATGAGTAAAAAGTCAGTCTCACCGTTAGTAGGTCTCATTCACGAAGCTGATCTATAAGGGGTGTTTAAGGAAATTGCCTACAAAATGATGATTGAATGAGTATCCACTCTTACCCACCGCATTCTTGACTAGTGGATGGTCGTTAGCCAAACGAGTAGGATAGAACGAAACCTTCCATTATAAGTATAATGAAGTGCAAAGTAACTAAATGTTTTTCAAATTCCCAAATCATAGTTACTTTAGGCAAAATTTGAAATTGTATGCTAATCCATGGAATGACACTTTACACCTTTGCCGAGACGTTAGTGGAGCGTGTGTGGTTAACCGACACACTAATTTGGGATTGGCATTGGTAGCGAAGGGTGACTCGATGTTTGACATAGATCAATGAAGTGTGCGTGGCTAACCGGCACATTGATTAGGTGATAGTAGCATTGAGTGCACCACGTAGATTCGTATGGTTATTCACACCTTGTTTGTGATCCTTGGCATCCCAGTCGCAAACTTGAAGGGTATAATTGAGATTAAACATGACATTGAAAAGTTTAATGAATCTCAAAAGATCTAGGAGTTTCAATTCATTTAAAACTTAAACTTCATTTTTGTTTTTCATGGTGGAAATTGGTAAATCGTCATTTACCTACATTCAAATATTCTGCAACTAGATTACGGCATCCCTCTTCTAGGTTGTAGAGTATTGTGATGGATCCTAGCCTTGATGTTTCATTTTGGGTGTTACATCAAGGATTCTTATCAACTAAGTTGAATTTTCTCCCGTTTTGTAGATGTCTGAATCTTACAATCGTCTTCCCAAATCCTTTGGAACAAGCTTTCCAAATGAAGATGACGTTTTGAGATACGATCAAGGAAATGAGAGTCATGCTTCACTTCCTCCACCTCCTCCAATTTTTCTACCTGGCCCACAATTTCAAAGGCTTGAAAAGTTCAAGCTCACTCAATCCCTTTTGGCAAGTAAACACGAAGATAGGAAACCTGTGTGTGCACACGTTTTAGAGATAAAGTCACACATTGATAGGTTAAGGATGTTGGGTGTCAATATCGCAGAGATGTTGGCTGTTGACTGGGTTCTTCAGTCGCTTCCTGATTCGTATAGTGAGTTCGTAAGAGAGTACTATATGATGTTCACGACGTGACCCTCATTGATTTGTCCTATTTGCTTATTGTTGTTGAATCAACGATTATTTGGCTCAATGGTCAAGCAAACTTGATTGGTCGATCAAACTCCCATACTTCGTTGGACTCTGGCAACATTGAAAGTCCAGAAAGGACTGAGCATGAGATTGTCCCATGTAATGTGCCAAGGGAGTCCATTTGCTTTTATTGCCAAGAGAAGGGGCATTGGAGACGAAGCTGCCCTGTTTACCTGAGAGATCTAAGAGATGGGAGAGTCAAGATGTATGGCTCTATTTCAAGTAAAATCCATTAACTAACTCTATAAGTTCCTATTTTTGATTCTTAATACATGATGTGATAAGATTACATTTTGATGTTTTGCAGGATCGAAGAAAAGAAAGGAAGCTTAAGGAAGAAGCATGTTGACTCTGATCACGAAGAAATGGATTTCGATCGCATGGATTCAAAGATCGGATTTTTGAGCTGCTACTTTAGAGTTAGGGTAGATTGCTAAGATATATGTAATAGCATAGTTTTTCAGTTGAATTGCATTGTAAGGACAAGTTTTTACGCAATAAAATAAATTTTGATTTTATCTTATTTATTTATCCTTGCAATGGCATGTATGAAAAATTGATGTTTGAAGGTTTCTATTATTAGCAATAATAGATTTGATTCTTAATTATATTATTTGTGGAAATATCGAGAATTTGCCAAATAGGGAGAGTTTCTCATCACCCAAGTTTCAATTAGACAGAAACTTGGAATCATACAACTTGGTTGTGTGATGAATGAGAAACTTTATAATTGGAAATTCAAGACTAATTCATTGACAAAGGGTTAAGTGAAGGACTAGGAGATCGAGTTCACAATGTTGTGCATCAATCAAGTCCACCACAAGAGTGATAAAGATATTCGTCATGATTTACTAAAGTTTAGTAGATATGATTATACTTATAAGATTAAGTGTAACTCTGAGTTAATTGAAAAGATTTCAATGAATGGCAGAACGAATAAGAAGAATCAAGAAGGTAGAAAGATAAAATCATACTTTTTTTTCTATTATAGCAACCTAACTTCTTTTGATTTTTTTCATACATGCTAATTACATATATAATTTCAAAACTCATACATTACATATATAAATATATATTTTTTTTCAATTTTTTCCACATATTACATACATAAATACATACATTATATATACAAATACACATAAACATATTTTCTACACATACTCATTATAACATCATACTTTTTTTTCTATTATAGCAACCTAATTTTTTTCATTTTTTTCATACATACAAATTACACATTCACATTCACAAATAAAACACATACAAATAACATACACATACAAAAAAAATACTAATGTAAAAACACACAAATGCATAATACACATATAAACACATTCTATTTATAAAATGAAAGATGAAAAGGAACCTGTGATAGTGTAATTTCAAAATTTTCCGGCAAAAATTCCACAGATCCGGCAACAACACAACCTTAAATTAAAAGGTTAAACTAAGTAAATAAACATCAAAACATAAGAAGAATCGGAAATAGGAAAGAATTTCGACCTTAAATAGGTAAAAATTCCGGAATTGAAGTATGATCGTCTCATCTTGGTCGTCGGTAATGAAAGTCTAGGTCGCCGGTATTGGTAGCAATGGAGGTTTGGACGGCGGTGGTTTGTGCAACGGATGTTTCGACGGCGGCGACTGTGGTGTAAGAAAGACCGGCGATGGAGAGGATGAGAGAAAAGGCAGACAGAATACGCAGGAAAGAGCGAACAGAAGAGTTATTTGCGCGGACTTTTAGCAGCGACGCCTATATTAGCGGCGACGAATGGGTATTGGCGGCGACAAATGGGTATTAGTGGCGATAAGCCTGGAGGGAAAAGTCAGTGCCTTTTTTCACACCGTTATAACTGTTCGATTGAATACAGATTGAACGGATAGGGTTCATTTGACGCGGATCACTACTGTTGAGTATTAGTGGCGACAGCTTTAGCGGCGACAGTGGGTATTAGTGGCGACATGTAACGCGTCATTTACATGTCACCACTAATGCCTAGTGTCGCTGCTAAAGCCGTCGCCGCTAATACCCACATTTCTTGTAGCGACGCCTATATTAGCGGCGACGAATGGGTATTGGCGGCGACAAATGGGTATTAGTGGCGATAAGCCTGGAGGGAAAAGTCAGTGCCTTTTTTCACGCCGTTATAACCGTTCGATTGAATACAGATTGAACGGATAGGGTTCATTGACGCGGATCACTACTGTTGAGTATTAGTGGCGACAGCTTTAGCGGCGACAGTGAGTATTAGCGGCGACATGTAACGCGTCATTTACATGTCACCACTAATGCCTAGTGTCGCTGCTAAAGCCGTCGCCGCTAATACCCACATTTCTTGTAGTGATATTTAATGGTAGCAAAATTTATATTATTTACAGTATAATCAATTATCTAGTATTGTGAAGGAACACCTATCAATTTAAGTCTTATTTGGTGTAATGTTTGAAGAAAGAAAACATGCGTTTTGATGTCCTGATCACCTGTTTGCACTATGAAGATGTTTCCTATTATTAAATTTTCTTAGATATATAAGAAGAAATACGATGAGTCAAAATGTATACAGTTCTTGTTGGAGATAAGGATAAAGTTCCAATGATTCAAAAGAAGAAGATAAATAACAAACTTTGACTTATATTATTGATATATATGAAATGTATTTCAACAGATACAAACTGATACGTATGACCCCTTTTTATAGTATGACACCAGGGGTGATATCAAACCAAACATTACAACGTTTCACACAACCATCACAATGGTTTATGAAACGTTAACATAAGTGCCATATTTAACATTAACTAACTAACACATAGTAACAGATACTAACCTTTTAACATAAATTAACTAATAATCTAGATTAATTCCTGAAAGTTCTTCCCCAAACAAATGCTCATCATGTGTACAAGATTGTAGAGTGATCAACCATAGACTGAAGAAAACAAAAACCAAATTCATAGTGGACGCGCACATTAGCAAACAGCCAAACTGAAAATATCCCATTAGAAGTGTTTGAGAGTACATGATCAAGACACCTAGTGCACAAGGGTGCTTATTGTAATTATATTTAGGAAACAAGATACGATCTTAAAACACAAAGCAATTATACGAGTTGAACATCAAAACAGGATAACACATCAATTTCACAAACACATCTCTCAGGCTTCTTTATTTTGACAAGGTTACCACGTCGAACACCATGTATGCAGGCTGCAAATACTAATAGGGATGAAGAATGACACTGAAAGAGTCGAGGTAATCCCCGTAGTTTCCGCTGAATCCACCAAAGCTACCCTTAGCGACTGGAAGCGAGAAACTAGTCCCCTGGGTTGTGCCATATGGCCCATACTTCTTTTTGTTGGTTAGGAAAGACAATGACGTAATCACAGTGTAGCCGGCATATACTCCCACAGTTCCGGTAATCCCGATGAGATTCTCATCATCAGCAAATGTAAACTGAAGATAAACCCGAATAGATGATAAATGATGTATGATAAAACTAGAATACAAGTGCAGTACATGTTTAGGTAACAGATGTAATGAAAGCTCACTATATATACCGTATGAGGTGAACCACCATCACCACCATATGTTTCAGAATGGTGTTTGACATTATCACGATCCTTGTAAGTGAACCTGATTGAATCTACACAGCCTGAGGCACTGATACGGATCTCGCAAATTCTGCCATCAGGGATGAATGTCCAGGGATTAACTCCACCCTTACCTCCCCACGGTCCAACCTGTACGCCATTGCCTGCCTGCAGCATATAGGGCCGAAATAAAATATAACTAAAAAGTGGAGAAATCTTAGCAATCAACAGATGAAGTACACCAGGTTAACCATAAACCCAGCATTTCAAAATATATATGGTGAAAGAGTATACCATGTTTGATCTGAATGTATTCTGAAAGGAAAAGATGAAAGTCGTGGAAAGTAATAAATTGTACATATAGTCCCATGCATTAAGAGAATGACTATTTATAGACCTGGTCAGGTAGGGTTTTTAAAGTATAATGGATTAAGATAAGATGTGTGGTCTTCCTATAATGAAAACATAAAAGTTTATATTGATTTACTATGATTTGGTAAATGTAATTATTTAGTAAAAGATGTCGGTAGAAGATGTTAGGGTGTAGTAATTTAAGGATGAACAGTAGTTTTACATATGTCAATGTGCGGTATTAATTTTTAGAGCACATGCATGTTAGGTAGTAATTCAATAAGATGACGATAGATGCTTCTGACATCAAATTTTCAAAGGCTTCCATCATAGACATTTATTCTAACAACCAAGTTTTTGAACACACGTTTGGAGGTTTTTGAGCACATGTGGGTGATCTTTCTATTTAAATTTTGTACTAATCATTTTTTCTGCATTTCTAGTTTGAGCATCAAATTGTGTCCCTCTTCTTGTACTTTGAAATCTACAAGTAACTTGATCTGAAACCCACCCATTTAATTATCATATCTTGTCGTGTCAACAAGTGTATTTTTGTGTTGTGTTCATGTCGGAGTTACAGTTTAGTGTTTAGATCTTTAAATATGTCTATAGATTGAAAGAGTAGGAGTTAGAGAGGTTGAAAAGTAAAAGGGAAAAATAGGAAGACTAGTAGTTTGGGGGTATTGGGGTGAATATCACGATAAATTTAGAGGAGGAAAGTCACATTGAAATGGAAATGGGTGAGTAAGATTGTGGAGTAGGGATGAGCATGGGTCGGTTTTTTGCTAAAACCAAACCAAACCGTAGAAATTCGGTTTTTTGGTTTTTAAAACCATATAGGTTCGGTTTTTGCATGGGTCGGTTTTTCGGTTTTCCGGGTTGAGTTTATGGGTTTTCGGCTTTAAACCGTGGGTTTATGAGCTCCTGTTTGTTTTTCTAGTTTTTGGGTTCAAACCTTGTGAAAATACGTTGCGATAAATAGTATTGTATCACTTTAAATATACTAAAATAAAGAGTATGAATTATAGTATTATAAAAGCATAAAAGTGTTTAAAAGATCAAAGTTTAACACCATTAACACTTTGTCAAAAATAAACATAAAGTATTAAAGAGATAAAGTCTAAAGTCTAAAACTAAAAGTTTAAATCATAATATAAATAATATATATGTGGGTCGGTTCGGTTTTTATGGGCGGTTTTATACGTCAAAACCGAACCAAACCGTTATTTTTCGGTTTTTATAAAATTCAAACCTAAACCGTCGGTTATTGCTTTGGTTTCGGTTATGTCGGTTTTTTTCGGTTTTTCGTTTTCGGTTTTGTTTTTGCTCATCCCTACTGGAGTATAACATGTTAATGAAAAAGTGAAAAACTAAAAGTAAGTATGAGCGGGACGGCTAATTTGTATATGATCTTAATTAAAAAGTGAAAAACTGAAAGTAAATATTCACTGGAACGGTTAATTAGTAGCTTCCAAATTATAAAACAATTCAACCAAAATTTTCTTTTATGATTAGTTTTGATTCTAGGCATGCTTAATTTATTTAAAAGATTAAAAGAAGTTGTCTATATATAAACATGTCATTTTTGTGTTAGAAAGTTTTGAGTTTAACCTTACCCGTTTAATTTCCATCACATATCTACCCGTTCAATAAAATAGGTTGAAATCTTTTACCCATATTCGTTTATTTGCATGTCGTTTCGATGATTTCCACCATTAATTTTTTATGGATTTTAGAGAAAATGGTTCTAGTCTCTCTTTAGGGTGAGTAATCCAATTACTACAGACTACTCGGAGTGGGCAACGCCCCACTCCCATTATTACGCCTCATAACACGTGATAATGCCAGTGAACACCGCCCCACCCTCCCGTTAAGGGCTTTCGCGTTACTTCCCGTTACCACCATCACATATGGTAACAACGTTTTTTTGTTTTCTTGCCTTGTAACTCGTGTGGGCGTTGCGCACACCCACCCCTCTGATGGTTTAAAATATTAATCTAATTACTCAATCATTGTAGATTAAATTTTCTTAATAAACTAATAGAAAACAGAGTTCTTCTACAAGTTTAGCCCTTTTTTTATTTAGCAGAATTTGCAAGAATGGTCATGTGCTTTATAATTTTTTGTGCTTTTGTCCTAAAATGTTTGTGCGCACACTATTGCTCCAAAATGATATATTTATTTTTTTTCTTCGGTCTCAACTTAAAAAACTATTATAACACTTGCATTTGTTTTTACATTGGTTTTTTTTGTTTTTTTTTAATTGTTCTAGAATGAAAAATACAAAAAAAAAAAAAAAAAAAAAAAAAAACATGTAACAACAATCTCACCCCTACCCCCTCTCTTTAAAGATGTTAACTCAAAATCCTCTTTATCTCTCTCGCTCAATTATCTAGGACCTAGCATCAACAACCCCTTCTCGTCGGAAAGTACCTTCGTCTCACTGCTTCCATTCCCCTATACTTCTCTATTTCTTGTCCTTTTTTTCGTCTTTTGATACCGGTGAAACCACCACCCAGGGGCGGAACACAAGCAATAGTAGAGGAGGGGCCGAACCCTTATATATATATATATATATATATATATATATATATATATATATATATATGTGTGTGTGTGTGTGTGTGTGTGTGTGTGTGTGTGTGTCGTAAACCAATTATTCTCCTACCTATTTGTTTCAAAACAAATATTCTAAATACAGGACTAAAGATATATCTATATATCTAGCCTTCTAATAACAAACCTTGGTTACTAATAGGAATCAATACATATAATTTTAGTAATATAAATTATAAAAAGAAGACAACTAATATACAATTGAATAAAGTATTACACTTATAATAAAAGTTTTTATAAAAAAACTAATTAAATGAAAGACAGATAACATACAAAATAATACTTAGAGTCAGAGAAAATGTATAACAAGAAACAAATGAAATCAATTTACTTTAGTTGTACGCTGCAATTTTACTATTATTACAAAAGTCATTATGAAAAAAATAAAAAGGTATAAGACAAGACAAGTCATAATAGGTCCTAATGCCTAAGCTCTCACAGTAACTTTAACTTAGTCACTTTAATCTGACATTGGGTATTCTAAAACGAAAATAAATATAAATAAAACAAAAGTCTAATCCTCAAAGCAATAGAAATATTATCACAAATGAAGAAGAGGAAGAATACATGCCTGTCACAACGGCGATGGATGGTTGAGTCAAGGCGACAAGAAGGGTGGGATAGACCAGCATCATTGCTCTCCCGTTGCTATCTTTGTTTCTCCGGTGGAAAGGGATGTGTTCTTATTGTATCTCATTTGGTTTTGTTTTTAACTTTTTGAAGATTATCTCTTTACTTTATGAACTTTTAGAAATGTAATCTATTCAATTTTCTATAACTTCTCTTCTCCTACTTTTTTTTTCCTATTTTATCTCCTTAACGTAACCGATTGTAGCTTACTATTTTATTTTTTTCAAATTTATGAGGGCAAATACATCAAATTCTTAGATTAATAATTTTAAATTTTGATAAACGTACTGCTATAATGAATACCTGATCTTTTCTTCTTATCCTTTTGAAAGTGATGAGGGGCCAACCTTAGTATTTACCTAAACTAGTAAGTTAATTTGTATTATTTTAGTATTAAATGGCAAAAAAAAAACAGGGGGGGGGGGGGCATGGCCCCCTCCTGGCCCCTAAAGGGATCCTCCCTGCCACCGCCACCACCACCCTAATGTTTCCCCTTCCACGGTATTCGTGCAACCATGGTAAACTATGTGATTTAAAATTATGGATGTTACAAGTTGGTATCAAACCCATAGTTTACGCTAATTACGTTGGATTTGTAACGACCCAATTTTCAGAAGAAAATTTTCATTTTTGATGAACCAAAATACTTTCCACAAACCATGAAATCCATAATACAATTGTTTTCAAAATTCATATCAAATACAATTTTATTCAAAATCATCAAAGTGTCCCATAAAAATGCTTGAAAGAGAGTGCACGCCGCGCCATCAAGTTGTGCCCTTGTCCTTAGGCTCGGATGTAGCTGAAACAAATCCACAAACTATAAGCTAATGCTTAATGAGTTCCCCAATGCATACCCCACACACAATCCACATAACACATATCATATTAGATATAAAAGCTACATATATCACATAATCCATGCATACAACATATACAGAAGCCATAGAAACCCCCGTGGGTCTTACACCTAGTGACACTAGAACCCCCACGTGGTCTTAACTACCTGTCATGGGAACCCCCACATGGTCTTGTTGCCATGGGAACCCCCACATGGTCTTCACTACGAATCAAATATCATACAAACTAAACATGCAAATATATTAGGATGCCATGGAAACCCTCCAAGGTCTTATACCAAATGTCATGGGAACCCCCACGTGGTCTTAGTCTACTGCCATGGGAACCCCTGGTTCTTCCATGCAAATGTCATACTAACATAACGCATAATCAATCAACAATCCACATATCATAAAATGGGCTGACGTTGGTACCTTAGACCCACTGGTACGGTGGGAAGACTCACCTCTCGAATGCTGAACTGACAAGCTAAGATCGGATATATCCAACGCACTGCTCCAACTCATTTGTCTATATTCATCATGTGATTAACCTGTCACAATTCTGAAATACCATAAATACCCTCAAAGTCAACCATGGTCAAACTCAAGGTCAACAGTCCATGTTGACCTCAACTCGTCGACAAACTTCAAGAACCAGTCTAGATCGAGATCACGCATCGAATGTGAGTTTCTACGACCCCTCTTTTACAATTTTAATTGTGGGGGAGAATGCATGAGTGTCTATTTAAAGTTTTGATGATTTTCAAATCTTATACATGTAATTGGCATCATACTTTATTATTGGTTAAGAGTTTATGAAAATAACAATCTAAAAGGTATAAAGCATTAATAAATTATATAAGTTATAGTAGAATGCTATAAATGATAAAATTATACATTGTTGTGATATATTAGTTAATATTAATAAAAATCATAGGATTATAAGCACATTGATATAACAATATAAGTTAATTGAAGAATCCTAAACTGTAAAATTTGTCGTATTTATGCGCACAAAAATAATGAGAAAGCATAAAAAGACATTATAATCATAACAAAATATGTTATTCAATATAGGTGTGCACAAAGGAAATGTACATTCTCTTAAACGGCTATAAACGAAGATTTGACAAATATATATATATATATATATATATATATATATATATATATAATAATAATAATAATAATAATAATAATAATAATAATAATAATTAATTGAAATATACCAAAAATTCAATTATTATGATTATACTCCTGATCATAACGTTGAAACGATTAGTAAGTAAACGATATAATATATTTTTGTAATTATCATAAAAATATAATTTATTTTAGCTGTGATACGAAACTTGTCACATATGATAATATAATTAATTCTCGGATTTTTGGGGATTATTACCTAATAAATTATATATCTTATAAATTATGCAACTTATCGAACATCGACATAAGTTAGTATTCGGCTACGCGAATGAACATCCTCCTTATCAGCTGAAGTAACGAACTACATAACTTATTATCACCACAATAGTCGAACACTACGGTAATTTCACTATTTAACTAATTTTACTAAGCTTCGAGAATGTGAATAATCTAATATTCGCGTTAGTGACCCTAGTGAACGATGCATTTTTTGAGTTGAAGAATTGTCGCCATGGATTTTGTAGATTGTGTATCCCGTGTGTGCTTGTGAGAGGAATGTATCGAAATGGGTGAAAGAGAGAGTTTTATGATGTTGTATTTTTCCTTCGTAAGGATGAAATGCTGGAATTGACATCTAGCTCTATAATCGTTAATCCAGGAGGAATCATATACTTTAGGTCTATGTACATGGCATAGATTTATAATAAAGAACTTTGGTGTAGATCAATTTCTTATGGAAAGATTTATGGCGAATCGTTATTTTCCGTTTGTAGTTGCTAGCTACAACTTCTTCTGACGAGGCAACAGGTGTCAATGTTTCTTTCTTCATTAATATACGACTGTTTAATGATCTCGATTCCTCCATTTTTATTTATATTGTGCCTATGTGGCTGTTTATTGTGCCTATGTGACTTGTGGAGGAGCGACAAATAGTGTCGGTTATAGGCAAATTGATATATTGAAGATTTTTATTCGATGAAGTATAGGTCTAGATTGAGTCAATCCTCCCAATTTGGGTCGAGTGTGTAAGAGTGTTTAGACTGTTAACCACCTCTCCCCACGACATAATTCTCCGTAAGCATATGCTTTTCAAAGAATAGAATTGTAAAGAGATAGGTTAATATTTGTCTTGTAAATTATACAAGTGGTAAAAATATGCGTTTATAATTTACTGGGTATTAAAAAGTATATTTGGATGAGTTTGCTCCACTGGTTAAGTGTCGATTTACAAATTAAGTAAGATAATACTTAATTAATAACACGACATAGATTTACAAAGTTTATAAAATTTGTAACTTTTGAGATTTACGTATAAACTATACGGATGTCTGTACATAGTTTTAAGAGTAAACTTGACTATTTCATGTTTTCACAAAGTATAATTTGACTTTATAATTTGGTATTCAAAATCTTTATATAAAAAACATTTTGGTCATAAGAACCGCAAGAAGTTGTTATAAGTTTGTTTTACTTGTATATTTTACAAACGGTGTATTTTTGGATTTGAGCAAATGGCATTTTTAAATGAGTTTAAATATACTTTTATGACTCAATTTTTTTTTTATACTTTTGATAGAAAAATATGTGTTTATAAAAGCTGCTCAACAGATAAATTTTATAGAACATCTTTGAGTATAAATACATTTTGTGTCAAAACCTGTAGAACTCACCAACAATTTTGTTGACGTATCTTAATGCATGTATTTTCAAGTTATTTATAAGGTCAGAAGAGTTTGTACAGAAGATCCTCCGATATTCTTATCATGTAATTGTGAACGCGAGATCGTTAGGCATGTGTAGTATTGCAACAATAGTCTTGTCAATGTAATTTATTTTAGGTAATAATAAAACATTATATTTGTATTGTTCAATGTTTGTTCAATGACTCCGATTACTAGTTTACGATGCACACCTCGGCTATAAATGGCTATAAACGATGTCATAATGTGGATTTGTACATTATAATCATAATAAAATATGTTATTCAATATAGTTGTGCACAAAATATGTTATTGAATATAGTTGTGCACATTATAATCATAACAAAATATGTTATTCAATATTGTTGTGCACAAAGGAAATGTGCATTGTCTTAAACGGCTATAAACGAAGATTTGACAAATATATATATAATAATTAATTGAAAATATACAAAAAATTGATTATTATGATTATACTCTCGGTCATAATATGGAAACGATTAGTAAGTAAACGATATAATATATTTTTATAATTATTATAAAAATATAAATTATTTTAGTTGTGATACGAAACTCGTCACATACGATAATATAATTAATTCTCGGATTTTTGGGGATTATTACCTAATAAATTATATATCTTATAAATTATGCAACTTATCAAACATTGATATAATTGAGTATTCGGCTACGCAAACGAACATCTTCCTTATCAGCTGAAGTAAGGAACTACTCAACTTATTATCGCCGCAATAGTCGAACTCTACGTTAATTTCACTATTTAACTCATTTCACTTAGCTTCGAGAATCTTAATAATCTAATATTTGTGTTAGTGACCCTAGGGAACGACGGATTTTAAGAGTTGAAGAATTGTCATCATGGATTTTGTGGATTGTGTATCCCGTGTGTGCTTGTGAGATGAATGTATCGAAATGGGTGAAAGATAGAGTTTTATGATGGTGTGTTTTTTCTTCGTAAGGATCAAATCCTGGAATTGACACCTAGATGTATAGCCGTTAATCTAGGAGGGATCATATATTGTAGGTCTATGTACATGACATATATTTATAATAAAGAACTTTGGTGTAGATCCATTTCTTATGGAAAGATTTATGCGATTCGTTATTTTCGCCTTATATATATACCGGTTTTACAAACAACCGGGTTGTTTTGTTGCAGATAGGAGCCGGTTTTAAAACTGGATTCTATTTCGTTTTTCACATAGGATTCGCTGGCTTTAACTCCCAGTTTAAAATCAAGTTATTTAATTGATTTAACATAGTGTTATGAGCTTTTTTGTAGTAGTGCCATTATCACCATTTAATTTTCTTCATCTTTACAAAAAAATATGCATGACTTTAAATGTATTAGAAGAATTTTTCTTCGCCAAACAAAAGCTCATTATGTACCAGATTATAGAGTGATAAATGCTCAATTTCCATAACCAGTTCATCTGGATAACTTTAAAACAAAGAAAAATAGAGTCAATATACAATTCCATACGACTTGTTTTTAACTTTGTTTAATTATAGCAAAATTTATCATTATTTACCGTATAATCAATTATCTAGTATTGTGAAAGAACACCTATATATACTTATTGGTTGATGAAAGAAAACATGGGTTTTGATGTCCTGATCATCTGAAGCCTTGTTCGGACTATGAAGATGTTTCCTATTATTTAATTTTCTTACATATATAAGAAGAAATACGGCGAGTCAAAATATATACCGTTCTTCCCGAAACAAATGCTCATCATGTGTACAAGATTGTAGAGTGATCAACCATGCACCGAAAAAAAAAACAAAAACCAAATTAGCAAACAGCCAAACTGAAAATATCCCATTAGAAGTGTTTGAGAGTACATGATCAAGACACCTAGTGCACAAGGGTGCTTATTGTAATTATATTTAGGAAACAAGATACGATCTTAAAACACAAAGCAATTATACGAGTTGAACATCAAAACAGGATAACACAACAATTTCACAAACACATCTCTCAGGCTTCTTTATTTTGACAAGGTTACCACGTCGAACACCATGTATGCAGGCTGCAAATACTAATAGGGATGAAGAATGACACTGAAAGAGTCGAGGTAATCCCCGTAGTTTCCGCTGAATCCACCAAAGCTACCCTTAGCGACTGGAAGCGAGAAACTAGTCCCCTGGGTTGTGCCATATGGCCCATACTTCTTTTTGTTGGTTAGGAAAGACAATGACGTAATCACAGTGTAGCCGGCATATACTCCCACAGTTCCGGTAATCCCGATGAGATTCTCATCATCAGCAAATGTAAACTGAAGATAAACCCGAATAGATGATAAATGATGTATGATAAAACTAGAATACAAGTGCAGTACATGTTTAGGTAACAGATGTAATGAAAGCTCACTATATATACCGTATGAGGTGAACCACCATCACCACCATATGTTTCAGAATGGTGTTTGACATTATCACGATCCTTGTAAGTGAACCTGATTGAATCTACACAGCCTGAGGCACTGATACGGATCTCGCAAATTCTGCCATCAGGGATGAATGTCCAGGGATTAACTCCACCCTTACCTCCCCACGGTCCAACCTGTACGCCATTGCCTGCCTGCAGCATATAGGGCCGAAATAAAATATAACTAAAAAGTGGAGAAATCTTAGCAATCAACAGATGAAGTACACCAGGTTAACCATAAACCCAGCCTTCTCAAATACAGATGGTGAAAGAGTATACCATTTCTGATCTGAATGTATTTTCAAAGGAAAAGATGAAAGTTGTGGAAAGTAATAAATTGTACATATAGTCCCATGCATTAAGAGAATGACTATTTATAGACATGATCAGGTAGCGGTTTTAAAGTTAAATGGGGTAAGATAAAATGTCTGGTCTTCATGTAATCAAAAAACAAAAGTTTAAATTAATTTACCATGATTGGTAAATGTAATTATCTAGTAAAAGATAGTGGTAGAAGATGTTCGGTTGTAGTAATTTAAGGATGATTATTAGTTTCACATGTCAATGTACGGTATTAACTTTTTTAGCATATGTTAGGTAGCAATTCAACAAGATGACATAGATGCTTCTGTCATCAATTTTTCAAACGCTTCCAACAGAGACATTTATTCTAACAACCAGGTTTTTGAACACATGTTTGGAGGTTTTTGAGCACATGTGTGGGATCTTTCTATTTCAATTTTGTACCAATTTTCAGTTGGGCCGGCAAAAATGGTTTATAGAACCGGGTTTTTATTTAGGCAAGGCTGTAGGCTTATATGAAAATTGTGATAGAACCCGGTTAACGAACCGGATCATATAACTAATTAAAAAAAAGCGGTGTCTTATAAGGTTTGTAAAATACGACTTCTTTTATAAACAACCGGGACCTATAATATTTAGAAAACCAGGTTCATTTACATATATCAAGCCATGTTCCGTCGCAGGTACATGGTCATGATCCTTTGAGGTACAAACTATAAATATATATACTAGCTAGTTTCAAGATAATCAACCACACCGAGTACTGTGTTTGCTGAATTAACAAAAAACACAAACAATGTACAATAAGAATTGTTGTAAGTTTGCACATGCTAAATAACCAACCATAATAGACATAGATAAAAATAAATATCAAAGAAATAACATATTCGTGCCAAAAAAAATTGTTATTTTGGAAATTTTCACTACATAACACTTGGATAAAAGTTACAGGAAAAAATCCATGATCCTATTGTCGATGTATTGTCCCAAAGATCGAGTATAGCAGTTGTATCCTTTATCCTTTGTTGTCACTAAAAACAAACACAATTTCCATCTTTATATGATACTTCAATTTAAACAATTTCAAGAACATGGTACTCTTCTACTACATGTAATTAAATCATAATGGAATGTTAAAGCGATGTCAAATGATATGAAAATGGTTGTCAAGGTGGTGGATGCAAAGCAAGCAAAATATCAACAAACAATCATTAAACTAAAATAGTAGGATGTTGGAAATATAAATAGCTCACAATACACGCATTTTTAGAAGACCATGTCAACGATATAGTTATTCAGAAACACTCTATCCACATAGCAACAATTGAAACCCACATATTTTTCTTAAAATCATTGTTGTCATTCCAAAGGTTACTAGTCTATATGAAAATTAAAATTAAAATTATTGGTAGACAAAACAGAGAGCTAATTGCAATAAGACAATGAAAATATATTTAAAAAGTACTTACTCTACATGTGAATCCAAATTTTCTGGTCATCACAAAATCAAACATCCTTCACATTTAGTAGTGCACACTCTTTGAAATGTAGATTTGTTTGCTTTACTAAAATTGTAATATAAACTGAACATTAATTAGATAAAGGAAACTACAATATCTATTTGTTTGGAAATATAATGAGATTGTTACAACTAGCATTTTTAGCTAAGAAATTTTATTCTCATGTAAACATCATCCATTGTAAGGATTGTACTCTAAATGAATATCATACTCTATGTTCACTCAATATATTGTTGGATTAATGTCTATGCCCATAACTATTTTGGTATGTACTTGACTCGATTATGAGCATGGTCCTTTTGGGTTGCCTTCACCATATTAATATGTAGGAAGAATCAAGGAGAGAAAGGTTTAATTATGATTTATTAATATATTATGAGGATAATATATTAAAGGAGAAATCATATTGTTTAATTAATATTAGTCAAGAATTAAGTTGTTGCTAAAAGAGATTAATTAAACTTAGGGGACTGGAACTGTAATTATAAGATAATTGCAATTGGGCTATGGATCACCTTAGAATAATAGGTTGGACGAATTCTATCGGGGAGCCCATTAGAAATCCTCCAAGGCATGTTCCAGAAGGGGTCAATGGGTTGCTTAGGGCTTAAGCAGTCAAATTAGGGTTTCTTTGTTTGATAACCCTAATAGTGTCACACCCCCGAACCAGACGGCGGAAACGTCCGAGGGCTGTTGTGACTCAATTGAATACCATTACATTGAATATACATGAAACATAACATCAATCATTACCATGCATTGAGATAGTACAACTAATAGAGTTTACACTTAGTACATTGTTTCAAACATTACATCCCCAAAAGTAAATTGTTCGATAATAGTTAAACAAACAACAAGTCGTCACTAATTACATTTTTCCCTTGGTTTACCTGTTACCTAAGAATACAAGCGTTTTGAAAAACGTCAACATATGAAATGTTGGTGAGTTCATAAGTAATGTTTGAAATAAAACGTTTTGAATTGTTTTGAAAACCACCAGAAAATCCGATATTTTCTGAAAAGAGTATCGTATAAAAAGTGTGAAGATCCGTAAGTATGCTTGTTTGTTTCTATATATAAAAAAATTTGGTTGTACTTGGTATGCATCTCGTAGTTGTATATATTGAAAAACCCTAGGAAAACCCGATGTTTTCCTAATTCTCTGAAATACGCTTTTTGTGTGGTGTTGTATCGTTGCGACATGTGAAGTCAATGATTCCATGTGACATTGAATTAAATGTGCATTGTGAATTGTTATAAACACACGTTAATAGAAACGACTAGTTTACAACCATACTAACGATCCCTTAGACGTCGTCCGTACTATTCACTTAATCCAACCACCCTGACTTCTTGTAGCCCCCTAACCGAGAAGAAAAGAGGGCACGAAGACCTCAATAATTCCATAAGTCGTTCAAGGCTATAGTGAATGCGAAGGGCCCTTGGCCTGTCCCGCATTTTTGAAAATTCTCGACTTTACTAGCTGTACCAAAGGACCCTTGGGGCCCAATAGTCTAGAAGCCATTCAAAGTCCTTTTACATGGAGTTAGGTCATGTAAGGCCAACAATCATGTAAGTAAGTTGTCTTCGGGCCTAAAGATCAGGTCATTGGGCTAGCTAGGCCCAACAAGCAAGATTTGACACTTTTGGGCCCAAAGATGGTGTATCGACGTCTGTGTATTCCCACGCATGTATTTACTTCCCAAAATTTCCGCGTATGTATTGAATATCATCGTGTTAGTAGTTTCGGATTCGCTATTGATTCGAGACCGCATCAATTCGTTTAGTCGGTGTTGATGGTGTATTAGGTTTTTGTCGGTAGTGGCGGTATCAGTGTTTTATCTCAACGGATTTATTGTTTAACTTTGGAGTTTTTCTGTTTGCAGCCCCTTTCTTTTATGAGTTTACACTTTTAACCCTTTAAATAAAAGAATTTCCAATTTAGTCCTTAGACCATTTTTCTTAACATTTTAATATCAAAACTTGTTAAAAATGGTATTTTTCAGCTCATATTTATTTAAAAACAGCTTTAGTCCCTTAAAATGAAGTTTTCTCGGTTAAATCCTCATTTTTCGCAACTTTTACACTTTTGGCCCAAAATATAATTTTTTTTTTTGCATCTTTAGTCATTTTTAAATATGAAAAGTGTTTTTAACCCTTGAAATGGACTTGGAGCACTAGTAGTCCCCTGTGTTACAGAAAAATACATTTTCAGCCCTTCAAATTTGAAAATCTCGCATATTGGGCCTTATTGGGCCGAAAATCCATTTTTTGGCCCATTATGCTTAATATTTTGCATTTTAACCCCTCAAAAGAATATATTTCCAGAAAATACCTTATTGAAACTGTTTTGGCATATTTCAACCATTAGAATTGCTAGTTTGTCATTTTGGGCCCTTATGTTTTATATTTTTGACATTTTGAGTCCAAAAATGGGTTTTTGGCCCAAAGAAGTTCATATTAACCATCTTGGTTATTTTTCTAGAAATGATTTATATGTATTAATATAATTTATTCTAATATCATATAACTTGATGCAAATCTTGGTTTTAAGGGCTTTTTGACTAGATCCAACATCACAATCACATAAAAACACAAATATAAACATAGAAATCACACAAAGCATACATATACACATAGATCTACACATTTTCTTGTATCCCCCCCCCCCCACCATAAAACTTGTAAAACCAAAAAGTAGGGAGTATGAAGCTCACCTTTGGGTGTGGTTTCGGTTTTGGAGAAGAGATGGAAGAAAATGAGATGATTTTCGGCCTAAGCAACCTTACCTTGGAAGATCACGAGTTTGGGAGCTTCTAAGGTGCAAGATCATGATTTCTTATGAGTTAAGAAGAGATGTTTGATAAATCAAGGAACTTAGATCGTAGATTTACTTATAAACTTACCTTAGATGATGATTCTTGTGGAAAATCTCTTTGGAATGCTCTTAAGTCTCGAAAATTTGGTGAAGAGAGGTGAGGGTGTTCCTTGAGAGAGTTTGATAAACAAAAGTGATTGAAGTGTGTGTGTGGGTGAACTCTCGGCCGAGAACAAGGAGAAGAAGAGAGAGGGAGTTGAGGTGACACTTCTAGATGCATGTTGGTCCATGCATGGAGGCATGTGAGGTATAAGTGAGGTGGCACTTCTCAAGTTAACTCTTCACCCTTGGATTTGGGCTTTAGGCCGAGATTTTGAAAGAAAAAGGAGAGTATTGGGCTTTAATGCCCCTAAGCCCATATTAGAGTTAGGTTGGGATGATTTTTAGCCCTATAAAATATAAGTGTGATTTTTATGCTTTATTAGGCTAGATTAGGGTAATTATGGTCCATAATAGTTCATAATATTTAATTTATTTCATTATAGGCCCAATATGGCCCAAAACGTTGAAACAAATGAAAGTGGGTCCAATTAGATCCGATTTAAAGGTTCTAAGCCCATGATAGTCAAATTGGAAGCTTATTGGTCCATTGGGCCCAATAAGGAAGTCCTAGTCCAAAATGGACCTAAACAAGAACTTCTAGGGTTTCCAATTGCTTGTTGACTATTTGTAGTGCTTTTATGAAGTGTTTGATTGAAAATTTGTTGCCATGAAGTAAGCATCTTACATGCTCTTAAGTTTTTGATTCAACATTTTACTTGAATGTTGTGATTACAAGACACAAAATTTCTAGTTGTGACAAATAGCCTAAGTATATAAGGAACCCTTAGGCACCAAAAACATGGCTAACACTTGGATTAGGGTTTCCAACCGTTTTTGGTGCCTCCTCTCTCCCCCCTCTTTATTCTTGTTGCTTAGTGGTGTTTGTGACTCCATTAGAGGTGCAGCATTTGAGGCACTAAGCTTTCTGAAGCCAAGGATTGATTGTTATTACTATATAACAATCAAAGGTAAGATCTAAACCCTATTTTGTGTTAATATGATTAATTGTGTGCTAGATCTAGGGTTTATAGCTTTGGATATTTAATTGCATGTTCATTAGACAAACTAGATCCAAAAGCTATTAGGGTTTGCAAGTACACCATAGGAATGATGTATTGCTCAAAACTCATCAGTTGTATCAAAGCCTAGGGCTGTCTATTAGTGAATTTGATGCTTATTTGAATGAAAAATCAAAATTTTTGACTTTTTGGGGCTGGACTCGCCGAGTCCATGACTGAACTTGCCGAGTCCACTGGGTACTCGACGAGTCAGTGAGTCTGACAGCTATATTTTGCGATTTTCATGCCTTTTTTCTTGTGGGATAATTACCAAAACGTTTTTTATTGATAAAAATCGGATTTATATGATACTGGGTGATTATCTTGCCAAAATAAAAGATATCTTCATATTAATTGAATAATTACTTCCTTATATGATTAAATTTAATTATTTGAATTATTTAGTGAATTATCTTGCAAGAAATTGAACTAGGTCAAAATTAGATAACCACAAATTAATTGTTAATTGCCTTATTTGAATTTTTGATCCGGAATGTTCTTGAAAAAGTTTCAAATTACTCCCTTTAGGTTTTATAGTTTAAACTTGAACTTAAAAGTTTTGTTTTTGAAATTTAAATAAGTTAAACCCTAATGTTTTGAAAAGTTTCAAAACTTGCCCTCAAGTTTTGGATTTTAAAATTTAATTGAAATTCTTAATTTGAAATTGTAAATTCTAAAACCCAAGTATTTTGAAAAGTTCAAATTACACCCTTATGGTTTTATTAATTAATTAAGGTGTATAATTAAAAGAGATTTAATAAACCCATAAAGTTTTGGTTTATATTTAATTAAATTAAAAATACAATTTATTAAATTTGACCACCTAGTATTTTAAAAAGTGTAAAATACACCATAGACTATATATGTATGAGTAAAAAGTCAGTCTCACCGTTAGTAGGTCTCATTCACGAAGCTGATCTATAAGGGGTGTTTAAGGAAATTGCCTACAAAATGATGATTGAATGAGTATCCACTCTTACCCACCGCATTCTTGACTAGTGGATGGTCGTTAGCCAAACGAGTAGGATAGAACGAAACCTTCCATTATAAGTATAATGAAGTACAAAGTAACTAAATGTTTTTCAAATTCCCAAATCATAGTTACTTTAGGCAAAATTTGAAATTGTATGCTAATCCATGGAATGACACTTTACACCTTTGCCGAGACGTTAGTGGAGCGTGTGTGGTTAACCGACACACTAATTTGGGATTGGCATTGGTAGCGAAGGGTGACTCGATGTTTGACATAGATCAATGAAGTGTGCGTGGCTAACCGACACATTGATTAGGTGATAGTAGGATTGAGTGCACCACGTAGATTCGTATGGTTATTCACACCTTGTTTGTGATCCTTGGCATCCCAGTCGCAAACTTGAAGGGTATAATTGAGATTAAACATGACATTGAAAAGTTTAATGAATCTCAAAAGATCTAGGAGTTTCAATTCATTTAAAACTTAAACTTCATTTTTGTTTTTCATGGTGGAAATTGGTAAATCGTCATTTACCTACATTCAAATATTCTGCAACTAGATTACGGCATCCCTCTTCTAGGTTGTAGAGTATTGTGATGGATCCTAGCCTTGATGTTTCATTTTGGGTGTTACATCAAGGATTCTTATCAACTAAGTTGAATTTTCTCCCGTTTTGTAGATGTCTGAATCTTACAATCGTCTTCCCAAATCCTTTGGAACAAGCTTTCCAAATGAAGATGACGTTTTGAGATACGATCAAGGAAATGAGAGTCATGCTTCACTTCCTCCACCTCCTCCAATTTTTCTACCTGGCCCACAATTTCAAAGGCTTGAAAAGTTCAAGCTCACTCAATCCCTTTTGGCAAGTAAACACGAAGATAGGAAACCTGTGTGTGCACACGTTTTAGAGATAAAGTCACACATTGATAGGTTAAGGATGTTGGGTGTCAATATCGCAGAGATGTTGGCTGTTGACTGGGTTCTTCAGTCGCTTCCTGATTCGTATAGTGAGTTCGTAAGAGAGTACTATATGATGTTCACGACGTGACCCTCATTGATTTGTCCTATTTGCTTATTGTTGTTGAATCAACGATTATTTGGCTCAATGGTCAAGCAAACTTGATTGGTCGATCAAACTCCCATACTTCGTTGGACTCTGGCAACATTGAAAGTCCAGAAAGGACTGAGCATGAGATTGTCCCATGTAATGTGCCAAGGGAGTCCATTTGCTTTTATTGCCAAGAGAAGGGGCATTGGAGACGAAGCTGCCCTGTTTACCTGAGAGATCTAAGAGATGGGAGAGTCAAGATGTATGGCTCTATTTCAAGTAAAATCCATTAACTAACTCTATAAGTTCCTATTTTTGATTCTTAATACATGATGTGATAAGATTACATTTTGATGTTTTGCAGGATCGAAGAAAAGAAAGGAAGCTTAAGGAAGAAGCATGTTGACTCTGATCACGAAGAAATGGATTTCGATCGCATGGATTCAAAGATCGGATTTTTGAGCTGCTACTTTAGAGTTAGGGTAGATTGCTAAGATATATGTAATAGCATAGTTTTTCAGTTGAATTGCATTGTAAGGACAAGTTTTTACGCAATAAAATAAATTTTGATTTTATCTTATTTATTTATCCTTGCAATGGCATGTATGAAAAATTGATGTTTGAAGGTTTCTATTATTAGCAATAATAGATTTGATTCTTAATTATATTATTTGTGGAAATATCGAGAATTTGCCAAATAGGGAGAGTTTCTCATCACCCAAGTTTCAATTAGACAGAAACTTGGAATCATACAACTTGGTTGTGTGATGAATGAGAAACTTTATAATTGGAAATTCAAGACTAATTCATTGACAAAGGGTTAAGTGAAGGACTAGGAGATCGAGTTCACAATGTTGTGCATCAATCAAGTCCACCACAAGAGTGATAAAGATATTCGTCATGATTTACTAAAGTTTAGTAGATATGATTATACTTATAAGATTAAGTGTAACTCTGAGTTAATTGAAAAGATTTCAATGAATGGCAGAACGAATAAGAAGAATCAAGAAGGTAGAAAGATAAAATCATACTTTTTTTTCTATTATAGCAACCTAACTTCTTTTGATTTTTTTCATACATGCTAATTACATATATAATTTCAAAACTCATACATTACATATATAAATATATATTTTTTTTCAATTTTTTCCACATATTACATACATAAATACATACATTATATATACAAATACACATAAACATATTTTCTACACATACTCATTATAACATCATACTTTTTTTTCTATTATAGCAACCTAATTTTTTTCATTTTTTTCATACATACAAATTACACATTCACATTCACAAATAAAACACATACAAATAACATACACATACAAAAAAAATACTAATGTAAAAACACACAAATGCATAATACACATATAAACACATTCTATTTATAAAATGAAAGATGAAAAGGAACCTGTGATAGTGTAATTTCAAAATTTTCCGGCAAAAATTCCACAGATCCGGCAACAACACAACCTTAAATTAAAAGGTTAAACTAAGTAAATAAACATCAAAACATAAGAAGAATCGGAAATAGGAAAGAATTTCGACCTTAAATAGGTAAAAATTCCGGAATTGAAGTATGATCGTCTCATCTTGGTCGTCGGTAATGAAAGTCTAGGTCGCCGGTATTGGTAGCAATGGAGGTTTGGACGGCGGTGGTTTGTGCAACGGATGTTTCGACGGCGGCGACTGTGGTGTAAGAAAGACCGGCGATGGAGAGGATGAGAGAAAAGGCAGACAGAATACGCAGGAAAGAGCGAACAGAAGAGTTATTTGCGCGGACTTTTAGCAGCGACGCCTATATTAGCGGCGACGAATGGGTATTGGCGGCGACAAATGGGTATTAGTGGCGATAAGCCTGGAGGGAAAAGTCAGTGCCTTTTTTCACACCGTTATAACTGTTCGATTGAATACAGATTGAACGGATAGGGTTCATTTGACGCGGATCACTACTGTTGAGTATTAGTGGCGACAGCTTTAGCGGCGACAGTGGGTATTAGTGGCGACATGTAACGCGTCATTTACATGTCACCACTAATGCCTAGTGTCGCTGCTAAAGCCGTCGCCGCTAATACCCACATTTCTTGTAGCGACGCCTATATTAGCGGCGACGAATGGGTATTGGCGGCGACAAATGGGTATTAGTGGCGATAAGCCTGGAGGGAAAAGTCGGTGCCTTTTTTCACGCCGTTATAACCGTTCGATTGAATACAGATTGAACGGATAGGGTTCATTGACGCGGATCACTACTGTTGAGTATTAGTGGCGACAGCTTTAGCGGCGACAGTGAGTATTAGCGGCGACATGTAACGCGTCATTTACATGTCACCACTAATGCCTAGTGTCGCTGCTAAAGCCGTCGCCGCTAATACCCACATTTCTTGTAGTGATATTTAATGGTAGCAAAATTTATATTATTTACAGTATAATCAATTATCTAGTATTGTGAAGGAACACCTATCAATTTAAGTCTTATTTGGTGTAATGTTTGAAGAAAGAAAACATGCGTTTTGATGTCCTGATCACCTGTTTGCACTATGAAGATGTTTCCTATTATTAAATTTTCTTAGATATATAAGAAGAAATACGATGAGTCAAAATGTATACAGTTCTTGTTGGAGATAAGGATAAAGTTCCAATGATTCAAAAGAAGAAGATAAATAACAAACTTTGACTTATATTATTGATATATATGAAATGTATTTCAACAGATACAAACTGATACGTATGACCCCTTTTTATAGTATGACACCAGGGGTGATATCAAACCAAACATTACAACGTTTCACACAACCATCACAATGGTTTATGAAACGTTAACATAAGTGCCATATTTAACATTAACTAACTAACACATAGTAACAGATACTAACCTTTTAACATAAATTAACTAATAATCTAGATTAATTCCTGAAAGTTCTTCCCCAAACAAATGCTCATCATGTGTACAAGATTGTAGAGTGATCAACCATAGACTGAAGAAAACAAAAACCAAATTCATAGTGGACGCGCACATTAGCAAACAGCCAAACTGAAAATATCCCATTAGAAGTGTTTGAGAGTACATGATCAAGACACCTAGTGCACAAGGGTGCTTATTGTAATTATATTTAGGAAACAAGATACGATCTTAAAACACAAAGCAATTATACGAGTTGAACATCAAAACAGGATAACACATCAATTTCACAAACACATCTCTCAGGCTTCTTTATTTTGACAAGGTTACCACGTCGAACACCATGTATGCAGGCTGCAAATACTAATAGGGATGAAGAATGACACTGAAAGAGTCGAGGTAATCCCCGTAGTTTCCGCTGAATCCACCAAAGCTACCCTTAGCGACTGGAAGCGAGAAACTAGTCCCCTGGGTTGTGCCATATGGCCCATACTTCTTTTTGTTGGTTAGGAAAGACAATGACGTAATCACAGTGTAGCCGGCATATACTCCCACAGTTCCGGTAATCCCGATGAGATTCTCATCATCAGCAAATGTAAACTGAAGATAAACCCGAATAGATGATAAATGATGTATGATAAAACTAGAATACAAGTGCAGTACATGTTTAGGTAACAGATGTAATGAAAGCTCACTATATATACCGTATGAGGTGAACCACCATCACCACCATATGTTTCAGAATGGTGTTTGACATTATCACGATCCTTGTAAGTGAACCTGATTGAATCTACACAGCCTGAGGCACTGATACGGATCTCGCAAATTCTGCCATCAGGGATGAATGTCCAGGGATTAACTCCACCCTTACCTCCCCACGGTCCAACCTGTACGCCATTGCCTGCCTGCAGCATATAGGGCCGAAATAAAATATAACTAAAAAGTGGAGAAATCTTAGCAATCAACAGATGAAGTACACCAGGTTAACCATAAACCCAGCATTTCAAAATATATATGGTGAAAGAGTATACCATGTTTGATCTGAATGTATTCTGAAAGGAAAAGATGAAAGTCGTGGAAAGTAATAAATTGTACATATAGTCCCATGCATTAAGAGAATGACTATTTATAGACCTGGTCAGGTAGGGTTTTTAAAGTATAATGGATTAAGATAAGATGTGTGGTCTTCCTATAATGAAAACATAAAAGTTTATATTGATTTACTATGATTTGGTAAATGTAATTATTTAGTAAAAGATGTCGGTAGAAGATGTTAGGGTGTAGTAATTTAAGGATGAACAGTAGTTTTACATATGTCAATGTGCGGTATTAATTTTTAGAGCACATGCATGTTAGGTAGTAATTCAATAAGATGACGATAGATGCTTCTGACATCAAATTTTCAAAGGCTTCCATCATAGACATTTATTCTAACAACCAAGTTTTTGAACACACGTTTGGAGGTTTTTGAGCACATGTGGGTGATCTTTCTATTTAAATTTTGTACTAATCATTTTTTCTGCATTTCTAGTTTGAGCATCAAATTGTGTCCCTCTTCTTGTACTTTGAAATCTACAAGTAACTTGATCTGAAACCCACCCATTTAATTATCATATCTTGTCGTGTCAACAAGTGTATTTTTGTGTTGTGTTCATGTCGGAGTTACAGTTTAGTGTTTAGATCTTTAAATATGTCTATAGATTGAAAGAGTAGGAGTTAGAGAGGTTGAAAAGTAAAAGGGAAAAATAGGAAGACTAGTAGTTTGGGGGTATTGGGGTGAATATCACGATAAATTTAGAGGAGGAAAGTCACATTGAAATGGAAATGGGTGAGTAAGATTGTGGAGTAGGGATGAGCATGTGTCGGTTTTTTGCTAAAACCAAACCAAACCGTAGAAATTCGGTTTTTTGGTTTTTAAAACCATATAGGTTCGGTTTTTGCATGGGTCGGTTTTTCGGTTTTCCGGGTTGAGTTTATGGGTTTTCGGCTTTAAACCGTGGGTTTATGAGCTCCTGTTTGTTTTTCTAGTTTTTGGGTTCAAACCTTGTGAAAATACGTTGCGATAAATAGTATTGTATCACTTTAAATATACTAAAATAAAGAGTATGAATTATAGTATTATAAAAGCATAAAAGTGTTTAAAAGATCAAAGTTTAACACCATTAACACTTTGTCAAAAATAAACATAAAGTATTAAAGAGATAAAGTCTAAAGTCTAAAACTAAAAGTTTAAATCATAATATAAATAATATATATGTGGGTCGGTTCGGTTTTTATGGGCGGTTTTATACGTCAAAACCGAACCAAACCGTTATTTTTCGGTTTTTATAAAATTCAAACCTAAACCGTCGGTTATTGCTTTGGTTTCGGTTATGTCGGTTTTTTTCGGTTTTTCGTTTTCGGTTTTGTTTTTGCTCATCCCTACTGGAGTATAACATGTTAATGAAAAAGTGAAAAACTAAAAGTAAGTATGAGCGGGACGGCTAATTTGTATATGATCTTAATTAAAAAGTGAAAAACTGAAAGTAAATATTCACTGGAACGGTTAATTAGTAGCTTCCAAATTATAAAACAATTCAACCAAAATTTTCTTTTATGATTAGTTTTGATTCTAGGCATGCTTAATTTATTTAAAAGATTAAAAGAAGTTGTCTATATATAAACATGTCATTTTTGTGTTAGAAAGTTTTGAGTTTAACCTTACCCGTTTAATTTCCATCACATATCTACCCGTTCAATAAAATAGGTTGAAATCTTTTACCCATATTCGTTTATTTGCATGTCGTTTCGATGATTTCCACCATTAATTTTTTATGGATTTTAGAGAAAATGGTTCTAGTCTCTCTTTAGGGTGAGTAATCCAATTACTACAGACTACTCGGAGTGGGCAACGCCCCACTCCCATTATTACGCCTCATAACACGTGATAATGCCAGTGAACACCGCCCCACCCTCCCGTTAAGGGCTTTCGCGTTACTTCCCGTTACCACCATCACATATGGTAACAACGTTTTTTTGTTTTCTTGCCTTGTAACTCGTGTGGGCGTTGCGCACACCCACCCCTCTGATGGTTTAAAATATTAATCTAATTACTCAATCATTGTAGATTAAATTTTCTTAATAAACTAATAGAAAACAGAGTTCTTCTACAAGTTTAGCCCTTTTTTTATTTAGCAGAATTTGCAAGAATGGTCATGTGCTTTATAATTTTTTGTGCTTTTGTCCTAAAATGTTTGTGCGCACACTATTGCTCCAAAATGATATATTTATTTTTTTTCTTCGGTCTCAACTTAAAAAACTATTATAACACTTGCATTTGTTTTTACATTGGTTTTTTTTGTTTTTTTTTAATTGTTCTAGAATGAAAAATACAAAAAAAAAAAAAAAAAAAAAAAAAAAACATGTAACAACAATCTCACCCCTACCCCCTCTCTTTAAAGATGTTAACTCAAAATCCTCTTTATCTCTCTCGCTCAATTATCTAGGACCTAGCATCAACAACCCCTTCTCGTCGGAAAGTACCTTCGTCTCACTGCTTCCATTCCCCTATACTTCTCTATTTCTTGTCCTTTTTTTCGTCTTTTGATACCGGTGAAACCACCACCCAGGGGCGGAACACAAGCAATAGTAGAGGAGGGGCCGAACCCTTATATATATATATATATATATATATATATATATATATATATATATATATATGTGTGTGTGTGTGTGTGTGTGTGTGTGTGTCGTAAACCAATTATTCTCCTACCTATTTGTTTCAAAACAAATATTCTAAATACAGGACTAAAGATATATCTATATATCTAGCCTTCTAATAACAAACCTTGGTTACTAATAGGAATCAATACATATAATTTTAGTAATATAAATTATAAAAAGAAGACAACTAATATACAATTGAATAAAGTATTACACTTATAATAAAAGTTTTTATAAAAAAACTAATTAAATGAAAGACAGATAACATACAAAATAATACTTAGAGTCAGAGAAAATGTATAACAAGAAACAAATGAAATCAATTTACTTTAGTTGTACGCTGCAATTTTACTATTATTACAAAAGTCATTATGAAAAAAATAAAAAGGTATAAGACAAGACAAGTCATAATAGGTCCTAATGCCTAAGCTCTCACAGTAACTTTAACTTAGTCACTTTAATCTGACATTGGGTATTCTAAAACGAAAATAAATATAAATAAAACAAAAGTCTAATCCTCAAAGCAATAGAAATATTATCACAAATGAAGAAGAGGAAGAATACATGCCTGTCACAACGGCGATGGATGGTTGAGTCAAGGCGACAAGAAGGGTGGGATAGACCAGCATCATTGCTCTCCCGTTGCTATCTTTGTTTCTCCGGTGGAAAGGGATGTGTTCTTATTGTATCTCATTTGGTTTTGTTTTTAACTTTTTGAAGATTATCTCTTTACTTTATGAACTTTTAGAAATGTAATCTATTCAATTTTCTATAACTTCTCTTCTCCTACTTTTTTTTTCCTATTTTATCTCCTTAACGTAACCGATTGTAGCTTACTATTTTATTTTTTTCAAATTTATGAGGGCAAATACATCAAATTCTTAGATTAATAATTTTAAATTTTGATAAACGTACTGCTATAATGAATACCTGATCTTTTCTTCTTATCCTTTTGAAAGTGATGAGGGGCCAACCTTAGTATTTACCTAAACTAGTAAGTTAATTTGTATTATTTTAGTATTAAATGGCAAAAAAAAAACAGGGGGGGGGGCATGGCCCCCTCCTGGCCCCTAAAGGGATCCCCCCTGCCACCGCCACCACCACCCTAATGTTTCCCCTTCCACGGTATTCGTGCAACCATGGTAAACTATGTGATTTAAAATTATGGATGTTACAAGTTGGTATCAAACCCATAGTTTACGCTAATTACGTTGGATTTGTAACGACCCAATTTTCAGAAGAAAATTTTCATTTTTGATGAACCAAAATACTTTCCACAAACCATGAAATCCATAATACAATTGTTTTCAAAATTCATATCAAATACAATTTTATTCAAAATCATCAAAGTGTCCCATAAAAATGCTTGAAAGAGAGTGCACGCCGCGCCATCAAGTTGTGCCCTTGTCCTTAGGCTCGGATGTAGCTGAAACAAATCCACAAACTATAAGCTAATGCTTAATGAGTTCCCCAATGCATACCCCACACACAATCCACATAACACATATCATATTAGATATAAAAGCTACATATATCACATAATCCATGCATACAACATATACAGAAGCCATAGAAACCCCCGTGGGTCTTACACCTAGTGACACTAGAACCCCCACGTGGTCTTAACTACCTGTCATGGGAACCCCCACATGGTCTTGTTGCCATGGGAACCCCCACATGGTCTTCACTACGAATCAAATATCATACAAACTAAACATGCAAATATATTAGGATGCCATGGAAACCCTCCAAGGTCTTATACCAAATGTCATGGGAACCCCCACGTGGTCTTAGTCTACTGCCATGGGAACCCCTGGTTCTTCCATGCAAATGTCATACTAACATAACGCATAATCAATCAACAATCCACATATCATAAAATGGGCTGACGTTGGTACCTTAGACCCACTGGTACGGTGGGAAGACTCACCTCTCGAATGCTGAACTGACAAGCTAAGATCGGATATATCCAACGCACTGCTCCAACTCATTTGTCTATATTCATCATGTGATTAACCTGTCACAATTCTGAAATACCATAAATACCCTCAAAGTCAACCATGGTCAAACTCAAGGTCAACAGTCCATGTTGACCTCAACTCGTCGACAAACTTCAAGAACCAGTCTAGATCGAGATCACGCATCGAATGTGAGTTTCTACGACCCCTCTTTTACAATTTTAATTGTGGGGGAGAATGCATGAGTGTCTATTTAAAGTTTTGATGATTTTCAAATCTTATACATGTAATTGGCATCATACTTTATTATTGGTTAAGAGTTTATGAAAATAACAATCTAAAAGGTATAAAGCATTAATAAATTATATAAGTTATAGTAGAATGCTATAAATGATAAAATTATACATTGTTGTGATATATTAGTTAATATTAATAAAAATCATAGGATTATAAGCACATTGATATAACAATATAAGTTAATTGAAGAATCCTAAACTGTAAAATTTGTCGTATTTATGCGCACAAAAATAATGAGAAAGCATAAAAAGACATTATAATCATAACAAAATATGTTATTCAATATAGGTGTGCACAAAGGAAATGTACATTCTCTTAAACGGCTATAAACGAAGATTTGACAAATATATATATATATATATATATATATATATATATATATATATATATATATATATATATATATATATATATAATAATAATAATAATAATAATAATAATAATAATAATAATAATTAATTGAAATATACCAAAAATTCAATTATTATGATTATACTCCTGATCATAACGTTGAAACGATTAGTAAGTAAACGATATAATATATTTTTGTAATTATCATAAAAATATAATTTATTTTAGCTGTGATACGAAACTTGTCACATATGATAATATAATTAATTCTCGGATTTTTGGGGATTATTACCTAATAAATTATATATCTTATAAATTATGCAACTTATCGAACATCGACATAAGTTAGTATTCGGCTACGCGAATGAACATCCTCCTTATCAGCTGAAGTAACGAACTACATAACTTATTATCACCACAATAGTCGAACACTACGGTAATTTCACTATTTAACTAATTTTACTAAGCTTCGAGAATGTGAATAATCTAATATTCGCGTTAGTGACCCTAGTGAACGATGCATTTTTTGAGTTGAAGAATTGTCGCCATGGATTTTGTAGATTGTGTATCCCGTGTGTGCTTGTGAGAGGAATGTATCGAAATGGGTGAAAGAGAGAGTTTTATGATGTTGTATTTTTCCTTCGTAAGGATGAAATGCTGGAATTGACATCTAGCTCTATAATCGTTAATCCAGGAGGAATCATATACTTTAGGTCTATGTACATGGCATAGATTTATAATAAAGAACTTTGGTGTAGATCAATTTCTTATGGAAAGATTTATGGCGAATCGTTATTTTCCGTTTGTAGTTGCTAGCTACAACTTCTTCTGACGAGGCAACAGGTGTCAATGTTTCTTTCTTCATTAATATACGACTGTTTAATGATCTCGATTCCTCCATTTTTATTTATATTGTGCCTATGTGGCTGTTTATTGTGCCTATGTGACTTGTGGAGGAGCGACAAATAGTGTCGGTTATAGGCAAATTGATATATTGAAGATTTTTATTCGATGAAGTATAGGTCTAGATTGAGTCAATCCTCCCAATTTGGGTCGAGTGTGTAAGAGTGTTTAGACTGTTAACCACCTCTCCCCACGACATAATTCTCCGTAAGCATATGCTTTTCAAAGAATAGAATTGTAAAGAGATAGGTTAATATTTGTCTTGTAAATTATACAAGTGGTAAAAATATGCGTTTATAATTTACTGGGTATTAAAAAGTATATTTGGATGAGTTTGCTCCACTGGTTAAGTGTCGATTTACAAATTAAGTAAGATAATACTTAATTAATAACACGACATAGATTTACAAAGTTTATAAAATTTGTAACTTTTGAGATTTACGTATAAACTATACGGATGTCTGTACATAGTTTTAAGAGTAAACTTGACTATTTCATGTTTTCACAAAGTATAATTTGACTTTATAATTTGGTATTCAAAATCTTTATATAAAAAACATTTTGGTCATAAGAACCGCAAGAAGTTGTTATAAGTTTGTTTTACTTGTATATTTTACAAACGGTGTATTTTTGGATTTGAGCAAATGGCATTTTTAAATGAGTTTAAATATACTTTTATGACTCAATTTTTTTTTTATACTTTTGATAGAAAAATATGTGTTTATAAAAGCTGCTCAACAGATAAATTTTATAGAACATCTTTGAGTATAAATACATTTTGTGTCAAAACCTGTAGAACTCACCAACAATTTTGTTGACGTATCTTAATGCATGTATTTTCAAGTTATTTATAAGGTCAGAAGAGTTTGTACAGAAGATCCTCCGATATTCTTATCATGTAATTGTGAACGCGAGATCGTTAGGCATGTGTAGTATTGCAACAATAGTCTTGTCAATGTAATTTATTTTAGGTAATAATAAAACATTATATTTGTATTGTTCAATGTTTGTTCAATGACTCCGATTACTAGTTTACGATGCACACCTCGGCTATAAATGGCTATAAACGATGTCATAATGTGGATTTGTACATTATAATCATAATAAAATATGTTATTCAATATAGTTGTGCACAAAATATGTTATTGAATATAGTTGTGCACATTATAATCATAACAAAATATGTTATTCAATATTGTTGTGCACAAAGGAAATGTGCATTGTCTTAAACGGCTATAAACGAAGATTTGACAAATATATATATAATAATTAATTGAAAATATACAAAAAATTGATTATTATGATTATACTCTCGGTCATAATATGGAAACGATTAGTAAGTAAACGATATAATATATTTTTATAATTATTATAAAAATATAAATTATTTTAGTTGTGATACGAAACTCGTCACATACGATAATATAATTAATTCTCGGATTTTTGGGGATTATTACCTAATAAATTATATATCTTATAAATTATGCAACTTATCAAACATTGATATAATTGAGTATTCGGCTACGCAAACGAACATCTTCCTTATCAGCTGAAGTAAGGAACTACTCAACTTATTATCGCCGCAATAGTCGAACTCTACGTTAATTTCACTATTTAACTCATTTCACTTAGCTTCGAGAATCTTAATAATCTAATATTTGTGTTAGTGACCCTAGGGAACGACGGATTTTAAGAGTTGAAGAATTGTCATCATGGATTTTGTGGATTGTGTATCCCGTGTGTGCTTGTGAGATGAATGTATCGAAATGGGTGAAAGATAGAGTTTTATGATGGTGTGTTTTTTCTTCGTAAGGATCAAATCCTGGAATTGACACCTAGATGTATAGCCGTTAATCTAGGAGGGATCATATATTGTAGGTCTATGTACATGACATATATTTATAATAAAGAACTTTGGTGTAGATCCATTTCTTATGGAAAGATTTATGCGATTCGTTATTTTCGCCTTATATATATACCGGTTTTACAAACAACCGGGTTGTTTTGTTGCAGATAGGAGCCGGTTTTAAAACTGGATTCTATTTCGTTTTTCACATAGGATTCGCTGGCTTTAACTCCCAGTTTAAAATCAAGTTATTTAATTGATTTAACATAGTGTTATGAGCTTTTTTGTAGTAGTGCCATTATCACCATTTAATTTTCTTCATCTTTACAAAAAAATATGCATGACTTTAAATGTATTAGAAGAATTTTTCTTCGCCAAACAAAAGCTCATTATGTACCAGATTATAGAGTGATAAATGCTCAATTTCCATAACCAGTTCATCTGGATAACTTTAAAACAAAGAAAAATAGAGTCAATATACAATTCCATACGACTTGTTTTTAACTTTGTTTAATTATAGCAAAATTTATCATTATTTACCGTATAATCAATTATCTAGTATTGTGAAAGAACACCTATATATACTTATTGGTTGATGAAAGAAAACATGGGTTTTGATGTCCTGATCATCTGAAGCCTTGTTCGGACTATGAAGATGTTTCCTATTATTTAATTTTCTTACATATATAAGAAGAAATACGGCGAGTCAAAATATATACCGTTCTTCCCGAAACAAATGCTCATCATGTGTACAAGATTGTAGAGTGATCAACCATGCACCGAAAAAAAAAAACAAAAACCAAATTAGCAAACAGCCAAACTGAAAATATCCCATTAGAAGTGTTTGAGAGTACATGATCAAGACACCTAGTGCACAAGGGTGCTTATTGTAATTATATTTAGGAAACAAGATACGATCTTAAAACACAAAGCAATTATACGAGTTGAACATCAAAACAGGATAACACAACAATTTCACAAACACATCTCTCAGGCTTCTTTATTTTGACAAGGTTACCACGTCGAACACCATGTATGCAGGCTGCAAATACTAATAGGGATGAAGAATGACACTGAAAGAGTCGAGGTAATCCCCGTAGTTTCCGCTGAATCCACCAAAGCTACCCTTAGCGACTGGAAGCGAGAAACTAGTCCCCTGGGTTGTGCCATATGGCCCATACTTCTTTTTGTTGGTTAGGAAAGACAATGACGTAATCACAGTGTAGCCGGCATATACTCCCACAGTTCCGGTAATCCCGATGAGATTCTCATCATCAGCAAATGTAAACTGAAGATAAACCCGAATAGATGATAAATGATGTATGATAAAACTAGAATACAAGTGCAGTACATGTTTAGGTAACAGATGTAATGAAAGCTCACTATATATACCGTATGAGGTGAACCACCATCACCACCATATGTTTCAGAATGGTGTTTGACATTATCACGATCCTTGTAAGTGAACCTGATTGAATCTACACAGCCTGAGGCACTGATACGGATCTCGCAAATTCTGCCATCAGGGATGAATGTCCAGGGATTAACTCCACCCTTACCTCCCCACGGTCCAACCTGTACGCCATTGCCTGCCTGCAGCATATAGGGCCGAAATAAAATATAACTAAAAAGTGGAGAAATCTTAGCAATCAACAGATGAAGTACACCAGGTTAACCATAAACCCAGCCTTCTCAAATACAGATGGTGAAAGAGTATACCATTTCTGATCTGAATGTATTTTCAAAGGAAAAGATGAAAGTTGTGGAAAGTAATAAATTGTACATATAGTCCCATGCATTAAGAGAATGACTATTTATAGACATGATCAGGTAGCGGTTTTAAAGTTAAATGGGGTAAGATAAAATGTCTGGTCTTCATGTAATCAAAAAACAAAAGTTTAAATTAATTTACCATGATTGGTAAATGTAATTATCTAGTAAAAGATAGTGGTAGAAGATGTTCGGTTGTAGTAATTTAAGGATGATTATTAGTTTCACATGTCAATGTACGGTATTAACTTTTTTAGCATATGTTAGGTAGCAATTCAACAAGATGACATAGATGCTTCTGTCATCAATTTTTCAAACGCTTCCAACAGAGACATTTATTCTAACAACCAGGTTTTTGAACACATGTTTGGAGGTTTTTGAGCACATGTGTGGGATCTTTCTATTTCAATTTTGTACCAATTTTCAGTTGGGCCGGCAAAAATGGTTTATAGAACCGGGTTTTTATTTAGGCAAGGCTGTAGGCTTATATGAAAATTGTGATAGAACCCGGTTAACGAACCGGATCATATAACTAATTAAAAAAAAGCGGTGTCTTATAAGGTTTGTAAAATACGACTTCTTTTATAAACAACCGGGACCTATAATATTTAGAAAACCAGGTTCATTTACATATATCAAGCCATGTTCCGTCGCAGGTACATGGTCATGATCCTTTGAGGTACAAACTATAAATATATATACTAGCTAGTTTCAAGATAATCAACCACACCGAGTACTGTGTTTGCTGAATTAACAAAAAACACAAACAATGTACAATAAGAATTGTTGTAAGTTTGCACATGCTAAATAACCAACCATAATAGACATAGATAAAAATAAATATCAAAGAAATAACATATTCGTGCCAAAAAAAATTGTTATTTTGGAAATTTTCACTACATAACACTTGGATAAAAGTTACAGGAAAAAATCCATGATCCTATTGTCGATGTATTGTCCCAAAGATCGAGTATAGCAGTTGTATCCTTTATCCTTTGTTGTCACTAAAAACAAACACAATTTCCATCTTTATATGATACTTCAATTTAAACAATTTCAAGAACATGGTACTCTTCTACTACATGTAATTAAATCATAATGGAATGTTAAAGCGATGTCAAATGATATGAAAATGGTTGTCAAGGTGGTGGATGCAAAGCAAGCAAAATATCAACAAACAATCATTAAACTAAAATAGTAGGATGTTGGAAATATAAATAGCTCACAATACACGCATTTTTAGAAGATCATGTCAACGATATAGTTATTCAGAAACACTCTATCCACATAGCAACAATTGAAACCCACATATTTTTCTTAAAATCATTGTTGTCATTCCAAAGGTTACTAGTCTATATGAAAATTAAAATTAAAATTATTGGTAGACAAAACAGAGAGCTAATTGCAATAAGACAATGAAAATATATTTAAAAAGTACTTACTCTACATGTGAATCCAAATTTTCTGGTCATCACAAAATCAAACATCCTTCACATTTAGTAGTGCACACTCTTTGAAATGTAGATTTGTTTGCTTTACTAAAATTGTAATATAAAGTGAACATTAATTAGATAAAGGAAACTACAATATCTATTTGTTTGGAAATATAATGAGATTGTTACAACTAGCATTTTTAGCTAAGAAATTTTATTCTCATGTAAACATCATCCATTGTAAGGATTGTACTCTAAATGAATATCATACTCTATGTTCACTCAATATATTGTTGGATTAATGTCTATGCCCATAACTATTTTGGTATGTACTTGACTCGATTATAAGCATGGTCCTTTTGGGTTGCCTTCACCATATTAATATGTAGGAAGAATCAAGGAGAGAAAGGTTTAATTATGATTTATTAATATATTATGAGGATAATATATTAAAGGAGAAATCATATTGTTTAATTAATATTAGTCAAGAATTAAGTTGTTGCTAAAAGAGATTAATTAAACTTAGGGGACTGGAACTGTAATTATAAGATAATTGCAATTGGGCTATGGATCACCTTAGAATAATAGGTTGGACGAATTCTATCGGGGAGCCCATTAGAAATCCTCCAAGGCATGTTCCAGAAGGGGTCAATGGGTTGCTTAGGGCTTAAGCAGTCAAATTAGGGTTTCTTTGTTTGATAACCCTAATAGTGTCACACCCCCGAACCAGACGGCGGAAACGTCCGAGGGCTGTTGTGACTCAATTGAATACCATTACATTGAATATACATGAAACATAACATCAATCATTACCATGCATTGAGATAGTACAACTAATAGAGTTTACACTTAGTACATTGTTTCAAACATTACATCCCCAAAAGTAAATTGTTCGATAATAGTTAAACAAACAACAAGTCGTCACTAATTACATTTTTCCCTTGGTTTACCTGTTACCTAAGAATACAAGCGTTTTGAAAAACGTCAACATATGAAATGTTGGTGAGTTCATAAGTAATGTTTGAAATAAAACGTTTTGAATTGTTTTGAAAACCACCAGAAAATCCGATATTTTCTGAAAAGAGTATCGTATAAAAAGTGTGAAGATCCGTAAGTATGCTTGTTTGTTTCTATATATAAAAAAATTTGGTTGTACTTGGTATGCATCTCGTAGTTGTATATATTGAAAAACCCTAGGAAAACCCGATGTTTTCCTAATTCTCTGAAATACGCTTTTTGTGTGGTGTTGTATCGTTGCGACATGTGAAGTCAATGATTCCATGTGACATTGAATTAAATGTGCATTGTGAATTGTTATAAACACACGTTAATAGAAACAACTAGTTTACAACCATACTAACGATCCCTTAGACGTCGTCCGTACTATTCACTTAATCCAACCACCCTGACTTCTTGTAGCCCCCTAACCGAGAAGAAAAGAGGGCACGAAGACCTCAATAATTCCATAAGTCGTTCAAGGCTATAGTGAATGCGAAGGGCCCTTGGCCTGTCCCGCATTTTTGAAAATTCTCGACTTTACTAGCTGTACCAAAGGACCCTTGGGGCCCAATAGTCTAGAAGCCATTCAAAGTCCTTTTACATGGAGTTAGGTCATGTAAGGCCAACAATCATGTAAGTAAGTTGTCTTCGGGCCTAAAGATCAGGTCATTGGGCTAGCTAGGCCCAACAAGCAAGATTTGACACTTTTGGGCCCAAAGATGGTGTATCGACGTCTGTGTATTCCCACGCATGTATTTACTTCCCAAAATTTCCGCGTATGTATTGAATATCATCGTGTTAGTAGTTTCGGATTCGCTATTGATTCGAGACCGCATCAATTCGTTTAGTCGGTGTTGATGGTGTATTAGGTTTTTATCGGTAGTGGCGGTATCAGTGTTTTATCTCAACGGATTTATTGTTTAACTTTGGAGTTTTTCTGTTTGCAGCCCCTTTCTTTTATGAGTTTACACTTTTAACCCTTTAAATAAAAGAATTTCCAATTTAGTCCTTAGACCATTTTTCTTAACATTTTAATATCAAAACTTGTTAAAAATGGTATTTTTCAGCTCATATTTATTTAAAAACAGCTTTAGTCCCTTAAAATGAAGTTTTCTCGGTTAAATCCTCATTTTTCGCAACTTTTATACTTTTGGCCCAAAATATAATTTTTTTTTGCATCTTTGGTCATTTTTAAATATGAAAAGTGTTTTTAACCCTTGAAATGGACTTGGAGCACTAGTAGTCCCCTGTGTTACAGAAAAATACATTTTCAGCCCTTCAAATTTGAAAATCTCGCATATTGGGCCTTATTGGGCCGAAAATCCATTTTTTGGCCCATTATGCTTAATATTTTGCATTTTAACCCCTCAAAAGAATATATTTCCAGAAAATACCTTATTGAAACTGTTTTGGCATATTTCAACCATTAGAATTGGTAGTTTGTCATTTTGGGCCCTTATGTTTTATATTTTTGACATTTTGAGTCCAAAAATGGGTTTTTGGCCCAAAGAAGTTCATATTAACCATCTTGGTTATTTTTCTAGAAATGATTTATATGTATTAATATAATTTATTCTAATATCATATAACTTGATGCAAATCTTGGTTTTAAGGGCTTTTTGACTAGATCCAACATCACAATCACATAAAAACACAAATATAAACATAGAAATCACACAAAGCATACATATACACATAGATCTACACATTTTCTTGTATCCCCCCCCCCACCATAAAACTTGTAAAACCAAAAAGTAGGGAGTATGAAGCTCACCTTTGGGTGTGGTTTCGGTTTTGGAGAAGAGATGGAAGAAAATGAGATGATTTTCGGCCTAAGCAACCTTACCTTGGAAGATCACGAGTTTAGGAGCTTCTAAGGTGCAAGATCATGATTTCTTATGAGTTAAGAAGAGATGTTTGATAAATCAAGGAACTTAGATCGTAGATTTACTTATAAACTTACCTTAGATGATGATTCTTGTGGAAAATCTCTTTGGAATGCTCTTAAGTCTCGAAAATTTGGTGAAGAGAGGTGAGGGTGTTCCTTGAGAGAGTTTGATAAACAAAAGTGATTGAAGTGTGTGTGTGGGTGAACTCTCGGCCGAGAACAAGGAGAAGAAGAGAGAGGGAGTTGAGGTGACACTTCTAGATGCATGTTGGTCCATGCATGGAGGCATGTGAGGTATAAGTGAGGTGGCACTTCTCAAGTTAACTCTTCACCCTTGGATTTGGGCTTTAGGCCGAGATTTTGAAAGAAAAAGGAGAGTATTGGGCTTTAATGCCCCTAAGCCCATATTAGAGTTAGGTTGGGATGATTTTTAGCCCTATAAAATATAAGTGTGATTTTTATGCTTTATTAGGCTAGATTAGGGTAATTATGGTCCATAATAGTTCATAATATTTAATTTATTTCATTATAGGCCCAATATGGCCCAAAACGTTGAAATAAATGAAAGTGGGTCCAATTAGATCCGATTTAAAGGTTCTAAGCCCATGATAGTCAAATTGGAAGCTTATTGGTCCATTGGGCCCAATAAGGAAGTCCTAGTCCAAAATGGACCTAAACAAGAACTTCTAGGGTTTCCAATTGCTTGTTGACTATTTGTAGTGCTTTTATGAAGTGTTTGATTGAAAATTTGTTGCCATGAAGTAAGCATCTTACATGCTCTTAAGTTTTTGATTCAACATTTTACTTGAATGTTGTGATTACAAGACACAAAATTTCTAGTTGTGACAAATAGCCTAAGTATATAAGGAACCCTTAGGCACCAAAAACATGGCTAACACTTGGATTAGGGTTTCCAACCGTTTTTGGTGCCTCCTCTCTCCCCCCTCTTTATTCTTGTTGCTTAGTGGTGTTTGTGACTCCATTAGAGGTGCAGCATTTGAGGCACTAAGCTTTCTGAAGCCAAGGATTGATTGTTATTACTATATAACAATCAAAGGTAAGATCTAAACCCTATTTTGTGTTAATATGATTAATTGTGTGCTAGATCTAGGGTTTATAGCTTTGGATATTTAATTGCATGTTCATTAGACAAACTAGATCCAAAAGCTATTAGGGTTTGCAAGTACACCATAGGAATGATGTATTGCTCAAAACTCATCAGTTGTATCAAAGCCTAGGGCTGTCTATTAGTGAATTTGATGCTTATTTGAATGAAAAATCAAAATTTTTGACTTTTTGGGGCTGGACTCGCCGAGTCCATGACTGAACTTGCCGAGTCCACTGGGTACTCGACGAGTCAGTGAGTCTGACAGCTATATTTTGCGATTTTCATGCCTTTTTTCTTGTGGGATAATTACCAAAACGTTTTTTATTGATAAAAATCGGATTTATATGATACTGGGTGATTATCTTGCCAAAATAAAAGATATCTTCATATTAATTGAATAATTACTTCCTTATATGATTAAATTTAATTATTTGAATTATTTAGTGAATTATCTTGCAAGAAATTGAACTAGGTCAAAATTAGATAACCACAAATTAATTGTTAATTGCCTTATTTGAATTTTTGATCCGGAATGTTCTTGAAAAAGTTTCAAATTACTCCCTTTAGGTTTTATAGTTTAAACTTGAACTTAAAAGTTTTGTTTTTGAAATTTAAATAAGTTAAACCCTAATGTTTTGAAAAGTTTCAAAACTTGCCCTCAAGTTTTGGATTTTAAAATTTAATTGAAATTCTTAATTTGAAATTGTAAATTCTAAAACCCAAGTATTTTGAAAAGTTCAAATTACACCCTTATGGTTTTATTAATTAATTAAGGTGTATAATTAAAAGAGATTTAATAAACCCATAAAGTTTTGGTTTATATTTAATTAAATTAAAAATACAATTTATTAAATTTGACCACCTAGTATTTTAAAAAGTGTAAAATACACCATAGACTATATATGTATGAGTAAAAAGTCAGTCTTACCGTTACTAGGTCTCATTCACGAAGCTGATCTATAAGGGGTGTTTAAGGAAATTGCCTACAAAATGATGATTGAATGAGTATCCACTCTTACCCACCGCATTCTTGACTAGTGGATGGTCGTTAGCCAAACGAGTAGGATAGAACGAAACCTTCCATTATAAGTATAATGAAGTGCAAAGTAACTAAATGTTTTTCAAATTCCCAAATCATAGTTACTTTAGGCAAAATTTGAAATTGTATGCTAATCCATGGAATGACACTTTACACCCTTGCCGAGACGTTAGTGGAGCGTGTGTGGTTAACCGACACACTAATTTGGGATTGGCATTGGTAGCGAAGGGTGACTCGATGTTTGACATAGATCAATGAAGTGTGCGTGGCTAACCGGCACATTGATTAGGTGATAGTAGCATTGAGTGCACCACGTAGATTCGTATGGTTATTCACACCTTGTTTGTGATCCTCGGCATCCCAGTCGCAAACTTGAAGGGTATAATTGAGATTAAACATGACATTGAAAAGTTTAATGAATCTCAAAAGATCTAGGAGTTTCAATTCATTTAAAACTTAAACTTCATTTTTGTTTTTCATGGTGGAAATTGGTAAATCGTCATTTACCTACATTCAAATATTCTGCAACTAGATTACGGCATCCCTCTTCTAGGTTGTAGAGTATTGTGATGGATCCTAGCCTTGATGTTTCATTTTGGGTGTTACATCAAGGATTCTTATCAACTAAGTTGAATTTTCTCCCGTTTTGTAGATGTCTGAATCTTACAATCGTCTTCCCAAATCCTTTGGAACAAGCTTTCCAAATGAAGATGACGTTTTGAGATACGATCAAGGAAATGAGAGTCATGCTTCACTTCCTCCACCTCCTCCAATTTTTCTACCTGGCCCACAATTTCAAAGGCTTGAAAAGTTCAAGCTCACTCAATCCCTTTTGGCAAGTAAACACGAAGATAGGAAACCTGTGTGTGCACACGTTTTAGAGATAAAGTCACACATTGATAGGTTAAGGATGTTGGGTGTCAATATCGCAGAGATGTTGGCTGTTGACTGGGTTCTTCAGTCGCTTCCTGATTCGTATAGTGAGTTCGTAAGAGAGTACTATATGATGTTCACGACGTGACCCTCATTGATTTGTCCTATTTGCTTATTGTTGTTGAATCAACGATTATTTGGCTCAATGGTCAAGCAAACTTGATTGGTCGATCAAACTCCCATACTTCGTTGGACTCTGGCAACATTGAAAGTCCAGAAAGGACTGAGCATGAGATTGTCCCATGTAATGTGCCAAGGGAGTCCATTTGCTTTTATTGCCAAGAGAAGGGGCATTGGAGACGAAGCTGCCCTGTTTACCTGAGAGATCTAAGAGATGGGAGAGTCAAGATGTATGGCTCTATTTCAAGTAAAATCCATTAACTAACTCTATAAGTTCCTATTTTTGATTCTTAATACATGATGTGATAAGATTACATTTTGATGTTTTGCAGGATCGAAGAAAAGAAAGGAAGCTTAAGGAAGAAGCATGTTGACTCTGATCACGAAGAAATGGATTTCGATCGCATGGATTCAAAGATCGGATTTTTGAGCTGCTACTTTAGAGTTAGGGTAGATTGCTAAGATATATGTAATAGCATAGTTTTTCAGTTGAATTGCATTGTAAGGACAAGTTTTTACGCAATAAAATAAATTTTGATTTTATCTTATTTATTTATCCTTGCAATGGCATGTATGAAAAATTGATGTTTGAAGGTTTCTATTATTAGCAATAATAGATTTGATTCTTAATTATATTATTTGTGGAAATATCGAGAATTTGCCAAATAGGGAGAGTTTCTCATCACCCAAGTTTCAATTAGACAGAAACTTGGAATCATACAACTTGGTTGTGTGATGAATGAGAAACTTTATAATTGGAAATTCAAGACTAATTCATTGACAAAGGGTTAAGTGAAGGACTAGGAGATCGAGTTCACAATGTTGTGCATCAATCAAGTCCACCACAAGAGTGATAAAGATATTTGTCATGATTTACTAAAGTTTAGTAGATATGATTATACTTATAAGATTAAGTGTAACTCTGAGTTAATTGAAAAGATTTCAATGAATGGCAGAACGAATAAGAAGAATCAAGAAGGTAGAAAGATAAAATCATACTTTTTTTTCTATTATAGCAACCTAACTTCTTTTGATTTTTTTCATACATGCTAATTACATATATAATTTCAAAACTCATACATTACATATATAAATATATATTTTTTTTCAATTTTTTCCACATATTACATACATAAATACATACATTATATATACAAATACACATAAACATATTTTCTACACATACTCATTATAACATCATACTTTTTTTTCTATTATAGCAACCTAATTTTTTTCATTTTTTTCATACATACAAATTACACATTCACATTCACAAATAAAACACATACAAATAACATACATATACAAAAAAAATACTAATGTAAAAACACACAAATGCATAATACACATATAAACACATTCTATTTATAAAATGAAAGATGAAAAGGAACCTGTGATAGTGTAATTTCAAAATTTTCCGGCAAAAATTCCACAGATCCGGCAACAACACAACCTTAAATTAAAAGGTTAAACTAAGTAAATAAACATCAAAACATAAGAAGAATCGGAAATAGGAAAGAATTTCGACCTTAAATAGGTAAAAATTCCGGAATTGAAGTATGATCGTCTCATCTTGGTCGTCGGTAATGAAAGTCTAGGTCGTCGGTATTGGTAGCAATGGAGGTTTGGACGGCGGTGGTTTGTGCAACGGATGTTTCGACGGCGGCGACTGTGGTGTAAGAAAGACCGGCGATGGAGAGGATGAGAGAAAAGGCAGACAGAATACGCAGGAAAGAGCGAACAGAAGAGTTATTTGCGCGGACTTTTAGCAGCGACGCCTATATTAGCGGCGACGAATGGGTATTGGCGGCGACAAATGGGTATTAGTGGCGATAAGCCTGGAGGGAAAAGTCAGTGCCTTTTTTCACACCGTTATAACTGTTCGATTGAATACAGATTGAACGGATAGGGTTCATTTGACGCGGATCACTACTGTTGAGTATTAGTGGCGACAGCTTTAGCGGCGACAGTGGGTATTAGTGGCGACATGTAACGCGTCATTTACATGTCACCACTAATGCCTAGTGTCGCTGCTAAAGCCGTCGCCGCTAATACCCACATTTCTTGTAGCGACGCCTATATTAGCGGCGACGAATGGGTATTGGCGGCGACAAATGGGTATTAGTGGCGATAAGCCTGGAGGGAAAAGTCAGTGCCTTTTTTCACGCCGTTATAACCGTTCGATTGAATACAGATTGAACGGATAGGGTTCATTGACGCGGATCACTACTGTTGAGTATTAGTGGCGACAGCTTTAGCGGCGACAGTGAGTATTAGCGGCGACATGTAACGCGTCATTTACATGTCACCACTAATGCCTAGTGTCGCTGCTAAAGCCGTCGCCGCTAATACCCACATTTCTTGTAGTGATATTTAATGGTAGCAAAATTTATATTATTTACAGTATAATCAATTATCTAGTATTGTGAAGGAACACCTATCAATTTAAGTCTTATTTGGTGTAATGTTTGAAGAAAGAAAACATGCGTTTTGATGTCCTGATCACCTGTTTGCACTATGAAGATGTTTCCTATTATTAAATTTTCTTAGATATATAAGAAGAAATACGATGAGTCAAAATGTATACAGTTCTTGTTGGAGATAAGGATAAAGTTCCAATGATTCAAAAGAAGAAGATAAATAACAAACTTTGACTTATATTATTGATATATATGAAATGTATTTCAACAGATACAAACTGATACGTATGACCCCTTTTTATAGTATGACACCAGGGGTGATATCAAACCAAACATTACAACGTTTCACACAACCATCACAATGGTTTATGAAACGTTAACATAAGTGCCATATTTAACATTAACTAACTAACACATAGTAACAGATACTAACCTTTTAACATAAATTAACTAATAATCTAGATTAATTCCTGAAAGTTCTTCCCCAAACAAATGCTCATCATGTGTACAAGATTGTAGAGTGATCAACCATAGACTGAAGAAAACAAAAACCAAATTCATAGTGGACGCGCACATTAGCAAACAGCCAAACTGAAAATATCCCATTAGAAGTGTTTGAGAGTACATGATCAAGACACCTAGTGCACAAGGGTGCTTATTGTAATTATATTTAGGAAACAAGATACGATCTTAAAACACAAAGCAATTATACGAGTTGAACATCAAAACAGGATAACACATCAATTTCACAAACACATCTCTCAGGCTTCTTTATTTTGACAAGGTTACCACGTCGAACACCATGTATGCAGGCTGCAAATACTAATAGGGATGAAGAATGACACTGAAAGAGTCGAGGTAATCCCCGTAGTTTCCGCTGAATCCACCAAAGCTACCCTTAGCGACTGGAAGCGAGAAACTAGTCCCCTGGGTTGTGCCATATGGCCCATACTTCTTTTTGTTGGTTAGGAAAGACAATGACGTAATCACAGTGTAGCCGGCATATACTCCCACAGTTCCGGTAATCCCGATGAGATTCTCATCATCAGCAAATGTAAACTGAAGATAAACCCGAATAGATGATAAATGATGTATGATAAAACTAGAATACAAGTGCAGTACATGTTTAGGTAACAGATGTAATGAAAGCTCACTATATATACCGTATGAGGTGAACCACCATCACCACCATATGTTTCAGAATGGTGTTTGACATTATCACGATCCTTGTAAGTGAACCTGATTGAATCTACACAGCCTGAGGCACTGATACGGATCTCGCAAATTCTGCCATCAGGGATGAATGTCCAGGGATTAACTCCACCCTTACCTCCCCACGGTCCAACCTGTACGCCATTGCCTGCCTGCAGCATATAGGGCCGAAATAAAATATAACTAAAAAGTGGAGAAATCTTAGCAATCAACAGATGAAGTACACCAGGTTAACCATAAACCCAGCCTTCTCAAATACAGATGGTGAAAGAGTATACCATTTCTGATCTGAATGTATTTTCAAAGGAAAAGATGAAAGTTGTGGAAAGTAATAAATTGTACATATAGTCCCATGCATTAAGAGAATGACTATTTATAGACCTGGTCAGGTAGGGTTTTTAAAGTATAATGGATTAAGATAAGATGTGTGGTCTTCCTATAATGAAAACATAAAAGTTTATATTGATTTACTATGATTTGGTAAATGTAATTATTTAGTAAAAGATGTCGGTAGAAGATGTTAGGGTGTAGTAATTTAAGGATGAACAGTAGTTTTACATATGTCAATGTGCGGTATTAATTTTTAGAGTACATGCATGTTAGGTAGTAATTCAATAAGATGACGATAGATGCTTCTGACATCAATTTTTCAAAGGCTTCCATCATAGACATTTATTCTAACAACCAAGTTTTTGAACACACGTTTGGAGGTTTTTGAGCACATGTGGGTGATCTTTCTATTTAAATTTTGTACTAATCATTTTTTCTGCATTTCTAGTTTGAGCATCAAATTGTGTCCCTCTTCTTGTACTTTGAAATCTACAAGTAACTTGATCTGAAACCCACCCATTTAATTATCATATCTTGTCGTGTCAACAAGTGTATTTTTGTATTGTGTTCATGTCGGATTTACAGTTTAGTGTTTAGATCTTTAAATATGTCTATAGATTGAAAGAGTAGGAGTTAGAGAGGTTGAAAAGTAAAAGGGAAAAATAGGAAGACTAGTAGTTTGGGGGTATTGGGGTGAATATCACGATAAATTTAGAGGAGGAAAGTCACATTGAAATGGAAATGGGTGAGTAAGATTGTGGAGTAGGGATGAGCATGGGTCGGTTTTTTGCTAAAACCAAACCAAACCGTAGAAATTCGGTTTTTTGGTTTTTAAAACCATATAGGTTCGGTTTTTGCATGGGTCGGTTTTTCGGTTTTCCGGGTTGAGTTTATGGGTTTTCGGCTTTAAACCGTGGGTTTATGAGCTCCTGTTTGTTTTTCTAGTTTTTGGGTTCAAACCTTGTGAAAATACGTTGCGATAAATAGTATTGTATCACTTTAAATATACTAAAATAAAGAGTATGAATTATAGTATTATAAAAGCATAAAAGTGTTTAAAAGATCAAAGTTTAACACCATTAACACTTTGTCAAAAATAAACATAAAGTATTAAAGAGATAAAGTCTAAAGTCTAAAACTAAAAGTTTAAATCATAATATAAATAATATATATGTGGGTCGGTTCGGTTTTTATGGGCGGTTTTATACGTCAAAACCGAACCAAACCGTTATTTTTCGGTTTTTATAAAATTCAAACCTAAACCGTCGGTTATTGCTTTGGTTTCGGTTATGTCGGTTTTTTTCGGTTTTTCGTTTTCGGTTTTGTTTTTGCTCATCCCTACTGGAGTATAACATGTTAATGAAAAAGTGAAAAACTAAAAGTAAGTATGAGCGGGACGGCTAATTTGTATATGATCTTAATTAAAAAGTGAAAAACTGAAAGTAAATATTCACTGGAACGGTTAATTAGTAGCTTCCAAATTATAAAACAATTCAACCAAAATTTTCTTTTATGATTAGTTTTGATTCTAGGCATGCTTAATTTATTTAAAAGATTAAAAGAAGTTGTCTATATATAAACATGTCATTTTTGTGTTAGAAAGTTTTGAGTTTAACCTTACCCGTTTAATTTCCATCACATATCTACCCGTTCAATAAAATAGGTTGAAATCTTTTACCCATATTCGTTTATTTGCATGTCGTTTCGATGATTTCCACCATTAATTTTTTATGGATTTTAGAGAAAATGATTCTAGTCTCTCTTTAGGGTGAGTAATCCAATTACTACAGACTACTCGGAGTGGGCAACGCCCCACTCCCATTATTACGCCTCATAACACGTGATAATGCCGGTGAACACCGCCCCACCCTCCCGTTAAGGGCTTTCGCGTTACTTCCCGTTACCACCATCACATATGGTAACAACGTTTTTTTGTTTTCTTGCCTTGTAACTCGTGTGGGCGTTGCGCACACCCACCCCTCTGATGGTTTAAAATATTAATCTAATTACTCAATCATTGTAGATTAAATTTTCTTAATAAACTAATAGAAAACAGAGTTCTCCTACAAGTTTAGCCCTTTTTTTATTTAGCAGAATTTGCAAGAATGGTCATGTGCTTTATAATTTTTTGTGTTTTTGTCCTAAAATGTTTGTGCGCACACTATTGCTCCAAAATGATATATTTATTTTTTTTCTTCGGTCTCAACTTAAAAAACTATTATAACACTTGCATTTGTTTTTACATTGGTTTTTTTGTTTTTTTTTAATTGTTCTAGAATGAAAAATACAAAAAAAAAAAAAAAAAAAAAAAAAAAAAAAAAAAAAAAAAACATGTAACAACAATCTCACCCCTACCCCCTCTCTTTAAAGATCTTAACTCAAAATCCTCTTTATCTCTCTCGCTCAACTATCTAGGACCTAGCATCAACAACCCCTTCTCGTCGGAAAGTACCTTCGTCTCACTGCTTCCATTCCCCTATACTTCTCTATTTCTTGTCCTTTTTTTCGTCTTTTGATACCGGTGAAACCACCACCCAGGGGCGGAACACAAGCAATAGTAGAGGAGGGGCCGAACCCTTATATATATATATATATATATATATATATATATATATATATATATATATATATATATATGTGTGTGTGTGTGTGTGTGTGTGTGTGTGTGTGTGTGTGTGTGTGTGTGTGTGTATCGTAAACCAATTATTCTCCTACCTATTTGTTTCAAAACAAATATTCTAAATACAGGACTAAAGATATATCTATATATCTAGCCTTCTAATAACAAACCTTGGTTACTAATAGGAATCAATACATATAATTTTAGTAATATAAATTATAAAAAGAAGACAACTAATATACAATTGAATAAAGTATTACACTTATAATAAAAGTTTTTATAAAAAACTAATTAAATGAAAGACAAATAACATACAAAATAATACTTAGAGTTAGAGAAAATGTATAACAAGAAACAAATGAAATCAATTTACTTTAGTTGTACGCTGCAATTTTACTATTATTACAAAAGTCATTATGAAAAAAATAAAAAGGTATAAGACAAGACAAGTCATAATAGGTCCTAACGCCTAAGCTCTCACAGCAACTTTAACTTAGTCACTTTAATCTGACATTGGGTATTCTAAAACGAAAATAAATATAAATAAAACAAAAGTCTAATCCTCACAGCAATAGAAATATTATCACAAATGAAGAAGAGGAAGAATACATGCCTGTCACAACGGCGATGGATGGTTGAGTCAAGGCGACAAGAAGGGTGGGATAGACCAGCATCATTGCTCTCCCGTTGTTATCTTTGTTTCTCCGGTGGAAAGGGATGTGTTCTCATTGTATCTCATTTGGTTTTGTTTTTAACTTTTTGAAGATTATCTCTTTACTTTATGAACTTTTAGAAATGTAATCTATTCTATTTTCTATAACTTCTCTTCTCCTACTTTTTTTTTCCTATTTTATCTCCTTAACGTAACCGATTGTAGGTTTTTGAACACATGTTTGGAGGTTTTTGAGCACATGTGTGGGATCTTTCTATTTCAATTTTGTACCAATTTTCAGTTGGGCCGGCAAAAATGGTTTATAGAACCGGGTTTTTATTTAGGCAAGGCTGTAGGCTTATATGAAAATTGTGATAGAACCCGGTTAACGAACCGGATCATATAACTAATTAAAAAAAAACGGTGTCTTATAAGGTTTGTAAAATACGACTTCTTTTATAAACAACCGGGACCTATAATATATAGAAAACCAGGTTCATTTACATATATCAAGCCATGTTCCTTGGCAGATACATGGTCATGATCCTTTGAGGTACAAACTATAAATATATATACTAGCTAGTTTCAAGATAATCAACCACACCGAGTAACAATACTATTACAACTGGTATAATCCTGTGTTTGCTGAATTAACAAAAAACACAAACAATGTACAATAAGAATTGTTGTAAGTTTGCACATGCTAAATAACCAACCATAATAGACATAGATAAAAATTAATATCAAAGAAATAAAATATCCGTGCCAAAAAAAAATTGTTATTTTGGAAATTTTCACTACATAACACTTGCATAAAAGTTACATGAAAAAATCCATGATCCTATTGTCGAGGTATCGTCCCAAAAATCGAGTATAGCAGTTGTATCCTTTATCCTTTGTCGTCACTAAAAACAAACACAATTTCCATCTTTATATGATACTTCAATTTAAACAATTTCAAGAACATGGTACTCTTCTACTACATGTAATTAAATCATAATGGCATGTTAAAACAATGTCAAATGATATGAAAATGGTTGTCAAGGTGGTGGATGCAAAGCAAGCAAAATATCAACAAACAATCATTAAACTAAAATAGTAGGATGTTGGAAATATAAATAGCTCACCATACACGCATTTTTAGAAGACCATGTCATCCATATAGTTATTGAGAAACACTCTATCCACATAGCAACAACCGAAACCCACATATTTTTCATAAAATCATTGTTGTCATTCCAAAGGTTATTAGTCTATATGAAAATTAAAATTAAAACTATTGGTTGACAAAACAGAGAGTTAATTGCAATAAGACAATGAAAATATATTTAAAAAGTACTTACTCTACATGTGAATCCAAATTTTCTAGTCATCACAAAATCAAACATCCTTCACATTTAGTAGTGCACACTCTTTGAAATGTAGAATTGTTTGATTTACTAAAATTGTAATATAAAGTGAACATTAATTAGATAAAGGAACCTACAATATCTATTTGTTTGGAAATATAATGAGATTGTTACAACTAGCATTTTTAGCTAAGAAATTTTATTCTCATGTAAACATCATCCATTGTAACGCTTGTACTCTAAATGAATATCATACTCTATGTTCACTCAATATATTGTTGGATTAGTGTCTAAGCCCATAACTGTTTTGGTATGTACTTGACTCGATTATAAGCATGGTCCTTTTGGGTTGCCTTCACCATATCAATATGTAGGAAGAATTAAGGAGAGAAAGGTTTAATTATGATTTATTAATATATTATGAGAATAATATATTAAAGGAGAAATCATATTGTTTAATTAATATTAGTTAAGAATTAAGTTGTTGCTAAAAGAGATTAATTAAACTTAGGGGACTGGAACTGTAATTATAAGATAATTGCAATTGGGCTATGGATCACCTTGGAATAATAAGTTGGACGAATTCTATCGGGGAGCCCATTAGAAATCGTCCAAGGCATGTTCCAGAAGGGGTCAATGGGCTGCTTAGGGCTTAAGCAGTCAAATTAGGGTTTCCTTGTTTGATAATCCTAATAGCCTAAGTATATAAGGAACCCTTTGGCACCAAAAACATGGCTAACACTTGGATTAGGGTTTCCAACCGTTTTTGGTGCCTCCTCTCTCCTCTCTCTTCATTCTTGTTGCTTAGTGGTGTTTGTGACTCCATTAGAGGTGCAACATTTGAGGCACTAAGCTTTCTGAAGCCAAGGATTAATTGTTATTACTATATAACAATCAAAGGTAAGATCTAAGCCTTATTTTGTGTTAATATGATTAATTGTGTGCTAGATCTAGGGTTTATAGCTTTGGATATTTAATTGCATGTTCATTAGACAAACTAGATCCAAAAGCTATTAGGGTTTGCATGTACACTATAGGAATGATGTATTGCTCAAAACCCATCAGTTGTATCAGAGCCTAGGGCTGTTTGTTAGTGAATTTGATGCTTATTTGAATGAAAAATCAAAATTTTTGACTTTTTAGGGCTGGACTCGCCGAGTCCATGACTAAACTCGCCGAGTCAGCGAGTCTGACAGCTATATTTCGCGATTTTCTTGCATTTTTTCTTGTGGTATAATTATCAAAACGTTTTTTATTGATAAAAATCGGATTTATATGATATTGGGTGATTATCTTGCCAAAATAAAAGATATCTTCATATTAATTGAATAATTACTTCCTTATATGATTAAATTTAATTATTTGAATTATTTGGTGAATTATCTTGCAAGAAATTGGACTAGGTCAAAATTAGATAACCACCAATTAATTGTTAATTACCTTATTTGAATTTTTGATCTGGAATGTTCTTGATAAAGTTTGAAAAAGTTTCAAATTACCCCCTTTAGGTTTTATAGTTTAAATTTAAACTTAAAAGTTTTGTTTTTGAAATTTAAATAAGTTAAACCCTAATGTTTTGAAAAGTTTCAAAATTTGCCCTCACGTTTTGGATTTTAAAATTTAATTAAAAGTCTTAATTTGAAATTGTAAACTCTAAAACCCAAGTATTTTGAAAAGTTCAAATTACACCCTTATGGTTTTATTAATTAATTAAGGTGTATAATTAAAAGAGGTTTAATAAACCCATAAAGTTTTGGTTTACATTTAATTAAATTAAAAATATAATTTATTAAATTTGACCACCTAGTATTTTAAAAAGTGTAAAATACACCATATACTATATATGTATGAGTAAAAAGTCAGTCTTACCGTTAGTAGGTCTCATTCACGAAGCTGGTCTATAAGGGGTGTTTAAGGAAATTGCCTATAAAATGACGATTGAATGAGTATCCACTCTTACTCACCGCACTCTTGACTAGTGGATGGTCGTTAGCCGAACGAGTAGGATAGAACGAAACCTTCCATTATAAGTATAATGAAGTACAAAGTAACTAAATGTTTTTCAAATTCCCAAATCATAGTTACTTTAGGCAAAATTTGAAATTGTATGCTAATCCATGGAATGACACTTTGCACCCTTGCCGAGACGTTAGTGGAGCAAGTGTGGTTAACCGACACACTAATTTGGGATTGGCATTAGTAGCGAAGGGTGACTCGATGTTTGACATAGATTAATGGAGTGTGTGTGGCTAACCGGCACATTGATTAGGTGATAGTAGCATTGAGTGCACCACGTAGATTCGTATGGTTATTCACACCTTGTTTGTGATCCTCGGCATCCCAGTCGCACACTTGAAGGGCATAATTGAGATTAAACATGACATTGAAAAGTTTAATGAATCTCAAAAGATCTAGGAGTTTTAATTCATTTAAAACTTAAACTTCATTTTTGTTTTTCATGGTGGAAATTGGTAAATCATCATTTACCTACATTCAAATATTCTGCACCTAGATTACGGCATCCCTCTTCTAGGTTGTAGAGTATTGTGATGGATCCTAGCCTTGATGTATCATTTTGGGTGTTACAGCAAGGATTATTATCAACTAAGTTGAATTTTCTCCCGTTTTGTAGATCTCTGAATCTTACAATGGTCTTCCCAAATCCTTTGGAACAAGCTTTCCAAATGAAGATGACGTTCCGAGATACGATCAAGGAAATGAGAGTCATGCTTCACTTCCTCCACCTCCTCCAATTTTTCTCCCTGACCCACAATTTCAAAGGCTTGAAAAGTTCAAGCTCACTCAACCCCTTTTGGCAAGTTAACATGAAGATGTGAAACCTGTGTGTGCACATGTCTTAGAGATAAAGTCACACATTGATAGGTTAAGGATGTTGGGTGTCGATATCGTAGAGATGTTGGTTGTTGACTGGGTTCTTCCGTCACTTCCTATTCGTATAGTGAGTTCGTAAGAGAGTACTATACGATGTTCACGACGTGACCCTCATTTATTTGACCTATTTGCTTATTGATGTTGAATCAACGATTATTTGGCTCAATGGTCAAGCAAACTTGATTGGTCTATCAAACTCCCATACTTCGTTGGACACTGGCAACATTGAAAGTCCAGAAAGGACTGAGCAAGAGATTGTCCCATGTAATGTGCCAAGGGAGTCCATTTGCTTTTATTGCCAAGAGAAGGGGCATTGGAGATGAAGCTGCCCTGTTTACCTGAGAGATCTAAGAGATGGGAGAGTCAAGACGTATGGCTCTATTTCAGGTAAAATCCATTAACTAACTCTATAAGTTCCAATTTTTGATTCTTAATACATGATGTGATAAGATTACATTTTGATGTTTTGTAGGATCGAAGAAAAGAAAGGAAGCTTAAGGAAGAAGCGTGTTGAATCTGATCACGAAGAAATGGATTTCGATCGCATGGATTCAAAGATCGGATTTTTGAGTTGCTACTTTAGAGTTAGAGTAGATTGCTAAGATATATGTAATAGCATAGTTTTTCAGTTGAATTGCATTGTAAGGACAAGTTTTTACGCAATAAAATAAATTTTGATTTTATCTTATTTATTTATCCTTGCAATGGCATGTATGAAAAATTAATGTTTGAAGGTTTCTATTATTAGCAATAATAGATTTGATTCTTAATTATATTATTTGTGGAAATATCGAGAATTTGCCAAATAGGGAGAGTTTCTCATCGCCCAAGTTTCAATTAGACAGAAACTTGGAATCATACAACTTGGTTGCATTGTGTGATGAATGAGAAACTATATAATTGGAAATTCAAGACTAATTCATTGACAAAGAGTTAAGTGAAGGACTAGGAGATCAAGTTCACAATGTTGTGCATCAATCAAGTCCACCACAAGAGTGATAAAGATATTCGTCATGATTTACTAAAGTTTAGTAGATATGATTAGACTTATAAGATTAAGTGTAACTCTGAGTTAATTGAAAAGGTTTCAATGAATGGCAGAACGAATAAGAAGAATCAAGAAGGCAGAAAGTTAAAATTTTCTCTATTCTAAGAAGAAGGGAGAGTACATTTTATTATGTTTTATGATAAAGTCTTAATGATTAAGAATCATATCTCAATTGGTCCTCTAAGTGAGTCGTGATACATTTGTATGTCTAAGAAGAGGAATCAGGAATTGTGGAAAATGGTTAAATCAAGAAGTCAATCATACTTCGTTCCAATATTGAATCTTAGAGTCACACTCCAAGATTGCGAATAGAGTGACTCGTCTTTTGTAGGTTTATAACACTCAACAAATATGGAATTTGGAAAAGTTTTCTTATTCTTGCACATTTGAAATTGGTAAGTTGTGTTGTCTTGGATAAGACAAAGACCAACTAGGACCAATTATGTGAAGTGTTTTGTCTTGATAAGAACTACACTAACTCTTGAATATTTGTTTTGTCTAGGAAAGTTTCTAGACAAGAGAATCATATATGTCAAGAGGTCAGTGGGAGTTTTAATGATCTTGAAAAAGGTTTCAAGAACAAATCAAGAATAAACCTTATCGATCATCACTAGCACACGACTTGATGTTTACAACCTATCGTATTGACATTATTTTGTTTATGTGTCATTCCAATTGAGTTAATTATGTATGTGAGTTCTATGAGTTCTCATTTGAATGCATAAAGACATAGGGCCTTGATCAACGGAAAGTACATTGATATGTAAGGATAAGTTGCTAAACTACTTGGAAGACATGGTGGGCACTCGTGTTACCATAAGTCTAGAAATCAATAAAGTTCAATCCATGTGAGTTTTGATTTGTCGCAAACTTGGTTTTGGCAAATTCACATCGATAGGAACTCATACACCATAAAATCTAAGTGTCATAAGATTCCCTCCTTCATGAAAATTACTGTGAGGAAATGCTTTTACTAAGAGATATTTTAAGAATATAGCAATTGTGAAAATTGTATTCTCAAATTCGATTATGGCTATAGCATCCCTTTCCATAGTTCGAATTGTGAGATTTGGTAATTAGTCTAACATCTGGGACTTATTGATATAAGTTCTAAATTGTTTAGACACACATATGAGCTATCTAAGGCAAAGGTGTATAAGTTTAAGAAGCTTAGATAAAGGCTTATCGAAGAATCTGGTATTAGAAATATGAACTTCAGAAATTCAATAGGCATTGTTTTCTGGAAGTTCAGTTGTTTTCTGAATACATGTCAAAACTAGTGGGAGCATAAGTGTTATGCTTATGTGATAACAATCATCATGATAATGGGAGCATAAGTGTTATGTTTGTATGATTATTATGGCAAGTATTTCAAGTTAGCAATATTAATTATAGAAATACGAAGATTCAATTTGCAAAGTTGCATGGGTTGAAAAGTTGTTTTTGCTATAATTAAGGGAGAGAATATTATACTTCGTTTCAAAATCTAAAGCTTAGATTGAGAAATTTTAATAAATTTAGTCAAAGGATGCATAGTGTGCTCGTAAATTTCGATTATGATTACGGCATCCCTCTTCATAGTTCGAATTGTGAGAACGTGACACATAAAATATTATGGCAGAAGATTGATAAAGTATCATATCTTTATGTAAGACATTATGCATCGTGTCCCATACGCTTCGGGTATAGGATCGATTGCAAATGCTATAATATTTGATCATTCTAAAATTTTCCAAATGTCTAGAGCATTAAGAGGGAAAAAGGACTAGAATCGTTTTTGACTAAAATAATTAAAAACTATCAAAGGACGATCCAAAGTTCACTGAGGATTGGTCGCTTGTGAGTAGTTGGAAGTATGGTATTGGATGGACCATATCGGCATTATTATGAATAGATAAGATTCTATTAAGAATGAGTTGTCATATGGAAAATATGGAAATGTTTGCATATTGGGAGTTGGATATTGAGAGTCTATGTCTAGATTAGAAAATTTTTATGCAAGAAGGATGTTCAAAGGAATGTACTTTGAATGTGAGACTTCACGTCTATGGAATTGTCTTGTAGCAATTTCCAATAGAGTACTTTGTAATTTCATTGGCTAAGTCTTGGTGACTTTTGTGCTATGATTTTGTGAAAGGATCGTTGCATAAAATGTTAGAATCTAGCATATTCTAGTAGTGGCAAGAACCTTGTGATCTGACACTAATGGTAAGGATTGGGAATTGTGAAATGAGAATCATTGGAAAGGTTTTTCAATTGATATATTACAAAAAGTAAGGACCATAGGAAACATAGTGTGCATGCTTTGTGCATGGGACAACTATTGTTGTAATTTGAGTAATAAGTTGATTTTATGAAAAAATAAACGATAAATAATGAGTAATCAATATGGTGGTTAAATAGAAGTGTTTTATTTACTCCCACAGGTTTGGGGCCATATAGGATTAAGTATTATTATTGTGTTTCAGTTTGCATGTTTTGACTTCCAGAATAACTGGGTTATTCGAACCTCCACGGTCGGTCATACGTTGGAAGTAAGTATGAAGGAAGACTGTCATGAAGAGTCTGTAGATTGTCTGAAGAGTTTAAACATATCACAAGTTTGTTGTAGGGTTCATGAGTGCTTTGATAAGATTAGAGTATTGGATTAAACCCACGCTCACTTGGATCACTCTATGGATTTATCATGGGTGATTAGTGAGACGATAATATTGTATATTCTTGAAACCAAGATGTGTGAGTTGTTATTTGTTGGTCGGTTACACATTGATAATAAGTAAACACACTAGTAACTTGGTGTTATAAAACTTATTATTGTGTGTGATTCGATCAGTGAATGCAAGAAAGCATATGAGTCGAAGTTTATCCATTCCTTTTGCCCAAAGTGGGATAAAAGTGATATATGTGGGCCCCTCGATGATTTAGTGATGACACCTAAGTGCTTGGCCAAGTCGGGACTAAGTTGATGTGTTCAATTGTAGTCTGTTGTCAGTCGTCATAAATCGGAAGTTGGGAAACAGTATAGAGAGAATGATTAAAATTCATGTCTTATGTCTATACGATATCTTAAGAATGGAGGAATATATGATCCCTTATCTAAAGGACACGTGAATCTGATAAGATCAGACTTGACAGCGACTTTTGAAAGCTACAACTGCTTATCAGGTTTTGAAGTTACACAAAATAGTTATTAGACTTATCCAAGTGGGAGACAGTTGGATTAGTGTCTAAGCCCATAACTATTTTGGTATGTACTTGACCCGATTATGAGCATGGTCCTTTTGGGTTGCCTTCACTATAGCAATATGTAGGATGAATTAAGGAGAGAAAGGTTTAATTATGATTTATTAATATATTATGAGAATAATATATTAAAGGAGAAATCATATTGTTTAATTAATATTAGTCAATAATTAATTAAGAATTAATTATGTGGCTAAAAGAGATTAATTAAACTTAGGGGACTGGAACTGTAATTATAAGATAATTGCAATTGGGCTATGGATCACCTTGGAATAATAGGTTGGACGAATTCTATCAGGGAGCCCATTAGAAATCGTCCAAGGCATGTTCCAGAAGGGGTCAATGGGCTGCTTAGGGCTTAAGCAGTCAAATTAGGGTTTCCTTGTTTGATAATCCTAATAGCCTAAGTATATAAGGAACCCTTTGGCACCAAAAACATGGCTAACACTTGGATTAGGGTTTCCAACCGTTTTTGGTGCCTCCTCTCTCCTCTCTCTTCATTCTTGTTGCTTAGTGGTGTTTGTGACTCCATTAGAGGTGCAACATTTGAGGCACTAAGCTTTCTGAAGCCAAGGATTAATTTTTATTACTATATAACAATCAAAGGTAAGATCTAAGCCTTATTTTGTGTTAATATGATTAATTGTGTGCTAGATCTAGGGTTTATAGCTTTGAATATTTAATTGCATCTTCATTAGACAAACTATATCCAAAAGCTATTAGGGTTTGCATGTACACCATAAGAATGATGTATTGCTCAAAACCCATCATATATTTCTTATAGTCAATAAGATGTTGAAAACCCTAGAAATCCCAGTTCCAGTCTAATATGAGCTAGGGTTCTCTTATTGGGCCTAATGGACCAATAAACCTTCAACTTGACTATCTTTGGTCTAGAAACCCTAATTGGGATCTAATTAGACCCACACTTGTGAAACTTTAGCATATTGGTCCATGTGGGCCTAGGATGATCCTTCTTATTTATAACAGGTTGTAAACCCCTTCATGATGCTTCATTGTGCCGAGACCCTTAATAACGGCCTAATGGGCCGAAAAATATTATTAAACTTTGTAAATTTGAACAAGACTAATAATGGGCCAAATCAATTCATCCTCATCTCTCTTAAGCCTAAATTTTTGGCCCATTACCCATTATCCATTAAGCTTATTAGACAAAAAAAGAGGAAATTTGTACATTGGACACCTCATATCTGCATGTTGGTCTTCCATGCAAACATCACCTCATCATATCTCTCTCTCTCTCTCTTCTCTTATTAATCTCGGCAAACCCCCCCTACAATATCACCTCCATTTTTCATGCAAACACCTTAAAAACTCTCTCAAGTGAACTCCTCCTACTTCCTCTAAATTTAGAGCTTTGTGGGTATTCTCAAGAGATTTTTCATCAAGATCATCATATTTGAGTCCGAAAATCCTTAAAGGAGCTTGCTAAAGTAGAGATCTTCACTTCATTCTTCATTAAAACCGAATCCAAACCTCCAAGTGAGTTCATACCCCCCCCCCCCCCTTAATTTCGTTTTTTACTTTGTTTTGGGGGGAGAATACAAGTTGTTTTGTGTAGATCTATGTGTATATGCATGACTATGTGTGTTTTCATGAATTATTTGGTGATTATGTGTTGTTTACTTCATAAATCTAAAAATACGTTAAGAATATGAAATTTATCACTTGGATCTTCATAAAAACGTTGAGAAAAATGTGTGTTATCACATATAATACATGTAAGCTTGTAGATCTAGGATTTATACACTTAAAATAGAAAAAACATGTGTTGTGTACAAACATGGATAACTTAAACTCAAAATTAGCCTTTGACAGAAATGTTTTGGTCCAATCTCGAACTGTTTTGACCACCTTAATGGTAATATTTTTCAAAACTGTTTTACATGCAAAATGTTCATGTTTATACTTATAAAATGACTACACTCACGTTTTCATACAATTTCTCTACAATGTTTGGCGAGTTTTACAAAACTGCTTATCATATTTGAAATAATCTTGGACCAGCTTGTGAAGGTGAAAATTTTCACACTGGTTTGAGGCAATTAAAAATTATAAGAAAAAATGTGAACAAAGTAGCCAAGATTTCCAAACATCCAGAGTTTATAGATCCACATTTTGACTTACGATGATTTTTCTACAAATTTTCCAACAACCGGATCAGAAAAGTCAAAAACCATAAAATTGTGTATTTTCACAAAAATCAAGCCAAAAATGATATTTTTGACAAAAATGGGTTAAAAATGTTATTTTTACCAAAAAAAAATAGCCATAAATACAAGTTTTGAACAAAATGGGGACTAAAGTGTTATTTTTACTAAGATTGGGCCTTAATTGTAAATTTTGGTTTATTGGGCCAAGAATGTCATTTTTACAAAAAGTGGGATTTTTATGCTATTTTGGTAAATAATTTGCCTAAAACTAGCTAAGATAACGACAAACGGGCTAACTAGGCTAATTTCATATTTATTGGGCCTTGGTGATCCAATAAGTTTGATAGGTTCTGAATACTATTTATATATTTATTGGGCCTTATTGACCCAATAACATGCGAAACAGACCTTGGATACTATTTACATGCTATTTAGGCCTATAAATACCTTACATGTGAAATGGGTCTTAGTTGTCCTTTTACAAATATTTTTGGCCCATGTTATATGATCTCATTCCTATCGGGCCTTGAAATAACTTACATGTTTAGTGATGCCTTAGTGGTTCACTTACATGGTTCGTTGGGTCTGGAATGAGTTTTATACATTTTTATTTGCGTAAATTCGATTCAGGATCTAGTGAGTTTTGTCGGTTGACACCTATTGAGTGTACAATCGTAGCATGTAGTTATAACTAAAGTCTCTTAGAAGGAGAGCGTGAGTTTGTGTATAGATATTTATGGGGGTGACGCCCCACACCTGAGCTATTCGCTACAGTTAGACTAGTCCAGTCTAGGGTGACAAACCGTACCTTAAACAAGTCGGCATCTTCCAGATGTCAAGACAGGCGAAACTGTCATTATCAAGTATGGTTGTAACGGCTTACTTAGAGGAATTAACGTTATAAATTTATGGGAGACCATTCTCTTTTCTCTTTGGATTACTCAGGGACATACTTGTACCGGTACTCAACCTTGGGGGTTGGTATGACAGCATTCTCTTTTACAGACAACATCGGGTTGTCTGGGGCATTCTCTTTACACTCTCCTTACGGTTTCAGTACTATTCTTATACATTCTAATAAACATGAACTCACCAACACTTTTATGTTGACCTTTTTAAATTAACTTGTATTCTCAGGAAACCGTTGAAGCAGGTTGAGCGGAACAAACTAATGGATATTTTGTTATATTTTGTTCCATCATACTTTGACTATTTTGGCATGTAATATTCAAATACAATACTCGATGTAAACGATGGATGTTGTTATATTGCAAGTGTGATGATGATGATGTTATGTTTCAATTATATACTATGTGATGATACTACAACAATGGAGTCACGCTCAAGCCCTCGGACGTTTCCACCATTTGGTTCAGGGGTGTAACAGAGATAAGTTACCTCAGGAGGCATCCATCCAAACATAGTTGATATATCTTTTACCTGCTAATAGATGTAACAAACATAGTTAAAACATTTTTGACACAAAAATGAAAATTACCAAGAAAGGGGAAAACTTGGATGCTTACCAAGAAATGGAGAAAATTGATACCTACTAGGAGAGGGATAGAAACGAAGCACATTTGGCATAATAATCGTCATATCCTTCAAAAAGTATGAACTACAAGTTGAAATAGTGAAAACAAGTTATTTTAGAGGGTAATTAAAGAACAATAATGAATAAAATAGCCAAGGGTAAAACGTCCTTTTCAATAGTACAAAGAAAAGAGATGATCGTTAGACAACATTTGGGAGTGCTCCCCAGGACGAAGCTCCGACAATCAAGTTAGTATTGATTATGAGAGAAAATAGAGAATGCCTGATAGAAAAAAAAAATTCCAATCCCCTTCTCCGTGGGGAAGTAGGGTTCTTTTATACCAGATCGAGGGGCACGTACCTCCTAACTGATTCTGTTGAGTCTTCCCTCATGGGACGAGACGTGGCAGATTCGTAGATCCTTTATCACGTCTTACTATCTTGTTCCCCCATTGGCTAGAGGAGAATCTTCGATATAATGATGATCGTGGTTGTCGTCAGATAGGCAAGTGGAGCTCTCTGATTGGGTCCATGTTTTTCGGGGTACTTCTCCTAGGGAGAAGAGGGTAAGGCGCAGTTCTGTCCCTTAATCGCCATACCAGCGAGTCCATGCAGGCGGAGAGTCGACCTTGGCCTCAGACTGCGTATGATCAGATTCTAGCTAGGCTAAGCTTGGCGCTAGTTTGACTTTTCTTCTTTAACATTCTTCTTGAGGAATATGTTAACGTCTACTAATCATCCAAATGTGGGAGGAAACTTTCTATGCAAATTCTTGTATATTTTCCAAGATAAAAGAACGAATAATTAATTTCAAATAAACGTAATCTTAAAAAACAATGAAAAAACTCAAACACTCAATTTTCAATTGCTCAAGTATACCTAAATGTCTGGAAAAAAAAATGAAAAGATTAAAAAAAATCAATTTGCAATTGCTCAAGTATACCCATGTAACTTCCGGATTTCCAGGTACCATATTTAAATTGTTTATTTATTTTATTTTTCTCGATCTGGCCCTATTAGTCTTTTTTTTTCAAAAAACTTGTAAAAGGTGAGGGTTTTTTTCGGGAAAAAAGGGTTAATCTCATAAAAGACTTTATATTTTGTGTTTTGTCTGGATTAAACCTCGGCTTTATTTTTTTCCTGAAAAAGACCTTGTATTTTTTTGAAAAAAAAACCCCTCAACTTTGTCTTTGTTTTTTGGAAAAAAAAAACCTCAGTAACTTCTTCTAAAAACCCTCAAATTTTTTAGTTTTTCTTGAAAAAAAACCCTCACATTTTACAATTTTTTTTTGGAAAAAAATGACTAAAAGGGTCGGATCGGAAAAAATGAAAAAATACAATGTCTTTTTCACGCAAAAAACACAAAATATAAGGTCTTTTATGCGATTAACCATTTTTCCAATCTGGCCCTTTAGTTATTTTTTCCGAAAAAACCTGTAAAATGTGAGGGTTTTTTCGGGAAACACTAAAAAGTAGAGGTTTTTTTTTCGGAAATAGATAGAAGGTTCAGGGTTTTTTCGGACAAAGTTGATTGGATTAGTGTTCGCCCTTAAGATTTGGCGACATTACCTCTATGGGGTCCGATGTACTATCTACATGGACCACAAGAGTTTGAGATACCTTATGGATCAGTCGAGCTTGAACATGAGGCAGCATCAGTGGTTAGATGTAGTAAAGGACTGCGATTATTAGATCCTTTACCACCCGGGCAAGGCCAACGTAGTGGCCGACGCCCTGAGTCGCAAGGCGGTGGCGGCTCCAATCTGGGATGATAGTGATTACTCCACTACTGGAGCAGATTAGACAGGTGCAGGTCGAGGGCCTGAAGGAAGAGTGCCTGAAGTGTGAAAGGATAGTGGGTCATGTGGCTTCATTTGATTACGACAACCGAGGATTGTTGACCCTGCATGGGAGGGTCTGGGTACCGTACCAGGGTGGAGTACGGAAAGTGTTGATGGATGAGGCCCACAAGTCCCGGTTCTCCATCCATCCTGGGGGCAACGAAGTTGTACAGAGATCTTCAACCCGATTAATGGTGGCCCTGCATGAAGCAGGACATAGCTTGGTATGTGGAGAGGTGCCTGACCTACAGAAATGTCAAGGCAGAGCACAAGAGGCCCCATGGCAAGATGCAGCTGTTAGAAATTCCCGTGTGGAAATGGGAGGATATCACTATGGATTTCATTACTAAGCTTCCCAGGACTACACGTGGGGTGATTCGATATGGGTCATCGTGGATCGGTTAACCAAGAGCGCCCATTCTATACCGATCCAGGAGAGCATCTCGGTCGAGAAGTTAGTCGATATTTATGTGCGAGAGGTAGTGGCACGACATGGAGTGCGGTGTCAGACCGAGATGTCCGGTTTACTTCCAAGTTTTGGAAGCGGTTTCACGACGAGATGGGTACTCGTCTCCATTTCAGCACCGCCTTCCACCCTCAAACGGACGAGCAGAGCGAGAGGATGATTCAGACTCTTGAGGACATGCTTCCGGCATGTGTGTTAGATTTCGGTGGCAGTTGGGATACGTATCTTCCGTTAGCAGAATTTTCGTATAACAACATCTTCCACTCCAGTATAGACCAACCTCCCTTCGAGATGCTCTAAGCAAGGAAATGTAGGACCCCAATTTGTTGGGGTGAGGTCGGTCTGAGATTCATGAGGAGTACGGAGGTAGTACTCAAGACCATGGATCGAATTCAGCAGTTCCGGAGCAGGCTCTAGACTAATCAGAGTTGGCATAAGAGTTACACCGACAGGCGACGTTCGGACTTGGAGTTTCAGGTGGGTGACATGGTCCTCTTGAAAGTGTCACCCTGTTAGGGTGTTATTATTGGGTTATGAGCATTCTAACACTCCTAAGTGTACATCCAACCCTAAATACCTTGGATCTATGTTTTCTCTATTATACATGCAAATATGAACATTCAAGGTATTATACTAATCTAGCATACAAAACAATGAATATAACAAGATAGAATACATACCTCTTTGATGTAGAATGTCCTCATGAAGCTTGAGTGCCTAGTACCCCAATTGTGACACCTCAAACAGTTCACACAACACCAAATACATTTAGAATAACTTGAGAGAAACTTGAACACTTCTAAAATCGGCTAGCCCTTTCTCTTATTATTCATAGTCGCCGATTTTGTCAAAGAATATGATCTTATATAGTTGTTACAATTAGGGTAAACCCTAATTGTCATGGCTTTCCATTTCCTTGGATCCATGGGTTCAAATACACCTGGAGCATCATATGGGTTTTAGCCCAACTTGATAATCCATGGAGCATTAGCCTACTATATAAGTATGGATGATTTACACAATCAACCCATATATTTAATTAGTCTTCTTTTGATCACTTAATTAATTCTAGATTAATTCTTGATCAATACTAATCAAATAATCTTATTAATATATTATAACTTATAATATATTAACAAACCTTAAGTGTTATTTCTCTCATTATAGTCTATCCAAATGCATGATGTCATGCAACCCAAATGGACCATGCCGGGTCGGGTCAAGTCTTACCAATTATAGTTATGGACTTGTTTTGAAACAAAGTATGACTCATCTTCTTGATTTGATCACTTCAACAATTCATAGCTCCTCTTCTTAGCTATTAGAATGCACTTAAAGGATGAATTGTGATAATGTCTCTTAATCATTAAGATGATCATATAACATGATACTAAAGTACTCTCCCATATTTTCAGATTTGAGAAACTTTTATCCTTCTGCCTAATTTGATTCTTCTCATTCGTTCTGCCATACATCGAAAATTTTCCAATGTATCAGAATTACACTTAAGCCTGTAAGTATAACCATATTTACTAAACTTTAGTAAATCATGACGAATAGTCTTAACGATTATTTGTGGTGGGCTTGATCAGTGTACAAGAATGTGTACTCGATCCCTTAGTCCTTTACTTGACTCACACATCCATGTGAACAAGTAATTAGTCATAATTTTCCAATGCTTGAAAGTTCTCATTCATCATACTATACAACTTGCATGATTCCAAGTTTCGTTCCAATTGAAACTTGGGTGATGAGAATCTTTCCGTATTTGGTAATATTAGACACTACCACAACCGAAAGAATCAAATCCATTTTTTTCAATATTGCTATAAATGGAATCTTATAAGCAAAACTTTTCACAAATGCCATCGTAAGGATATTCTAAAATAAATAAAATTAGAAATTTTCCTTTGATTTTAAAAACTTTGCGGAAGAACTTATCCTTAGAATCCGTATGAAAAACTTGTTGTTATATATTCCTAAGCAATATCTCATAACTCCTAAGAAGTAGCTCAAGAATCCAATCTTCAAACTATGCGATAGAAATTCATCTACGCGATCAGATTCAACATATTCTTTCTTTAAGTTTCTTTACTTTTCTTTGATTCTTAAAACATCACCATGTGACCCAGTCACATCATGTATCAAGAATCTCAAAATAGAAACTTAGCAGAGTTAGATAGTGGAATTTACCTGAAGTAGAGTCAAACTTATTGACTTTAACACCCTTAGGTAAATTGGCAGCTTCGCAACCAATGCCCCTTCCTTTGGCAATTTAACATACGGATGCTTTGTTAATGGAACATGGGACTATTACAGACTTAGCCTTTCTCTTTACCATTTGGTCAACTGAGTTGACTATGGCCGATCCCTTTCCATTAGGAAGAGAATGCTTTTTCTGGATTTCCAGTGTCACTATTTTTCCTTTCCATAAAGTTTTGGGAAGTTGATCTTCTAATCAAATTTGCTTTACTAGCCTTCCAAATCATTGCTGATTCAGCAGTACCAAGCAAATAGATAAGATTATTAAAGGTCATGTCATAGTCTGTTTCATAGGAGTCCCAAAGGAACTCACTATGTGACTTAGAAAGTGATTGAACCACCAACTTTCTCAAGACTTTAACACCCAACTCTCCCGGCTTGTCAATGTGTGACTTCATATCCAAGATTTGATCACACCTAGACCTTGCCTTGCCAATAGGGCTTGAGTGACCTTGAACTTGTGGGTTAGGGAGATTAATTGGAGGAGGTGAAGGAAGTGAAGTTCCAAGAGATTTGGAAGATCATAGATGTCTGAACTAGATATCTTTTGGGAGATATTCAAGTTTAGTTGATTTTAAGTCCTTAATATAACACCCAATATGAAAATATTAAGGTTAGGACCCAACAACCTATTTATAACTAGAAGAGGGATGCTGTAATCCAAGTTATAAAATAGTTGAAGTTGGTAAATGACGATTTACCAATTTCCACCATGAAAAAACGAAATATAATTAAGTTTTAATTTGATTTGAAACTCCTAGATCTTTTGAGATTCATCGAACTTTTCAATGGCATGTTTCAATCTCGAGTGTGGCCTTTAGGTTTTGTGACTGGGATGCCGAGGATCACAAAACAAGGTGTGAAGTAACCATGCAAATTACTTGGTACTCTTAAATGTTTATCACCCAACCGATGTGCTGGTAAACCACACACGCTCCACCGGCCTATGATTAAACTTTAAGAAACCATTTGCCTACCTTGTTAAATCAAGCTAGTGTACCGGTAAACCACACACGCTCCACCAACCGACTTAAGCAAAGTGCAAAGTGCAATTTCATGGGTTATCACCTTATTCACATTTTTCCTAAGTAACTAAGATTGGGAATTATAAGTGTTTAGTTACTTAGTATTTATCATTAATACTTTTAATGAAGGGAGAACTTATAGTCTTTGTCCTACCTATTTGACTAACGACCCTCCACCGGTCAAGGATGCGGTGGGTGAGAGTGGACACCCATTAAACTGCCATTTTATAGGCAATAACCTTATACGCCCCCCCCCCCCCCCTTATAGACCGACTTCGTGAATGAGGCCTACTAACGGTAAGACTGACTTTTACTCTTATACATATATATAAATATTATTGACTTATAATATTATAAAGTATAAGGATTGAATTTTAACTTTTAAAATCTTAAGGGATTAACATGGAATTAAAGTATTCATAAGAGAAAACTTTTTAAAATTCCAAAACATGATGGCAAGTTTTGAAACTATTCAAAACTAATTAATTCCATAATTTATGTGTTTAAAGTAGTTTTAATTAAAAAACTCTTCAAGTTCCATAACTTGAGGACAAGTTATGGAAGACTTTAAACTAATTAATAAAAAAATAACTTTTTTTTAATTGTAACTTATGGAACTAATTAAGGTTACACTTTATTTATTTATTTAATATTTAATATTTAATGAAGAGACTCTTGAACCTCCATAACTTGAGGACAAGTTATGGAGTCATAAAACCATTTAATTAGAACTAGACTCTTCATTTTGTAACCTTTGCCAACTTTTATGAGTTTTATGATTCTTAAATGTGACTTTTCATATAACTTGAGGACAAGTTACAAAAACACACTTTGGAATCAACTCTTAGATTAAAATGGATTAAAATAAACTATTTCACACAACTTTTCTATTAATCTAAGAACAAGATAATTCAAATCATCAATCTTCAAGAAATTAGCATGAACATACAAACTAATACAAATCTTGAAACTATGACAATTATCTTAGAAATCGGATTAGCATGAACATTATCACATCAAAAACAAGTTTATAAGTCCAAAAACATCTTAGGGTAATGTTCCTAGTCCAATTCCAGCCAAAAAAGTCGAATATATGTTGTCTGGGGGTCCAACTCGTCGAGTGCACGAACCAACTCAGCGAGTTGGATGCATTTTGCCTTGGACTTGGTGAGTCTGTTGGGCAGACAGCATCAAAACTCGATTTTTTTGCAAGTATAACAACAAAACAAGCCTAGGCTATGATACCACTATTGGTTAATGAGCATTCTAACACTCCTAAGTGTACATGCAACCCTAAATACCTTGGATCTATGTTTTCTCTATTATACATGCAAATATGAACATCCAAGGTATTATACTAATCTAGCATACAAAACAATGAATATAACAAGATAGAATACATACCTCTTTGATGTAGAATGTCCTCATGAAGCTTGAGTGCCTAGTGCCCTAAGTGTGACACCTCAAATGGTTCACACAACACCAAATACATTTGGAATAACTTGAGAGAAACTTGAACACTTCTAAATGTTGGGTTTTGAGCAATCTAACACTTCCTAAGTGTGCATGCAACCCTAATAAACCTTGGATCTATGTTTGTCTAAATACATGCAAAATAATAATTTTCCAAGGTTTATAACCTATCTAACATGGCATGGGGAACATTTCAACATAAAAGAGTTAGAAGAGATTACATACCTTTTGGTGAGTTTGGTTCTAAGGAGTTTGAGGGCCAAGCACCAATAGTGTGAATGCCTCAAATGGAATCACAAACACCACAAACTCTTGGAAAACTTTGAGAGAGTATACACCTTGTATAAAATCGGCCACACACATGCACACACACACTAGTTCACTAGTTTTCTCTTAGGCTCCATTTCATGCTCCATAAGCATGCTTATATAGTGTGCATGGTTAGGGTGAAACCCTAATAACCCATGTATTTTCCTTTCCAAGGATCCATGGGTTAAAAGCTCCATGGATCATCCATGGACTTCCACATAAGCCTAGCCCATTAACAAATGAGTATTAGCCCACACTATATAAAACAAATAGCCCATAATCTAATTAGTATTCCTTTTAATCTCTAAATTAATTCATAATTAATTTAAGACTAAAACTAATTAAATAACATAACTTCATATTAATATATTATAACCCATAATATATTAATAAACATATGTGTATAACTCTCATAAAATTATCCATAATAGTTTGGATGAGATGCAACCCAAATGGACCATGCCGGTCGGGTCAAGTATATACCAAATAAGTTATGGACTTAGACACCTTATCCAACAGACTCCCACTTGGATAAGTCTAATAACTGTATTTGCCTATAACTTCAGGAACCAACCAGCAATCGTAGCTCTCGAAAACTCCCTCGAACAATGAAGACTCTGTCGAACTATGAAGCGCCATTTTAGATAAGTGATCACATAATCCTCTGTTCTCATGATATCAGCCGGGCAAACACATGGAACTATGTCTTGCTTATTGTCTAGCAGTTGTTTCTCGATTTTCCGATTTGTTTGACGAAGAACTTCACTGAACACATCGGTTTAGTTCTGACCAGGCCTGGTACATGGGTCAACACAAAATCATCGAGGGGCCCAGATATCGCTTCTATTTCTAGAAGGAACAGATAAACTTCGACTGATATGCTTGTTCTACTACTTATTGAATTGTACACAAATGCACGTTTTATAACATCAAGTTACTGATGTGTTTACGTGCAATCAATGCACAACCAACTCATAGGTAACAACTCATATCTCTAGGTTTGAAGATTTATATGATGTTATCGTCTCACGATCACTCGAGATAAATTCCATGAAGTGATACAAGTGAGCGTGGGTTTATACCAATACTCATAACTTATGAGTGCTCACGAATGTTGCAGCAACCATTGCCATGTCTAAACACCTTTAAGGCATCTACAAACCCAATTCATGACAATCTTGATTCATACCTACTTCCGATTTATGATCGATTGTGGAGGTTTGAATAAATTAATTATTCTGGAAGTCAAAACATGCAAAACTGAAACAATTGTAAATAATTGACAATGATAGTAACACTTTACTCATAAATAAATCACAAATTTTATTCATCATCAAACGTCGATTACATTTTTCAAGTTTCAGGAAAACTATCTAATCTGTAAAACTAATATCGTCCCTCAGCCCGATGCGTCTTGCATGCTGAAAATGCTTAACCCTCGTCAGTCCCTTCGTAAGGGGATCTGCAGGATTCTCATCCGACGATATCCTCCTTGTCACAAGGAGTCCTGCTTCAATCTTGTGTCTTATGAAGTGATATTTTCTGTCAATGTGTCGGGATCTGCCATGATCTCTTGGTTCCTTGGCTAAGATAACCGCACCATTGTTGTCACATAAAATCTCTATAGGTTCCTTAATAGCTGGTACAACTCCAAGGTCTCCGATGAAGTTCTTTAGCCATATCGCCTCCTTCGCTGCTTCACTCGCTGCTATATACTCTGATTCACAAGTCGAATCAGCCACCGTCTCCTGCTTGGAACTCTTCCAAGAAATTGCCCCTCCATTTAAGGTAAAGATCCAGCCCGACTGAGAGCGGAAATTATCCCTATCAGTCTGAAAACCAGCATCACTATACCCTAATACTTTCAAGTCATCACTGCCACCAAGGGTAAGGACCCAATCCTTAGTCCTCCGCAGGTACTTGAGAATGTTCTTTACCGCGGTCCAATGAGCCTTGCCAGGGTTCCCCTGATACCTGCTGACCATGCTCAAAGCAAATGCCACATCAGGACGGGTACAAGTCATAACATACATGATCGAGCCAACTGCGGAAGCATATGGTAATTGGCTCATCTTAGCTATTTCTGCCTCTGTACTCGGACTCTGAGTCTTACTCAGTTTGGTATTGCTTTGGATCGGTAAATCTCCTTTCTTTGGATCGGTAATCGGCTAGCCCTTTCTCTTATTATTCATAGTCGCTGATTTTGTCAAAGAATATGATCTTATATAGTTGTTACAATTAGGGTAAACCCTAATTGTCATGGCTTTCCATTTCCTTGGATCCATGGGTTCAAATACACCATGGAGCATCATATGGGTTTTAGCCCAACTTGATAATCCATGGAGCATTAGCCTACTATATAAGTATGGATGATTTACACAATCAACCCATATATTTAATTAGTCTTCTTTTGATCACTTAATTAATTCTAGATTAATTCTTGATCAATACTAATTAAATAATCTTATTAATATATTATAACTTATAATATATTAACAAACCTTAAGTGTTATTTCTCTCATTATAGTCTATCCAAATGCATGATGCCATGCAACCCAAATGGACCATGCCGGATTGGGTCAAGTCTTACCAATTATAGTTATGGACTTAGACATTAATCCAACAATTATCGGGTTTCGGAAGCAGGGAAAGTTGGGCCCCAGGTTCATTGGTCTATTTAGGTTTTTGGTCCTGGTGGGTCGAGTTGTGTATCGGTTAGATCTTCCAGTAGAGCTCAGCCAAATCCACAGCATGTTTCATGTTTTCTTAGTTGCGGAAGTGCTTAGTGGATGATTCAGCAGTGATACCTCTTGAGGACATTCGGGTTGATGATAGCTTGAACTACATCGAGAGACCCGTGGCGATATTAGATCGCAAGACGAAGGAGCTGAGGAACAAAAGGGTAGAGTTAGTAAAGGTGCAGTGACAACACTGTAAGGTTTCGGAGTGGATGTGGGAGCCTGAGGAGGAAATGAGGGAACACTACCCAGAGTTGTTTCCAGAGACAGCAGACTTCAAGGACGAATTCTAAGACAAGTGGGGGAGAATTGTAACACCCGCTCTCAGGTACGCATTTAAATTTAAGTCAAACGTCATATTTTACTATTGGACTCAGCGAGTTGGAGGCTTAACTTGTCGAGTAGGATCGACTATGGGTCGGGGGATTAAGTGATCTACTCGATGAGTCAGAAGACCGACTCGACGAGTAGGAGCTGTCTGAGTGAAACCCTAAATTGGGGGGTTTGCACCCTATTTAAACATCTTATGAGGCTTCCACCCAGCCTCCGTCACCTCCAGAGCATTACACCCGAAAACCTAATCCTCCATAAGTGAACTTGAGCTTTCTTGGTTGTTTTGAGTGATATTTAGTGTATCTTGAAACTAGTGGAAGAAGTGGAAGATAGAATACTCAAGGGAGAAGGATTAGATCCAGGAGCTACACCCTATTTACCATCTTTTCTGGTAACCAAGCTTAGAACTTGGTATTCTTTCTCTTAGATCTATTTGTCCCCATATTAAGAGGTTTTTGGCTAAAAAACCTTGGTCCTTGATGATTGGGACGTCCCAAGTGGTTCATATCTCAGATCTGGGTTCTAGGGAGGAGTACATCGCATAAAGATGCAAGCTTTATGGCCATGATGGCCCCATGAATCTTGTAGACCTCATTTTTGGGTCCTTTGAGCTTAAAGTCCCATGCATGGACGTAAAGTTCATGACTTTACATGTTATATCGACTGTAGGAGCCCAAATCTACCTTTTGAATGAGTTCTGCACAACAGAAATCGAGTTTTGGACATTAACATTAGTCGACTCGGCGAGTTGGGGATTTGGTTTCCCAACCTTTTATCATTTGAAGGAATCTAGTTTAGTTTAGAAGGGGTTTAAATGAGCCCAGAGGAATGACTCAGCGAAATAGACATAGTTATGGACCTGGAAACCATGGAACTCGACGAGTGTATGAACGTACTCGGTGAGTCCAACGCAATCTCCTAACCCATGAAGACGGAATCGACAAGTTGTTCATACAACTCGTCGAGTCCATCTTCATGGGTTGGGAGATTGCCTTGGACATACAACTCAGCGAGTCATAGACTAGTAGCACTTATGATGAAGATGAACTCGACAAGTTCAAGGTTGAACTCGGCGAGTCAGTTAAAGATTGTCACAATATCAATTGAAGGAGACCTCGTTGAGTTCTTGCTAGACTCGATGATTAGAGTCGGATTGAGGGTAGATAAAAGAACAGGGACTTGGCAAGTTTGCGGACCAACTCGGCGAGTCGAGTCAACTGGATGTTGACTTTGACCAGGATGTTGACTTTAGTTGGGGGTAAAATGGACATGTAACATCCCAAAAACACAGTCTGAAAATTTCGTTTAATTTAATGATAAAACCATAGTCAATGAACCTCATATAGAAATCATAAGCAATGTATCTCAAAATATTATAACAACTGTCAAATATATCAGAGTATAAACATCCCAGGCTGAACAGATGGTGTGTGCACTGCAATCTCCCCGAGCTCCTCTTTTGAAAACTGAGTACCTGAAACCAAAACTGAAAACCGTAAGCACGAAGCTTAGTGAGCTCCTCCAAACTACCACATACCATACAATAACATATAAACACATATTGGGCCTTGCCCACTGCATCGGGACGAAGCCCGGAAACTGTATCGGACCGGAGTCCGGAACTGACTGGCACCTTGTCCCTTGCATCGGACCAAAGTCCAGAACTAACTGCATCGGACCGAAGTCCGGAACTGACTGGGACCCTGTCCCCTACATCGGACCAAGTCCGGAACTAACTGCATCGGACCGAAGTCCGGAACTAACTGCATCGGACCGAAGTTCGGAACCGACTGGGACCTTGTCCCCTACATCGGACCGAAGTCCGGAACTAACTGACTGAGCATAGCATAGCATAACATAGCAACTAGCATGAACACATATACTGCATACTACATCGGGCCGTAGCCCGGAACACATAACACATAACACATAAAACATAGCGCACAAATCCTGTCTGGGCCACGAAGGCATCAAACATACTAGTTACTGCATCGGACCGAAGTCCGGAAACTACTGCTAACTGAACGGGCCGGCATTGTGGCCTTAGACCCGTCCCTACTGGAAGGAAACTCACCTGATGCTGCTGAACTGCTGCTGCTGATCCTTGACTGCTACCTGACTTCTGACTTCGACTGCTGCTCCACTAGCTCCTCAAGCTACCAATATCAATATAACACTTAGTCCAACTGACCTCCAAAGGTTACTAGGTCAAATCTGGTCAAGGTTAAAATCCTGGTCAAAGTCAACCTTCCGGGTCAACCCTACTCGCCGAGTCTATCTACTGACTCGCCGGGTTCATATGCCCTGAGTCTTTCTTATTCGCGACTCGACTCGCCGAGTCAATCCATGACTCGCCGAGTCCAACTAGGTCCAAGTCCTGTCCTGTCCAACTCGCTAAGTCACCACCCGACTCACTGATTCGGGTCTCGACTCGAAGGGTTTAGGGTTTCGCGATCTGACTCGCCGAGTCCAAGAACAGACTCGCCGAGTCCTAGACAATCTTCAACCAACTCGTCGAGTTGTTCATCCAACTCGCCGAGGCCATGCCTATCTTCATCCGACTCGACGAGTTGTTCATCCTACTCGTCGAGTTCCTCCTCACCTTCAAGCTACTCGTTGAGTCCACTCGAAGGACTCGCTGAGTCTATCCATTCCTCAATCCATGCAGTGGCTTTTCGAGCCAAACTGAACTTCCAACCCCTAGATCCATACTTCTAGGGCCTATTCCCCACGTAAAGTGGCAAACTTTACGTGTAGATTGAGAGATCTAAGCTCAAAACACACTAAATCCGGGTTTATGGCAAACATGCTTCTTCAACATATCAAAGGCTGATACTTTAGGGGATTCAAGACCAAAACCAACATGGATCTGAGGTAGCAACCTCAGATCTGAACCTCCAACTCGAATTGGTTACATATCATACCAACAATGGCCAAAACCCACACATAAGAGTAGATCTAGATGAAAAAGAGAGTCCAAGCAACAACTCATTACCTCCACTTGGTCTGAAATGATTCCACAATCCAGATCTACAATCCCTTCTTGCACCTCCAAGGTCTTTCTTCCTCCTCCAAGCTTAATGCATTCTACAAGGCAAGATCTAGCTCCAAAACGGAAATGGCGGCTAGGGTTTGATGTTCTGGGGTAGAGAGGCAATAAATGAACCCTAGGAAGGAGAATGAGACACTTAAATAGGCTCTAAGTTCCTGGGTTTAGGGTTTTCCCCGTTCAGACCCAACTTGCCGAGTCTCCCTGGCCGACTCGCTGAGTCGGTCGCTTTCACCACAACCCGGATCCCGCTCGGACTCGCCGAGTCCCTCCATGGACTCGCCGAGTCTCCCCTAAACTTGAGGTTTTCTTTCTTTTCTTGGCTTTCCAAACTTTGGGGTGTTACAACTCTCCCCCACTTAAACTAAACTTCATCCTCGAAGTTTGCTACGATCAACTGCCTTTGAGCTGCCTCCAACTCTCGGTCTGGAAAAATCTAACACCCTTATGCCCATCGCTCCAGCCACTCACCATGCCGATCACTACGGTTGGTACATACTGAATCTTTCTCCTCCCTAATTCCCTCAACGATACTTCCTTCGACTGAAAATCCTGTTGCCTCTCAACTGTCTACTGGATGCACTGAGACTACCCTTGCTCAACTATTCTGCCAATATCTGAGTTACCATCTCCCACCGGTCACTACACTCCATCGCAATCTCCTAGCCGCTCCTAGCGACTCCGTAAGATACCCCGACTGTCCATAATTGTCCCATCTATTCTGTCATCCATACTGAATCAACTTGCTTATATCCCATCTGATTACTCAACTCCTACTAACTCGAGTCTTTCACCCCGAAGAAAAGCTACTTTCCTAGCTATCTTTACATGTCACTTATACTCGGCCGAAGGCTCAACTGATTCTGCTGAGAGCGACTTGTCATTTCCAAATCAACCAACTATACCGTCAACACTTGTATTCCAACTCAAATACAATACTGACCCAAAACTCTGAAACCTTTCAAACACTGAATTGTCTGCAATACTGAACCTGCCTGAAACACTAAACTGCCTGAAACGCTGATCTGGCTGAATCACTGAGCTGCCTGAAACACCAAACTGGCTGAAACACTGAGCTGCCTGAAACACTGAACTGGCTGAAACACTGAGCTGCCTGAAACGCTGAACTGGCTGAAACACTGAGCTGCCTGAAACACTGAACTAGCTGAAACACTGAGCTGCCTGAAACACTGAACTGGCTGAAACACTGAGCTGCCTGAAACACTGAACTGGCTGAAACACTGAGCTGCCTGAAACACTAAACTCAAATCCAACTGTGGAGTCAAGGGACTCCTCACTTAGTCGCTTCCACGACTTCTGAATGAAATCTTCCTCAAGGACTAGTTTCCACTAGTTATCCTGTCACTGTGGCTCTAACAACCTTCCGATCCAACCGATCGGGTCCTTACATCACATCCTGACATCATCCATTCTATGACTAATAACATGATGGCTCCCAGACTGACGGTAGCCCTTAACATACCCGAACCTCAACGGTCCACTACTACTCTGATCTCATAATTGATGTGACGATCTATAGCCAAGATTCGCTGACTTAGCCATAACTGAACCAGTTGGGGAAATCCGAATCTAATCCGTGGATTCCCATATTCCCACCGCTGCACCCGAACGGGTGGGAATTACTACATTCCCGCGTTCAACCACGCGCTCATGCTGCTACCAATCTGATAAAAGCCACGGCTACACCTGCGGATTCACAAGTCTCAAATACTATCTGGCTGCTAATGAACGCTATGGCTACCCCCGCAGGCTTACAACACTCTACTACTATCTGACTGCTAGTGAATGCTACGGCTACCCCCGCAGGCTTATAACACTCTACTACTATCTGACTGCTAGTGAATGCTACGGCTACCCCCGCAGGCTTACAACACTCTACTACTATCTGACTGCTAGTGAATGCTACGGCTACCCCCACAGGCTTACAACACTCTACTACTATGTGACTGCTAGTGAATGCTACGGCTACCCCCGCAGGCTTACAACACTCTACTACTATCTGACTGCTAGTGAATGCTACGGCTACCCTCGCAGGCTTACAACACTACTACTACCATCTGACTGCTAGTGAATGCTACGGCTACCCCCGCAGGCTTACAACACTACTACTACTATCTCGAGGACATCCTGACTATCCCTAGTCCCGCTAGTGATTCCTCATCCCGATTTCTCAAACCAGCCCTCAGTCTTTGAATTCTGCATCATCCTCGACATCTCATATCCTTGATATACATAGTTCTTCGTCGAGGAATTCTCCGGCTTGGTTCCCAACCCAACTGTCTACTAATCCGGATACAAGAAGCTATTGTTGGGAAGTTTCCAACCTCCCAACTCCTGAATCTACGCAACCTGCATGCTGCCTCATACACTGGTTACTAATACAAAACATCTCTTGTTGCCCGCTCTCGGGTTCCTCATTCCACTCACTTGAGTCTTTACAGGTGGTCCTCAAATCCTGGATTCCTAACCAGTTTCTAACCATCTCCATTACATGAACCCACTGCTGGGAAAAGTTCTCGAACTCCCAATTCTGAACTTCTCAATCCATCCATCACTATTCTACTACCACTTCTTCTCAGAGGCCGCGCAATCATTCTGAGTGACTCTTATCCATGTATACCCGGAGGTTCCTCCCCCACTTCAATCTTGCTTACCCCTTGCTGCTTCATATACAAAAGAGACCCCGACCTTTACTACCATCCCAAAATTTCTACTGGGGAGTCCAAGCCCGCCGGGTAGGAACTTGACCATTCCATCCAAACCACTATCCGCTCCGAACTAGCAAAACGAACCAGATCTCTCCCTACCATGCTATAGTTACCGCACTCCCCTAACTACCAACCAATCATCCGAGGTATGCAAATGGCATATGACATAAGCACAGGCAAGCCACTCCATAACACAACACTTGTACCACGATTGATGCAGAAACCATAGCAACATATCACAACGTAAGCTGACAAAACAAAGTTCCATACCTCCATTACTCAGTGCTGCTCGAATCCCTGCTGAAATCTACCGGAGAAACTCGACTCCAAGCCGTAGGCACCCTTTCCCGGCCTTGACAACCACTGACGGTACTCGAAGTTCCAAGGGCAAGAGCTGGCGCCCGCCCTGCTGAATACAACTTGGACAGTGGGCCCTCTTGTGGCCCCTTGACTGCAATGGAAACACAACGGATCAAGTCTCTGGGTGATGGTAACAACACAGTCTCTGCTAAAATGACCAATCTGGCCGCACTTGAAACACCCAACATCGCCACCACTTCTATGCCTACACGCACCCATGTGCGTCCTTCCGCACTTCCCGCATCGATTGCGGCTCTGATAGTTCCTCGTCCTCAAATCTGAACTCTTGAGCCTCTTACTCGAACCTGTGGCAACCTGTGTCTCATCCATTTTCCTCTTCCCTTCCGACTCCTTGCCCGACTCTCGCTCCTGCGTTACCCCAACGACAATGTCTGCTGTCTGAACAACAGATGTCTGATCCTGAAGCCTCGCTATCAATCTATCAGTGATCCTCACGACCATGTCTGGCAGACCCTCGCGAATGGCTCGCGAAACTTCCTCAACTATCCAATCATACAATGGTTTCTCTTGGAGATAGAATGCCCCACTCACCCCTGCCTCCTAATAGCAGAACTAGAAATGGGATCTCCCTCCCTGATGGATCCCAGAACTCCATAAGACTCGGGGCCTAGACGAGCCACAGTCTGTCCTGAAACTAACCCGGCCCCTACAGGCCTCAAGATGACTGTCCATAAACTCCACAATAGCCTCTCTAACTGAACCGGAAATCACTGGAGTATGATCGATGATGTTGCGCATAATCTCTGCGGAAATGAAATCCCTCATCCGATCATCAAGCTGTCCGGCTCTAAAGCCCGAGCCAAACCCCTCCCCTGCACCTGAACTGCCAACTGATATCTCGCGCAACGTCACCATGCTGAAAATATAACAATCCCTGACCAATTACATACTACTGCTGAGGGATCTCTCACATACTCTACTAGTTCTTTGGTTTCGCCTCGGCCCCTCTTGAATCGAGTACAGATCCTCTGCTTTCAGTAGTATGGGCCCCTACTACCTTCCACATCTATCTATACTTTCCTCAAGAGTTACCTCAACTCCACCAAGTCCCCTTTACTCTTCTACTGATCTCTGCTACTCTCATCCTAGGCTTGCCCTAGGGAACCTCTGACTCTACTCAAACAGTCCTCAGTTGCTGAAGGCCTCCTTGTAATGCCAATTAGCCACCACCTGAATACCATCACATGTGATGAGGCTCGGATAATCCTTCGAGTAAAAGTCTCGTCCCTAAAACGGTTGGACTCAAACAAGAGCTGCGCAGTAGGACCAAATCCAGCACTCTGAGATTATTCAACCCTAATCACATGTAATGTGACGTATTCACCCAATGGCTAACTCTCATCACTCAGAGTTCTACAAAGCATGAAACAAGCAACATTCGGATAAGGGAAACATACTCAGGCAAAACTATTCTCATAACAAGAAACTGCACTAGCATACAATGCTAAGCTCATACTATCAGGCATAACCTACCCAGGTTATCCTACTACTGTCTACTCATTACTAGCATGAAGTTCTTATCAAGCTGAAACACATAAAGCAGACACATAAGGCATCATCCTAGATCCTTAGTCCTACTCTAGCATGCTGTTATACTGAAGCTGAAACTGAAACTGAACTGAACTGATACTGATACTGATACTGATAGTCATAACATAACTTGTATGGGTAAATTGGGAGTACTTACTTGAGCTCGGCTGATCGCATGCACACACCTTTATCTCGTTAAAAATTTCTTTCTTTCTAGGTGCTTTCAAAATTCTTTTTAGAAGACGTTTTCATTTTTAAATAATAAAAATCTTTCATTTCCCCTTAGTTTGAGTTCAGATACACCCGGAAGTGTATCCGAATCCCTCAAACCAGGGCTCTGATACCAACTTGTAACATCCCAAAAACACAGTCTGAAAATTTCGTTTAATTTAATGATAAAACCATAGTCAATGAACCTCATATAGAAATCATAAGCAATGTATCTCAAAATATTATAACAACTGTCAAATATATCAGAGTATAAACATCCCAGGCTGAACAGATGGTGTGTGCACTGCAATCTCCCCGAGCTCCTCTTTTGAAAACTGAGTACCTGAAACCAAAACTGAAAACCGTAAGCACGAAGCTTAGTGAGCTCCCCTAAACTACCACATACCATACAATAACATATAAACACATATTGGGCCTTGCCCACTGCATTGGGACGAAGCCTGGAAACTGTATCGGACCGGAGTCCGGAACTGACTGGGACCTTGTCCCCTGCATCGGACCAAAGTCCGGAACTAACTGCATCGGACCGAAGTCCGGAATTGACTGGGACCCTGTCCCCTGCATCGGACCAAGTCCGGAACTAACTGCATCGAACCGAAGTCCGGAACTAACTGCATCGGACCGAAGTCCGGAACCGACTGGGACCTTGTCCCCTGCATCGGACCGAAGTCCGGAACTAACTGACTGAGCATAGCATAGCATAACATAGCAACTAGCATGAACACATATACTGCATACTACATTGGGCCGTAGCCCGGAACACATAACACATAACACATAAAACATAGCGCACAAATCCTGTCTGAGCCACGAAGGCATCAAACATACTAGCTACTGCATCGGATCGAAGTCCGGAAACTACTGCTAACTGAACGGGCCGGCATTGTGGCCTTAGACCCGTCCCTACTGGAAGGAAACTCACCTGATGCTGCTGAACTGTTGCTGCTGATCCTTGACTGCTACCTGACTTCTGACTTCGACTGCTGTTCCACTAGCTCCTCAAGCTACCAATATCAATATAACACTTAGTCCAACTGACCTCCAAAGGTTACTAGGTCAAATCTGGTCAAGGTCAAAATCCTGGTCAAAGTCAACCTTCCGGGTCAACCCTACTCGCCAAGTCTATCTACTGACTCGCCGGGTTCATATGCCCTGAGTCTTTCTTATTCGCGACTCGACTCACCGAGTCCAACTAGGTCCAAGTCCTGTCCTGTCCAACTCGCTGAGTCACCACCCGACTCACTGATTCGGGTCTCGACTCGAAGGGTTTAGGGTTTCGCGATCTGACTCGCCGAGTCCAAGAACAGACTCGCCGAGTCCTAGACAATCTTCAACCAACTCGTCGAGTTGTTCATCCAACTCGCCGAGGCCATGCCTATCTTCATCCGACTCGACGAGTTGTTCATCCTACTCGTCGAGTTCCTCCTCACCTTCAAGCTACTCGCCGAGTCCACTCGAAGGACTCACTGAGTCTATCCATTCCTCAATCCATGCAGTGGCTTTTCGAGCCAAACTGAACTTCCAACCCCTAGATCCATACTTCTAGGGCCTATTCCCCACGTAAAGTGGCAAACTTTACGTGTAGATTGAGAGATCTAAGCTCAAAACACACTAAATTCGGGTTTATGGCAAACATGCTTCTTCAACATATCAAAGGCTGATACTTTAGGGGATTCAAGACCAAAACCAACATGGATCTGAGGTAGCAACCTCAGATCTGAACCTCCAACTCGAATTGGTTACATATCATACCAACAATGGCCAAAACCCACACATAAGAGTAGATCTAGATGAAAAAGAGAGTCCAAGCAACAACTCATTACCTCCACTTGGTCTGAAATGACTCCACAATCCAGATCTACAATCCCTTCTTGCACCTCCAAGGTCTTTCTTCCTCCTCCAAGCTTAATGCATTCTACAAGGCAAGATCTAGCTCTAAAACGGAAATGGCGGCTAGGGTTTGATGTTCTGGGGTAGAGAGGCAATAAATGAACCCTAGGAAGGAGAATGAGACACTTAAATAGGCTCTAAGTTCCCGGGTTTAGGGTTTTCCCCGTTCAGACCCAACTCGCCGAGTCTCCCTGGCCGACTCGCCGAGTCGGTCGCTTTCACCACAACCCGGATCCCGCTCGGACTCGCCGAGTCCCTCCATGGACTCGCCGAGTCTCCCCTAAACTTGAGGTTTTCTTTCTTTTCTTGGCTTTCCAAACTTTGGGGTGTTACAGGACATTTTACCCTAAGATTAGTTATCAGTTTTTGACTAAGTGTCTTTATGGAAATTATAGTCGGGCAGTCGCTGGAGCAGCATATAGATATTTCTTACCCAAAGTTTCAGCAGTCAGACACACGAGGTGAGTTTTCCTTCAGTAGGAACAGGTCTAAGGCACCAATGTCGGCCCATTTATGTAGTAGAGTATACCGGGGTGAGCCCTATATCGAGGTTAGCCCGATGCAATTTATATGTTTCTGGACTTCGGTCCGATTCCGAGACGGTCTCGAGAAGTAGTTAAGTATGCATGATGTCTTTGTGATTCATGCATGTTATGTGATATGTGCTATGTGTTCTGGGCTTCGGTACGATGCCGAGGTAAGCCCGATGTATGTTAGTTTACATGTTATATGTTATGTGTTTCGGGGTAAGCCCGATGCCGGTGCAAGCCTGATGTATGTTAGATATTATGTTATGTATTATGTGTTACGGGGCAAGCCCGATGTATGCTAGTTTATATGTTATATGTTATATGTTCCGGGCTTCGGTTCGATGCCAGGGCAAGCCCGATGCAGATTATGTGATTATGTTATGTGTTTATGATATATGTTATGTTGTGTATGTGTCGGCGTATGCCCGATGCCAGACAGGAGTTCGATGTCGGGTAAGCCGGTGTCGGGATTCGTCCCGATGCAGTTAGGAGTAGTCCCAGAGTTATGATATGTGCTATATGTGCTTTGTATGGTATGTGGTAGTTTAGGGGAGATCACTAAGCTTCATACTTACAGTTTCAGTTTTGGTTTCAGGTACTTCAGCCAGTAAAGGGAAGAGCTCGAGCTAATGGTATGACACACACCACCGTTAATTAGCATGAAAGTTTTCTATGATATTTGTTATGAGACTGTTATATGTTATCAGATTTTATGAGTTTCCGAGATACATGTTTTATGGTTTTACCTAATGGCGATCATATTTATGTTTGATAAAATGAGTTTGAAAATGAAATTTTTGATATGTATTTTTGGGATGTTTCATTAGAGTAACCCATACTCATAATACCAAGCTTATGGGAGTAAAAAAAAACACAAATCTATAGCTAAACAATATCTAAGCATAACTGCGTGAAAATCAAAGCTTTTTACCTCCAAATGGTGTCAAATGATGATGTGATTCTAGATCTAAAGTGTTATACTCTTCTAGGATGGTTTCTTCTTCCTTCTTCCTCATTCAAGAACACAAGTCTCAAAAATGCTCTCAAATGGATTAGGATTTGCAAAGGGGTCAAAATGAGGCTGGTGGATAACAAAAGAAAGGTTAATTAGGCTATAAAGGTGTTTAAATAGTGCATAAGCCTGAAATATTAGGGTTTAGGACTCTACCACATACACCCAATGTGCGTACATATGCCCAACGTACTAATGTAGTTCCCAAAAAAAAATGAAAATGCCACTAAGTACCTATTTGCAAACAATTCTCATACCAAGGGCATAAAAGAAATACATGGAAATCAAGATGTTACAGAAGAACGCACAAACGATGGTGACTATGTCTCCGATTCACGTCAAACGGATGATGGTATTCTATACTGTCATCTTTAGCCTTTTATACCATTAAATGAAGATAATGGTGGCAGTTTCGGGTAGGGAAGAAGGTAATTAGTGGTGGTTTCCAACAAGGAATTGGGAGGCGGGGAGTTTGATAAGGGGATTGGTGTTAGGTGGGACTCATAAATACTAAAGCATTTTATTTAATAGGTTCGTAATAAAGAAAACAAATAAAATAATTAATAAGAGTATTGTGGTCATTTAAGTTAGTTAGGGACGATACACGAAATAAAAACAAATTATAGGGACGAACCGAGTGCAAAACAAAATATATGGACCAAACATTAAATTCTTACAAACGACAAGGACAATTTTGGTAATTTGTTTTAATATTATTAATCTATGAATATTATATATTAAAAATAATATTTATTAATATATAACTATACAATAATTTTTTTTTGAAAATAAAAATTAATATATAATTATTGAATAAATTTGAAAAGAAGTAATGTAGAAATGGTCCTTATAGTTTGGTTGTACAAATGGTCTCTCATGGTAAAATAACAGTAATTATTAAAGTTAACATTTTTGGACAAAAACGCACAAGGTATCTAAAATTAGATTACTGATACACCACCAAATATTTTTGGACCAAACCACATAATTTTAACAGCACATGAACCATTTTTGCAATTTTTTCCTTTTTTTTTTTTAACAAAGTTAAAACTTTATTACATTTCTAAGACAACCTCTCGGCCACGTAATATTCACGTTAGTATTTTCTCTTTTGTTTGAAAACGGACTAAACCTAGAATAACATATAAATTTTGAATAAGGATAATAACTTGAGAGCGTAACAGACTTTCAACTTTGGTCACATTTAGTCACTGAATTTGTTTTTGTGTTTGATTTACCTTTGAATTATTTGAAATTACTTACATTTTACCGTTATGACCTGTAACAACCAGTCATAAGGGTAAAATATGAACAATTTCAAACAATTTAAGGGTAAATCAAGCATGAAAAAAAGTTCAGTGACTAAATATGAACAAAGTTGAAAGTTTATTACCCTTTCAATTCATTATCATTTTTTGTAATAACATGTTAGTTTATTTTGCCTACTAGTAGCAATTATTTAAAATAATAATTTTGATTTTAGTTACTACAATTTGTTTTTTGTTGTGTTTGTAAAGATTATTACAAAATATAATATGTACCACATAACCATGTTTTGGTTCATGACTTTAAATCCTAGTTCATGAGATAGAAGTTTAACTAGAGTTTCTTTATTCACCTATAAGTGAAATGTCAACCCACAAAGGAGTTTCACAAAGGTAAAAATATACATACGGGCAATAAAACTAAAAATAAGATCGAAAATCAAAAGGAGCACAATGGAAAGTACATATAGAACCAACATAGAAATAAAAAACGTAGATGTAAGTAATAACTAGGAAGAAAAATATCGATCTATAACGATCATCTCCATCATCTAGAGTGAAAACTGTCGCCTATATCCTAAGTAAATGTTTGAAACCACTATAATTTTTTTCTTTAGTTTCTATGTGATTGGAGTCGATTTTGTTACATTTTTAAGTGTTGCTTTTGGTATCTTATACGCTAAAGGTATATCACACAATTACTACAACATCCTCACTTTTGTGACCTTTATATTCTACTTGTACTTATTCTTAATAACATTCGGAACCATTTACGAGATAATTACTTGAAAATGTAACAAACTTTCAATTTTGTTCATATTTAGTTATTGAACTTCTTTTGTACTTGAATTACCCTTGAATTATTTGAAATTGTTCACGTTTTACCGTTATGACCAGTAACAATCGGTCATAAGTGTAAAATGTGAACCATTTCAAATAATTTAAGGGTAAATTAAGAACGAAAAAATTTTAATGACTAAATGTGACCAAAATTGAAACTTCGTTATTCTCTCAAGTCATTATCTCTTTTGAATATTTTGGTCTTTAAGTAGAAAAGAGCCCCCGCGTAACGTGCGTTGGATTTGGATTAAACTATAGAAAGGAGGTAATAGTATATGGTTTATTCATTTATTTATTGGAAAGAAAAGTTTATCTAATCATTGGATGTTTTTTTTCATCAGAGGTTGGTAAATTGCGATCCTCTTACGGATTGATCCGATCATGAATGCCATATTGTCTTCCATCGAAACTTGTATTACACTCTTACAAAAGTAATGCCATTAGTGATCACACTCATACCAGATTACACCATTTCAAACTATAATAGTACATTGCCTAAATAGGCAAACAAAGTTACCATTACCAGTGAAGAAGGAGCTCCATCTAAATCATCATGAGATCCTTTCAGGGAGTATGATATACTCATAGGTTGACCCCCTTTTCCTTTATTGAAACTTTACTCACCCATATAGTCATTAAACAATGAAAACAAACATATAACCTGACAATGTCAACATACTTTCAATTATATGAGGACTTCATGAGTAAATGTAACGCCCCGTTCCTGGTACATATTTATTTTGATTAAATGCTCTTTTTGGAAGAGCTACTCGGCGAGTTGTAGCCCTAACTCGCCGAGTAGATGTTGAGTTGGATACGGGTTCTAAGTGATCTACTCGGCGAGTCCACGCATGGACTCGACAAGTAATCCAATCAGGAGGAGACCCTAATTCTTAGGGTTTGCAACCTATTTAAACGTCCTTATAGCCCCCATTTCAGCCTCCATCACTCTCAGAGCATTCCTTATCAAGCCCTAGCCGTTTTCTTAGTGAGTGTGTGTGTTTATTGCTTGTGAAGGCATCTTTGGAGTAAGAAGGAGAAGGAGAAAGTTGAAGAGTTCAAGGAAGAGGAAGTAGATCCAGAGTACACACTCTATTGATCATCTTTTTTGGTATTAAATTCTATACCTTTATCATTGATCATATAGATCCATATTGTTCCTAAATTGTGGTTTCTTAGCCCAAAAACCCTAAATGTCTTATGAATAGGCCTTGTGGCCGGGTTATATCTTAGATCTGGACACTCATGGCATGCTAGAAGAATAAAGTTTTGGGTTTGGTTGTGATTAAAGTCCCCATTGAGCCTAGAACCTCATTAAGAGCTTATTTTTGGTCATATGAAGCCTTTAAAGTCATGCATGCACGTAAAGTTAGCAACTTTACGTGAATAACATGCCCTAGAAGTCTAGATCCATGATTTGTAGCAGCTGCATGGCTTAGATCGGACCTGTATGGAAAAAGGGCTGAATGAACTCGGCGAGTCCACATGACGACTCAACGAGTTATATGAAGTTAGCCGTCGACTCGACGAGTGGGAAGAACAACTCGGCGAGTCCGATGGAGTTTGCCTTAGAACTCGACGAGTTGTACGAGCAACTCGGCGAGTCGGATAAGTTTTCCCGAGCAAAGTGGTGTTTGAGTAGGAAGGCTTGATTCCTTCGTAGTTACACGTAAAGTTAGCAACTTTACGTGTTCAGATGGTTCCAAGATTTCAGATCTACGAGTTAGGAACCATAGAGCGGATTCGAATGTAGTAGTATGGAATCCGCTTGACAGAACTCGACGAGTAGTTCCTCAGACTCGGCGAGTCCGGTCAACTGAAGGTTGACTTTGACCAGGAGGTTGACTTTGACCAGGGGTAAAATAGTCATTTTACCCTTAGTACAATTATCAGTAATTGATTGAGTTTATTTATGGAAATTATAGTTGGGGAGATACAGGAGCAGCAGTAGTCGGTTCCCAGAGCAGTTCATTTAGCAGCCAGTGTACGAGGTGAGTTTCCTTCCAGTAGGAACGGGTCTAAGGCCACAATGTCGACCCGTTTAGCTAGCAGTAGTTTCCGGACTTTGGTCCGATGCAGTAGTTAGTATGTTTGATGCCTTCGTGGCTTAGGCAGAATATATGTGTTATGTGTTCCAGGCTACAGCCCGATGTAGTATGCAGTTTATGTGTTCATGATAGTTGATATGTTTATGCTATGCTATGCTCAGTTAGTTTTCGGACTTCGGTCCGATGCAGGGGACAAGGTCCCAGTTAGTTCCGGACTTTGGTCCGATGCAGTTAGTTCCGGACTTCGGCCCGATGCAGGGGATAAAGTCCCAGTCAGTTTCGGTCTTCCGGACTTCGGTACGAGGCAGTGGGCAAGGCCCAATATGTGTTTATATGTTATTGTTATGGTATGTGTAGCTTGGGGGAGCTCACTAAGCTTTGTGCTTACAGTTTCAGTTTTGGTTTCAGGTACTTCCGCAAGTAGAGGGAAGAGCTTGGGTTGATGACATCGCATACACCACAACTTCAGTTTATCTTGGGAATTGTTTTAGCTTGTCATAGATATGATTTGATACAGTCTTGATATAGTTTTCTCATAATACTTTACTATGGTTTTGAGATATTGACGTACGAGTTTTATTTTATGGTATTGACATGATGTTTTTAGTAATTATTAACAAAAATTTTTGGGTTGCGTTTTGGGATGTTACAGTAAACTTGAAAAAATATGAAATAATTTTATCAAACTACAAATAAAAATATTTGGAACTATGAACTATAAACATTTGCATAATGTTTTTTAAATTAGAAACATACTTTCAATTATATGAGGACTTCATGAGAAAACTTGCAAAAATATGAAATTATTTTATCAAACTACAAATAAAAATATATGTAACTATGAACTATAAACATTTGCATAATGTTTTTAAAATTAGAAACATACTTTCAATTATATGAGGACTTCATGAGTAAACTTGCAAATTTATGAAATAATTTTATCAAACTACAAATATAAATATTTGGAACTATGAACTATAAACATTTGAATAATGTTTTTAAAATTACAACATAATTTTTTTATAGATTCACACTCATTGTATATGGAACTATGGGTCTCATCAAGTAATTTAACAAACATTAAGATGAAATCTGATCACATGCATCCCTTTTTCAAGCATCTCAATTATGCCACTACAAACACCAAAAAAGAAAGTTTAGATAAAGAAGTAGGATGCAGATTTGATACATAAATGAAACCTTTAAATACAAAAATCATAGGAAAAAGGAAAAATTTACCAAATCGCCCCTGAAAATCAAACTTACACAAAGTCTAACCTGCTCAGATCCTGTAACTGTTGTACTTTATTTATCTGAATATTCCAATTGCTTGCGTCTTTCTTCACTACATCCTTGAGATTCACTTAATTTCTTCTCTAAATCAACAATGTGCTTCTTTTCCAACTCCAACAAAGCCGACAAGGTTAAAAGGTAAAATACCATTTAACAATATCTATTTCATGATTATAGAAAGAAAATCAAGTGCATCAGTTGTATTCGAAAAATAAATCGAAAAATTAACAACCGGCGGACAAAATCAATATCTAATCTAACTATTTAAGTCATCAGTTGTACCCAAGCGACCTAATGCGGTAATGTTTCAAACATCAGATTTAATAAAAAGCATGAGTTTACTAAATAGTTCATACATCTAGTGGTGCTCTTAATTTTGGAGTGTAAGTAACACTAACACAAATAAAAGTCTGGTTGTTTTAATGAAACTCATACTAGATTACACCTTTTCAAAGTAAAACAATAGATTGCCTAAATAAACATAAAAAAACAATTTATAAAAGTATGTTGCTATAAAAGTTTCTATTTAGAAAGCATTCTGATGAAAACATGTTTGTATTATTACCGATGTATTTTAAGGATAGATGTATTAGATGATAATTTTTTTTGTTAGCATTCCTGATCTTCAATCAACTACTCTTTTAGGTGCTATTGAAATAGTAAGTGGCTTGAAATCACAATGACCATTCTATTCAGTGGCATCCTAATTATAACAGCTTCTAATAGCAAATGGGTTGGTTATTTGATAACCATTTTACCCTTCATCCCGTGTGACTATTTTACCCATCTATCCAAGTCACATCAAGTAAAAGAGCACCAACAGTAACAACTGAGTCGTCCCTACCATTCATTCATACAAAACTTCAAATTTCAATAACCAAAAATATATATAAAAGGCAACAAAAATGTTATAAATTAATTATCTTGAAATTGCTGATTCGCCTTTTATGGCAGTAGGCTGCAATTTTGCAGTCATGATATCCTGATGCCCTAGATCCGTCGAAATAATAAATAGAAAAAGAACATTTACCAATTAGTTAGAGTATGAAGGTAAGTTACAGAAAAAATATAAACAAATTAAGGCCAATACAATATGAGAATAAAAGAATTAGTTCATGAATAGCTTTTAAAGTTTTGATCTAACACATGTTCACACTCAAAAGATGAAGATATAAGATCCAGATTTGTTTTACAGATTGACATATATGTGAAAAAGGACAAAGAGCATAAAAGCTTTGTTAAGTAAAAAAAATCAAATAATCAGACATGAATTATAAAAGGATTTTTAGATTCCTCAGCAATACAAGAAAGAGATGTATTAATAAAAAAAACTGATATTGACATTTTCACAAACACTTGGAGTGCATCGTTTGAATAGATTATGGTGATTACTAACCTTCTCTAACAAAGAACACTTGCTTCAAATTACTTGGATATGAAAGAATGAAATTTCGATGAAAACAGATGGGCGACGTTCACCTTCAAACAAGATGGAAAATGCACGACTGCAGAGAGCACCCAAGTATTGAGGTCTTGAACTTGAAATTATAAATAAAAACAAAGAAAGGGATTAGACCAGGGGTTGAATTATGATTGTTATTACCCAATTGTGATTGACGATAGCAATCAAGAATCCAAGAACCAAAACCTAGATGATAGAATATGATAGCGGTAGCGAGAATATGGGCTAATGTCCGGAAAAAATGATAAGCTTACCTGTGCGTGTGATTCAGAAGTTGGAAAAGGAAGCACAAATTTGCTCGATGTTAAATGTAAGCAGGCATGGGGGTGGGGCGATCGTCAGCTTCGCCTCCACTGGCGGGCTGAAATCAGAATTTCGGTTGAAATTAGAAGTCGGCTTGTGATCGTCATCGACAACGCAATCGGAGAAGAGGTGATTGGAATTTGTGAAGCGGCAGAAGAGGTAAAATTGAAAGTGGTGGGTTACTGTACCGATATATGGATCGGTGGATGTTGAATCAGTGATAATAATCTTATTTCTGTTGGGTGTTTAGGCGATGGACAGTAACATCGGATAAAGAGGAACGCATTAAAAAAAGATTTTGATCCAATAGAAACAAAAAACAGTTCCTTAAGGAACATAAAATTAATACTTATACAAATAGTATAATGTCAGATAAAAAGTTTTAATTATATTTTTCAAATTGAAACTTTGTTACCCAAGTCATTTTTCCTTTGATATAAGCTAGTGTTATATCCAATCAAGCAATGCCATGTCAAATATCATACGTGGTTATATACATATCGCAACGTGTATACTCCGTCCATGTAAGCGTTTACCATAGCTATGGTGCATTGGTGCGATCTTAAATCTTAATTCTCAAGTTCTCAATAGAAATCGTCAATTGACAAGAAAGAAGAGCATTGGGTAGGAACCCTAGCTAGCTCTAATCACTTCAAACAAGACTTGACTTACTTCACTCAAAACCCCAAATCTTTGCTTCCGATAAAATTAGAAAAACCATCATAAAAACCTACGATTGAAGTTCATATCTTTGATGGGAGGGTTTTTAGGCGAATGACGACACTTGTGCATTCGTGATCAGCTTATAAGAACATATTGCCATTGAAAGCTTAGTTTCAAGCAATGAAGACCCGAATCAGATCTGGCTTCCAGATACTGATTATAATCGCCGTTTGCATAATAGTTTGTGGCTACTCGGTTTCTGCAGAGACCCAACGACCCAAGAATGTACAAGTTGCCCTTCGGGCCAAATGGCCTGGTACCTCACTCCTTCTCGAAGCTGGGTATGTTTGTCAATTTATCATCTACTATCCCATGGTGATTTTGTAAGTTGTAAGTTCTACTTAATTTCATTATGCGTTTATTGAATTGAATTGTTTTCCATAGGGAATTACTATCAAAAGAATGGAAAGACCTTTTCTGGGAATTCATCGAAGCGTGGCTTAATAACGAAAGTGGAAACACCGATCCTTTCACAGCCAAAGATTGTTTGCAAAAAATATCTAATTATGGGAAATCGCTAGTGACTGGACCACTGGCATCCGTGTTTGATTTATCTCTTACTCTTCGATCTTCATCACCAAGATTAGTGCTTTATCAGCAACTAGCAGAAGAATCTCTTTCTTCGTTTCCATTATCTGATGACATTAATCCTAGTCCCGGTGGCAAATGTTGCTGGGTGGACACAGGTGGGGCACTGTTCTTTGATGTCCCTGAGCTGCTATTGTGGCTTCGTGATCCTCACAAGTAAGTCTTTCTAACGAATTCTGCAACCACTTTTCATCGGGTAAAGTATTAAGTTATTTACCAATCTGCCCTTGTAGGAATGGAGATGGCTTTCAACAGCCTGAACTGTTTGACTTTGATCATGTCTACTTTGATTCATCTAAAGGGAGTCCTATTGCCATCTTATATGGAGCTCTTGGGACAAATTGCTTTAAGGATTTTCATAGGACCCTTGTGGAGGCAGCTAAAGAGGTCCAGTAAAAACTATCTTTTTCTTGATACCAGTTTTATAGATGCTTGTATTTGATAGGTTACTTACTGATAACGTTATAAAAACTCACAGGGGAAAGTTAAGTATGTTTTGAGGCCTGTGTTGCCTTCAGGATGTGAATCAAAAAGTGGTTATTGTGGAGCAATTGGCACAAAAGACCCATTGAATTTGGGTGGTTATGGTGTAGAACTTGCTTTAAAGAACATGGAATATAAGGCCATGGATGACAGTGAAATAAAGAAAGGTTAGTCTTGTAAAGTCAACTCTGATCATCCTGCTTCAAAATTTATGCCTATATATTCCTTCTATTTGCTTTGCCAAAATTTAAATGGGACCCACGTTATTGAAAATGCAGGTGTCACTCTAGAAGATCCTCACACTGAAGATCTCAGTCAAGAAGTCAGAGGGTTCATCTTTTCCAAGATTTTGGTATTTGATTGTCTTCATTTTTTCCCTTATTTTCCGTGTTCTTTAATTCTTTGTTTTACTACTTTAACAGGATCTAAAATTTAAAGGGTGGTTGTTATAAAGTTTTATAATTAGCTTTTCTTGAACTAATGCAGGAACGGAAACCAGAATTGACATCTGAAATAATGGCTTTCAGGGATTCGCTCTTGTCATCAGCAGTATCTGATACACTTAATGTGTGGGAATTAAAGGGTACTATTGCATTATCTTAAAAAAAAAGACTAAGTTTATTTATATTATTGGGGTCTTGTTCTTCATTGTTTTTGTATTTGTGTTTCTTTAATCACAGATTTAGGACATCAAACTGTTCAAAAGATTGTTCGTGCTTCAGACCCTCTTCAATCAATGCAGGAAATAAACCAAAATTTTCCTAGTGTTGTCTCATACTTGTCTCGTATGAAGGTATTTTTTTCTGTTTCATTTAAAAAAATTGCAGAAAATAGCATCACACCATACATTTGGTTACTTATTTTAGCAATTTGCTTTTCTTTCTTTGTAGTATGTAACCTGAAACTTGTAAAATGCTTACTGTTCTTAGATTATGTATTTCTATTAAAGAAATTTAAGTACATTACTATTAAAGTAAATTACAAATATGGTCCCTGTGGTATATAGGAAATTACAGGTTTAGGCCAAGTTTTGGTTTTGTTGCAAAGTGAATTACAAATTTAGCCCCATGTGGCATAGATCATTGGATGATGAGGTCATTACTTTTGTATTGACTTTTTGCTACAAATCGATGCAATTTGGACAAAGTTGCATGAGACAGTTGATTTTCTTTTTCATGTATTTGGAAAATGAAATTTTTTTATTGAAATACAAGTTGATTAAATGTCTAAATCGTTATTAATAAATAATTAAATACAAATTAAAGAATGTGTATATGACAATTGACAAGTGAGCTTGAATAAAATTTGGAGTAAATTACAAATTTAGTCCCTGTGGTATATTCTTTTTTGAGCTTGGTCAAAGGGCACAATGCTCATTTTAGAAAAACTAACAGCTAAGTAGTTAGATTTAACGACCTAGGGACCACATTTGTAATTTACTTACTATTATGGGTATAGAAATGTAAATATTTTCCAGTTATGGGTAAAGAAATGTAAGTACATTGCCGATATTGGTAATGAGAATAAAATAGGCTGCTATTATGGATGAAAAAAACATGATGATTCAGGAATGAATTAATCTTGTTTGAAAATTCGTGCAGCTGAATGATTCAATCAAAGAAGAAATACTTGCAAATCAGAGAATGATCCCACCTGGCAAGTCCTTAATGGCTCTGAATGGTGCCTTAATCGATATTGATGATATCGACCTTTTTATGTAAAATACCTTTTCCTCTTTCCATCAATAAATTAAAAAAAATAAATCTTCTGAAAACTTATAAAATATATCTTTCATAGGTTGCTTGACATGGCCCATCAAGAATTATCTTTAGCTGATCAATATACAAAACTAAAGGTACCGATTCTTTATTTTAAATATAATCATTACCCTGTTTTAAAAAAAAAACTTCTGATTTATGTTTTTTTTTACAAATTTTAGATTCCTTCAAGCACAGTCCGGAAGCTTCTAGCAACTTTACCACCTCCTGATTCCAATACTATTCGTGTTGACTTTCGGTCAGACCATGTTCATTACCTTAATAACTTAGAGGTGGATGCCAGATACAAACAATGGAGAAGTAGCCTAAATGAGGTATTATACTTTTATTGTTTTATTTCTCATAAAAGTTGAAAAAGATTTTATTTTTGTTAATTTTGGCTTCATCTTTTTCAGCTTTTAATGCCTGTTTTCCCTGGACAATTACGTTACATTCGCAAGAATCTTTACCATGCAGTCTATGTGTTGGATCCTGCCTCCATTTGTGGACTTGAGGTAATTATATTTAGTCCAAAATTGAAGCATTTTTCAATTTTGGTCCTTATTTGTGGATATTATATTGATTCTGGTCCCTTGAACTTAAAACAAGTACCAAAAACAGCAACTACATGAAACCTTGAAATAATGACTAAAGGGTTTCAGTTTTGGACTGAACATGGTAAAAACAGAAATCACAAGGACTAGTTTTGTAACTTACTTGGTTACTCTGATTTTTAATTTAAACTTGCTGAGTGAATCATGAAATCTTAATCATGTTTTTATTTTTTTTTTTGCAGACAATTGACACCATTGTCACTTTATTTGAGAACAGTCTTCCAGTGAGATTTGGTGTGATATTATATTCGGGAAAATTGATTCAGAAGCTTGAGGAAAATGGTGGAGAATTGCCATCTTCAGACAGCTCAATTAAGGAAGATCTATCAAGCTTGGTAACAAGTTTTTTTAAATTTCTTTTTGTTGTTAATATATTATTCACTAATTAATATGTGCATTCTAATGATCTGCAGACTATACGCCTTTTTCTTTATATCAAAGAGAGTCATGGGATCGAGAAGGCTTTTCAATTTCTCAGCAACGTATGGGTTTTACTTAGTACATTGATAGCTATTGAGGCTCTTTTCTTTCTTTCTTTTTTTTTTTTTTTTGAAGATAAGTGTTGACTGGATAAATGATGTTTAAAAAATATATACAGATACATAAATTACGGATGGAGTCAGGGGAGGAAGATGCACCCGTGCTTCACCATGTGGAAGGGGCATTTGTGGAAACATTACTGTAAGTCATGAAGATTATTTTAAACCTGAGTAAAAGTTGTTTTTATTATTGGGTAGTTTCTTCAAAGTATAATCTCCTAATAAGAAAAAGATTGAAACCAAAATGCTATAATTGGGTAGTTTTTAAGAGTACAGTTCTTTAATATTATAGGAAAAAAGCACAATACTATAATATAATATTTGTTTTGTAGGCCAAAGGCAAAAACTCCACCTCAAGATACTTTATTAAAGCTGGAAAATGAGCAATCTTTCCATGAAGAATCTCAACAAAGTTCTTTACATGTTTTCAAACTTGGTCTTGCAAAGTTGGAATGTTCCCTCTTGTTGAATGGTCTTGTCCTTGACTCAAATGAGGTTCTCTTTTTTATGCATATTAAATTTAACATTATAATATAATAATATTATTATTAAATAGTAATTTTACATGGTTTTATTACATATTCAGGAAGCTTTAATGAATGCAATGACTGATGAGCTTCCAAGACTCCAGGAACAAGTTTACTATGGGCGTATAAATTCCCGCACTGATATTTTGGATAAGTATTTATCTGAAAATGGAATTCATCGCTATAATCTACAGGTTTGAAACTATAATTCGAATCGATTTCCCTAATTTTTATAATATATTTGTCATGTTTTTGTACTAAATTCATCTCGGGTTTTATAAACAGATTGTTGGAGGAAAGGCGAAGCCTAAATTTGTCTCTTTGACTCCATCAATTCTTGGAGATGAATCTTTGCTAAATAATATTGAATATTTACACTCTGTTGGAAGTAAGATTTTGGTCAATTCTTGCATTTGACTTTTGTAAACTGTTTGCTTTTTTATTCTAATTCCAAAAATGCCCTTCTTAGCTATGGATGACTTGAAGCCCATAACTCATCTTCTTGCTGTTGATGTCACATCAAGAAAAGGGATTAAGTTACTCCATGAAGGAATACGTTATCTGGTACACTTTCACTATTAATTTAATAATTTATTATTTATTATGAGCAAAAAAACTAACACATATTTACAGCTGGCAGATTCGCCAAGGGGTCGTGTGGGATTTTTATTTAATTCTGATATTGATTCTGATTCAAATAGTCTCATCTTTATGAAGGTTCTAGAAGTCACGTCCTCATCATATAGGTCTGTTATTATTTTTATACAATCAATATATTATGATTTTTAATTTAGTTGATGTAAATCTTTTTTGTGTTTTTCAGTCATAAGAAGAAGGTATTAAACTTTCTGGACCACTTGTGTTCATACTATGAGTCTTCTCAAGAAAGTCAAGAATTTCTAGATAAGATTTCTGAATTAGCTGATGCGAATGGAATACAATCTAAAGGATTTAAGTCAGCTATTTCTGAATTTTCTGTTGACAGATTTACACGTCATTTAAAGAAGGTACAAAATTCTCTCTTTTTCATCTGAAGTCCATCTTTATTACCAATATCACATTGCTACTAATATTTCTCAATAAAACACACAGGTGGGTCGATTTCTAAATGGACAACTTGGGCTTGAAAAGGGCGATAATGCAGTTATCACTAATGGCAGGGTGTGCTCCATTTTTACCCTTTGTACTTATTCTTAAAGGGAAATGTGGATTACATCAGTTTACACTAACTAGAAATTTTACTTAATTGGGATTCCATAGGTTGTTCGTCTCACTGATGATGCTACATTTTTAAGCCAAGATTTACATCTTCTAGAAGCTTTGGAATATAAGCAAAGAACAAAGCACATTGCTGACATCATCGAAGAGGTGACATGGGAGAATGTAGATCCAGACACACTCATGAGGTTTTTCTTTTTTGCTATATCTTATACGTATCTAACCATATTTCATTTTCTGATATGCACATAAAGTTTAACTTTTTATTTTCATTTTTTTTTTGTAGCAAATTCATGAGTGATATAATTATGTCTGTCACGTCTTCACTTTCTACACGAGACCGAAGCTCTGAAGGGGCCCGCTTTGAGATGCTGAGTGCTGAACACAGTGCTGTTGTTATTGGAAGTGAAAACTCAAGTATTCATATAGATGCTGTTCTTGATCCTTTGAGCTCTTCAGGTCAAAAAATGGCTTCACTTCTTCGGATACTGTGGAAATGTAGTCAACCAAGCATGAGGCTTGTGTTCAACCCAATGGTTAGTTTAAAGAAATTGTTTGACTATTGGTCAAATTTCTAATCTAAACTACCTTTGAATAAACTAAGCATAGTAGTTATCAATCCTTTTTGAGCTTGTAACTAATGCATTATAATGGTTTTTTCTTGACAGAGTTCCCTTGTTGATCTTCCACTGAAGAATTACTACAGATTTGTTACTCCAACAATGGTAAAAAAGTCCACCAACAAGAAGCTTTCCAGGACTATTTTTGATGATGAGGATGAGGGCATTTACGTCTTTTTTGTATATTTCAGGATGACTTCAGCAGCACCGATTTAACTGTACATGGCCCGAAAGCATTCTTTGCAAACATGCCACTATCCAAAACCCTAACCATGAATCTTGATGTTCCTGAATCATGGCTTATCGAACCTGTCATTGCCATGTAAGTTTCACTGTTGTACAAAATCTTACATTTTCACCCCCTGTAAATTTCTCTTTCACTTTTTAACCACTTTACTTGTGTGTATTTCAGCCATGATCTTGACAACATATTACTCGAGAACCTTGGTGACACAAGAACCCTACAAGCAGTTTTTGAACTTGAAGCTCTCATTCTTACTGGTAACTCATATTTCTTTTTTAAACATCATTTATTAACACTTTATGTCTTTATACTTAATGATGAATCTAATCAATGATGAACTACTGAATCAGGCCATTGTTCAGAGAAAGATCATGATCCACCACGAGGCCTTCAAATGATACTTGGAACAAAAAAGAATCCCCATTTAGTTGACACACTTGTGATGGCTAATTTAGGTTATTGGCAAATGAAAGTGTCACCTGGTGTTTGGTATCTTCAGTTAGCTCCTGGAAGAAGTTCTGATCTTTATCTTCTGCAAGATGGTCAAGAAATGCGGTCAACAAAACGTATCATCATTGATCAGTTGAGGGGAAAACCATTTCATCTTGGAGTTGTGAAAAAAAAGGGAAAAGAACACGAACAATTATTAATTCCTTCTGATGATGATGAATCTTCAAGAAAACAAGTTGGGTTTCGTTTATTTTTTAGTAAATAGTGGACGCCTTACACTTTATTAAATTTTTTTACTTTTTGTTGAAATGGCACTGATGCGGACGTATGACATGGCTGGTTTATTTTTACATGTCATATATCCATCCACATCAGTGCCACGTCAACAGAAGATACTAAAGTTCATAACAATGAACAAAAATATACAAAGTTCCATAATAATGGAGGAAAATTGAAAGTTTGAGTCTTGTAAAAGAGTGAGGTGCCTTTGCCTAGGTGGCAGAAATGTGAAACTTGGTTGCTGTTTAATGACATTGTCCCTAAAAACAAAATTTTTTATTCGATATTTGTAGGATGATAAAGATAGTTGGAATTCTAATATTTTGAAATGGGCTTCTTCTCTTATTGGTGGCAATGTGCAGACAAAGAAGGGTGTGAAGACTGAAGTGGTGAGTATTTTGTTCATAAAGACTCCTAATAATTTATCATATATGACATGGAAACTGATTAAATTTTTTTTGTAGGATAATGTAAGCAATGGGCGAAAGGGTAAAACGATAAATATATTTTCGATTGCTTCCGGACACTTGTAAGTAATTTATCAGAAATCTTGGATTCTTTTGAATTTGGAAGGTTTTCTTGTTTTTCTCATGTTTTTATTGTGTGATATATGCAGGTATGAGCGGTTTCTGAAAATTATGATTCTAAGTGTTTTGAAAAACACACAACGTCCAGTAAAATTTTGGTTTATAAAGAACTACCTTTCACCACAGTTTAAGGTTGTTTTCTTCTCCATATTTTTGTCCTTTTCTTAAAATAAGGAAGGGTTGTATGATAGAATCAAAGGACAGAGAAGGAATGGAATGCAACGATTCGCTCATTCCATTCCATTCTTTCCTGATTCCATTCCATCCAAACAAACATGTTATTAAATCTTGTTATCATTTTCATGCAGGATGTGATTCCACATATGGCAGAGGAATATGGTTTTGAGTATGAACTGATCACCTATAAATGGCCTAGTTGGTTGCATAAACAACAAGAAAAACAACGAATTATCTGGGCTTATAAAATTCTATTTCTTGATGTCATTTTTCCCCTTTCTCTCGAAAAGGTATTCATCTCAAAATCGTTTTTCTTCTATAAAAAAAGTAATAATAACATAGGAATATGCTAAATAACCATGTGTATGTTTCATTGTTTGTACAGGTTATATTTGTTGATGCAGATCAGATTGTTAGGGCTGACATGGGAGAACTTTATGACATGAATTTAAAAGGAAGACCTCTTGCATATACCCCATTTTGTGATAATAATCGGGATATGGATGGTTATCGGTTTTGGAGACAAGTAAGTTTTTTTTGAGTAAATTACATTTTTTGGTCCCTGAGTTAACTAGTTTTTGCAATTTTGGTCCTTATTTGAGGCAATTGTAAAGATTTTTGTCCCTGTTCCAAGTAAAACGACTATTTTTGGTCCTTGAGTTAGCTGATTTTTGCAACTTTGGTTCCAAACATATAGTCCTTTTACTTGGAACAGGAACCAAGTAAAAACCCTTATATATATATATATATATATATATATATATATATATATATATATATATACGGATTAAACCCTAACTTTATTTTGTTCCTGAAAAGGACCTTGCATTTTTTTATTCTGAAAAAACCCTCAACCTTTTATTTTTTCCAAAATAAACCCTCACTTTTAACAAATTTTAATATGCTGAAACAGATGGAAAAAAAAGAAAATAACTACAATATTTACAAAAAAAAATAATAATAAAAAAATACCAGTCCGGTCTTAAATGTTAATCCGCTCTATATTGCGTTATTGTTTAGGGTTTCTGGAAGGAACATTTAAGGGGAAGACCGTATCATATTAGGTGACATCATTGTTTATATTTTATAAATTATATTCACATTGGCATTTCCTTATTCTAATATCTATAAAAAATTGATTTATTTTATTTTACAGTGCTTTGTACGTAGTTGACTTAATCAAGTTCCGTGAGACTGCAGCTGGAGACAATTTAAGGGTGTTTTATGAAACACTTAGCAAAGATCCAAACAGCCTCTCTAACCTTGATCAGGCAAGTGTAAAATTTTTCAGATAAAGTAAAATAACTTTTGCTATTATTGGTAAAAAGAAATTTTTTTTTAGTATGTTGCTATTAATTATGTTTATAAAATTTCAATTAATGTTTCAGGATTTACCGAATTACGCCCAACACACAGTACCAATCTTTTCACTTCCACAAGAATGGTTATGGTGCGAGTCTTGGTGTGGAAACTCCACAAAAGCACGCGCTAAAACCATCGATCTTTGCAACAATCCAATGACCAAGGAACCCAAGCTTCAGGTCAGTTGTCATTTTCCAATTCTACCCTTAATTATATCTATTCTATAATTCCCATGTTGGGTTGTACCCAATGCTTGAAAAGTTGTACCTCAAATTCTTCAACTCAGGGTGCTAGACGGATTGTAGCAGAGTGGCCAGATCTTGATCTTGAAGCAAGACACTTCACCTCAAAAATACTTGGTGAAGCTGTGAGCCCGGTAGAGAAGGTGGTTAGCCCACCGGCTCAACCACATGTAGCCGAAGAAGCGGGCCCGGGTCAGGCGGTTAGCCCACCGGTTCAACCGCAACCAACCGAAGATGAAGATGAAGAATCGAGAGCCGAGTTGTGATGTTGAACTTGATATTAATAGAGATTTTTGTTCCTAAAAGGAGGCTCACACAACATTTAGTCTTGAATCATGAATCCTAATTAAATTTTGGTGTTATTAGGTTACAGAATTTGATCAATTTTGATGATTTTAGACAGATATGGTATTGGAATGAATTCCCAAAGTGTAGAATTTAATGTATGTCGAATTTGTTATAGAATAAAGACAGATTTATTATGGTTGTACTATTTGCTTGTACTGTTGTATATTGATGTTGCTTTTTTTAGTTAATAGACTTAAAGAAACGATGATCTAGAACTTGTTTCTTTTTCTTTATTAAATGACCATCTAGATAGTTGAGGGCAATTTATAAAAACTTTGGATTTATTGGGAAAAAAAAGTTGATTTTCATGATGTATTTCATTAAGTAGTTCCTTTTGTATGAAATAATAAAAAAGGTTAAAATGTTAAAGTAAGTAGTAATGTGTTTTTATTGACTTGTTTATATTAGCTTTTTATTTTTATTTCTTGCTATTAGCAATGTACCTTGAAGAACTTATTTGTTTAAAGCGATATTTAGGGCTGCAATTCGGTAGATTTTAGAAGCTATAAAAGTTTAAATATGAACTCTACTTGATTAGAAGATTTTTTATCATATTTTTTTTATTAGTCCATAAAATTTTTGTAGAAGATAATTTATATGTGAATGATTCTTGTATCTGGCCTTCTCAACAATTATCGATTATTCGTTAATTGCTGGTTTACATATAAAGTTTTTAATGGATAAAATGTTTATGTTTTTAAAACGGGGTTAATTATTTTTTTTGGGTATCCAAGAAACTAAGATGTGAGATTGGATAAGGCGTTGTGGAGTACTTTCCAGTCCGACTTTGCTTTTAAAAGTAAATGCATTTTCATGGTATCGATTTGGGATTTTGCGGATTTGTTAAGCCTCGTGTTATCATATGATAGTTTTTATTAAGCCTCATGTTATGTGTTAGAGATAATTATGTGATAGTAAAAGGAAAGTTGATGAATAGTTCTTCATTATTCTGTGCAGAAAATACCTTTTAATTGTTATTCTTTCTTTTATTGATCGGAGACAATGCCAATGTATTAATTTTGGCGTTAATGAAGTTCGACATAAATACGAAGGGTTTGGTTTGGTTTGGTTTTTTGTCAAGAGACAAATGATTGTTTAATAATTTTATTCATGAGGCTTCATTGGTGGATATTCGTATGGGTGGCCGTAATTTTATATGGGTAGACAAAAGATATACAAAAATGAGCAAAAATGAAAGGTTTCACGTTTCTGATGATCTTTTAGATGCAAGTCCAAAATGACATTAGATGAGAAGTGGTCAAACATTCTTCTTCAAAAAATGAGAGTTTGGATTATGGTATGATTCCGTTCAACATGTATCATCAGTGGATATCACTGGAAGGTTTTGAAGAGCTCGTTATTACTATTTGGACTGAAGTCCCAAAGGATGTGATAAACAATGCAATGATCAGATTCAAATAAGCTTAAAACTCTTAAATTCGGTGTCAAATGGAGAAATTCAAAGTCTAGACCAAAAATTCTGGCTATGGAAGGATTAAATGTTGCTATTGTATATGTTATGGCCAATGATGTTCTTCGTGGTGCTAAGATTGGCCATCACGAATTTCGGGTTTCACATTTTATTTTTTAAAATTTGATGATGTCTTATTTCTTGTTAAAATTTGATGATGTCTTATTGGATAAATTAGGATAAATTTATGGAAAATATGGAGAAAGATGGTATTAGTTTTGGTAGCTTGGTCATTTAACCAAGCTTTGTTACTGAAATTGATGTTGATGTTGAAGATTTTTTAATAACAAATCATCATTTTGGCTTCAAGTTATCGAAGTCATTGGAAGATAAAGAGAAATATAGTATCGGTATTGGCAGCTTGGTTGTATTTAAATAAGTTTATTTGTATGAAAATGGAGTTGAAGATTTTTTTTTTAATGAGAATTATTTGTTTTGGCTCCAAGTTCTTGAAGTCATTCATCAGACAGTGGATGATTTACAACATTAGAGTTAAAGTATACGGTCAAGAATTATTGGGAGACTAATATTATATCACACTTTTTTTTGATGAAAATGTGAGTAATAGTTCTTGCACTAGTTTTTGGCACAGTGCTTGGCTTAGAGAGGTTGCTCTTAAAAATAGATTCAAAAGACTATTTTTATTGGAGATTGAAATACATTTCCTGCTTTTGGAGCAATTTGTGAATGGTTCTTGGGGTAGAAATAGCGGCTTGAAATAATGGAGGTGAACTCGAACAACTTGGGGGTCTTCTTGATGTGTTATAACAGTTTGTCCCAATCTTTGGATCCATATAAATGGTGGTGGTCTCTTGATATATCAGATAATTTGTAACATCTCTAATTTCAGGTATTTACCTTTTTGGGCAAAGTGTGCGTACGCTGGGCGTACATTGGGTACGCATGGCATACATGGCAGAATTCTAAACCCTAATTTTTAGGTTTTGGACCCTATTTAAACACCCTTAACTCTCAAGGCTTCTTTCTTTCATCAGCCTCCAACCCTTTTTCGACCCTTTTAAACCCTAATCCATTTGAGAGCATCTTTGATCCATTTGTGTGTGTTTTGGTGATCTTGAAGGAGTAGGAAAGAAGAGGAGACCGCCTTAGAAGAGTGCAACACTTTGGATCCAAAATCACATCACCATTTGACACCATTTGGAGGTAAAAAACTTTGATCTTGATGAAGTACTCTTATTAGATCTTGTTTAGTCATGGTTTTGTGTTCATTTTGGTCCCACAAACTTGGTATTATGAGTATGGGTTACTCTAATTCATATGAGTTGCCCTTTTAGACATTTTGGAGTGTTTAGAAGCATAAAAATGTGATCTTGGTCATTAGTTCCTTCCATACATGAACTAAGATGTCTTAATGAGTTAAGAAGTTAAGGTTTTTGGTATTGTGCACTTAATAGCCATGCAAGACTGTTGTGATAGGCCGGAGAGGATTGGTGCGCAACAGCCGGGAGGATCCTTGTGAGTATCTTCTCCTGCTATCATAGTGCAAATAAGAGAAATGACCGTTAGTCAATGCCCGGGAGGAGTTCTTGGGATGAAGCTCCGACGATCAAGTTAGTATGAGATCTGAGAGAGATTGTGGAAGACTACAGGAAAGAGAGAATTCGGTCCCTTTCCTAGTGAGGAAGAAGGATCCTTATATACCTGTTTTAGGGGCGTATCCTCAACCGATTGTGTTGAAGATTCCCTCGTGAGGTGCGACGTGGTGGACCCATATTGGCGGGCCCTTCGTCACATCTTTTGCCTCATTCCCTCATTGGCTGGGAGGGGATCTTCTAAATGTTTACGAAGATCGTCGCTATCATCTAATGGGTGAGTCAGAATCTTTGATTGGTCCCACATTTATCGGGGTGTAACTTCCTGGAGAAGGGGTTAAGGCGTGGTTCTGCACCTTTACCGCCATATCAGCGCTCTTCGCGTTGATGAAGGCCCGAACTTGGCTTTAGACTAGGTTCTGGCCAGACCAAGCCCAATGTTAATTTGACTTCTTTCTTGACGTTCCCCTGAGGGATACATTAAAAAGTCCCTTAGACTCGTAGGTGTATGCGTCAGTTTGACAACGTCACCGTTCGAGTCTATATCTTAACACATGTATGCCCGTGATTAGTTCTATCGTTTGACAGGCTTTAGGTAGCCCGTCAATGCATGTCCATCCCGTTGAGAGACAGTTTGTGACACCAGTTTTGTCTTTTAAAATCCCCCATTTTCTCCCAGACTCTTCATCTCCACATCCCCATTTCAGCTTTGTTGTATCAATCTGGATATCCTGTTAATTTTCTCTTCAATTGTTCATCCTTTTCTCAACAATGGACTGTTACAGTAGAGTCCCTATTGCTGAGGAGTTCCAATTTTTGCAAGATCACTTCGGTTTCTTACCAGAGCACGACATGATGATTCCGGAAAAGGGGTGTCAATTTACAATCGCCCTCAAGAGAAGGTGGGGGTTCTGATCCCCTTATTTGAGGTGGGGCTACGCTTGATGACATCCAATTTCTTCAACATGATCGTGGACCACTATGGTCTTTCCGTCAATAAGTTGACCCCGAGCGCCATTAATAAAATCGTCGGTTTTGAACTGGTTGGTCGATCTATGGGTTACGCACAAACTTTATGGGTTTTCAGATACTTCTTCTGTTCGACTACGAATTCCGGGGTCATCACTTTAGCAAAGAGAAGAGGCATTCGTCAGTTGATCTCTGAACAAGACGCTCCGAGGAAAAATTGGAAACGTCAGTGGCTTTGGGTTAACCAAAACCTTGTGGGGCGTGGGTCTTGTAGAACCTGATACTTTTCTGATCGCCTCCCTAAGTTTTTTGGGAGCAATCTGACCCTCGTCTAGCGTCTGGGAAACATCACTATCACTGGGAGGAACTAGGAAGATTTCATTCTTGCAACGACCGATATGAGTGCTGCCTGGAGGGCTTAAGGGAAGACGATGCAGATGTTCGTCGTGAGATGCGATATTAACTCATCTCCTTCTCCCTCCCCCTTTTTTTTTTTTGAAAAAAGAGTGAGGATAAGATATCTTATCGACTTGTGGGATGTTACTGTTGGTGTTTTTTTTTTCACAGGTGTTGAGGTCGAGATTTCTTTGGAGATGGCCCTGCGTGGTCACTATCAAGGGAAGCTTTGCCATCATGAGATTGATCTTATAGAGACTCTTCTTCCTCCCATTTCTAAGAGGCGTATGCGAGAGCTTGCTGGACTACCCTTAGTGGAAAGGGGAAATGTAGGTTCTAGCGGGTCTGCGTCGTCTTCACAACCGATTGTTGGAGTTGTTTCCCCAGTTCGTTCGCCAATTTTCGTTCCTTCTGGTTTTCCTGTGGGAGCACAAACAGGAAAAGACAGTGCTCATATTTGAAAGAGGCGTAGTTTACATGTGGTGCCATCGTCGGATGAGGAGACAAAATCCGACGATGCGGGTCTTCGTCCTCGTAAAGCCCGTAGGACTGTATCTGTGGCCAGGCTTCTGGGCGGTATCGGGGATATTTTTTAGCGGTCAATTTTCTATGCCTGAGCAGAAGGAGATAGTGGTGGTGCCTAGCTCTCCGGAGGCGTCACCCTCACCAATCATTAGTTCTCCCTTGGTTAATCCTGGTTCTTGCTTTATGTCTGGGGGTATGCCAGGTTCACCTGAAGATTCCTGTCAACGTGGGAAGCCTTCTCTGATCGATGGAACATGGACTTCATCTCACTCCCTATCTTTTGAGGCCTACACTCCGAGCTGGGCGATTACCAAAGATTCCTTGCTGTCGGAGGATACTACCATCCAGGAGTGGAGTAGGTGCGCTCATCCTCCGACCACAATGAGTTCGATTGCAGGTCAATCAAGTGCTCGCATGGCCGGTGACCTTTGTTACGCCGCAACCCAGACTTCTGCCCTCATGGTTGTTGCTGCCGACCAGGTTCATCGTGCTGGTGCAAATCAGAGGTAGTTGAAAGTATTGCAGGGTGACTTGGCAGGCATGAGGGGGGAAGCTAGTGACTCAGAGGTGGAACGCCAAGTTCTTGTTGGGCAGAACTACATTGTAACGTGCGAGAAGGCTGCTTTAGAGGATCAAGTGGCTACCTTGGGGAACCGATCTGAGCAACTTGAGGACCAGGTGAGTTCTCTTGTCTGGGAGAAAGACGTATTGGTGAGTAAATTGGCCAGGTGCAAACGTCAACTGGCCTGTGCTCGTGTGGATGGAGCAGTCGCTCGAGGTAATTTGCTGTGGATGCTAGAGAAGGGGGTGGTCTGCATAATTGACAAGGTCATTGAGAGCGCAAAATTCGCCAATGGGATATGGGATGTTTGTGAGGCATGTGAAGCCCTTGGGTTTGAAAAGGGAAAACGAATGGGTGGTCGCTCTGCAAGTGCCGGGGAACCTAAAGTCCCAGATCCTGGCTGTGTTGCAAGAAGGGCTGAAAAGGTGGATGTCGCCTTATCGTCCCTGGCTGAGACATATTTTGTGGGCCTCTTTTGCTTAGGGGAGTTGGATTATGATGGATTCCGCTAGTTTTATGGAAGCCGAATCTAGGAGGTTCTTCCTCAGATTCCGAGGGCTGATTTGTGTTTTTCCATTTTTCATGTTGTGTAGTTGCCTTTGTATGTATTATGTGTGTAGTTGCCGTTGGATCGCGTGTTTAGTTAGGCTTAATATGTTAAGCCGTGCAATGTTAGTCACTGTTGAGGATTGTATTGTATGGTTTAGCTGCCAATATATAGGTTGAGATCATCACGTCGAGACTTTTTACTGTTTGTGATATCAGGGGAAAGGTTATGAATCTTTTAGAACCCTTGGTACTGTACCATTAATTTCGATTTATACATTCTCAGTTTTGAGATGTTATTGGCACATTGTAGGTAAAGATTTTGACTCTTTTAAGACCTACGGTTTCATCCTTGTATGGAGTTTGCTCAAGTAGCATAGGTGATCAGCCGTTGTTGCTACTTGGAAAATATGCACAACCTCTATACTTTGTGTTTTTGCAATACAAAATTCTGGAAAGCTCTTTCAAAATGCAAATTATATTGTTTCTTGAAAAAGAAAGAAAGACATAAGATAGTAGAACCTGAATGTCTAAGTGTCAGGGCGTATGCCCAGTTTTCGCTTTGGCACATGGTGTATGGTTATCCTGTGCAGAGTTCAACCATACTCCTTTCTCCAGACCTCCGCTTTATTTTGGATTGGATTTTATGCTATGGAGTATGGTTATCCTATGCAGAGTTTGACCATACTCCTTTTGTTAGGCCCCCACTTTATTTTGGAGTGAGTGCTCCGCAATGGCTACCCCACTTCGGCTGTGTTTCGGTGCCCCATCTGTGGCGAATGCCTCTTGATAGGTTGGAATTCTCGCCTGTCATCGCCAGCGGTGCCCAGTGTGAGCAAGATGAACTTTGTTGTTCATACTCTGGATGTGTCTGGACTTTCCTTTCTTCTTGACACAGTGCGGGATGCAACCGTGGTAAGTGAGTCCCTGCTGTTTGGTGAGAGTGCCATCCACGTTATCTGGCACGTATTATGCCATTGCCTGGTGTGTCATTTTGTGCGTCAGGGGTGCCTGGCAGTTCTCTCCCATGGGAAAGTTTGCGTAGTGGGAGGATCGACACTCTGTCCCTGGCTTCAGTACCCATTCCCTTAATTCCATGAGATTTTGGTTCATATCCTGCATTGTCAAAAATGCTCTTTGAGTTTTGGATCACTCTTTGGTTGGGCATGACTTGGCCATCGGTTGTGGGCCTTGCTGCTTCCTTCACCCGTAAGTAGCTGCTTTTTTTTCTTGCGATCTTCGCTTCATAGTTTGGATGATGTATCGTTATGTCAGCACGTCCCTCCCCTTGGGGGAGAGACATTGTGAGCCAGCTAAATACACCACGTTGTCTTTTCCTAGACTCACAGGTCAGCGCTTGTGCTGCTGCTGCTTTCCGTTGTGGATCTTCCATATGCTGGCAGCCGTCGCTCCAAGGTAATTGGGTTTCTCGTTTAATTCCTTGTTGAGTGTCAAATCCATTACCCGTCCTAGCAGCTACTACCATTGCCGATCCATCACCCGTGTTGAACTTGAGAACACTTTGAAAAGTAGACGGATTGCTTGTAACTGGAACAATGCTAGCCGGCCTAGTAGGAGATTATGATCAGACGAGCGATCAATAACTGGGAATTTGAGCGCCCTGGTTATTTGTTCGGTTCCATCATGAATAATCAATGTAAATGGGAGCGTGACTGTTCCTGTTGACCAGATGCCATGACTAGTGAACCTGACTAATGGGCCATGGCGTGGCAATTGTATATGCTCTTTCCATTCAATCGGTAACTGCGGAAGGCAGTGCTTATAAATCACGTTGACCCTGCTTCCGGTATCTACGTAGACTTTCTCAACGTGGTTTTGGCCAATGAAACCGGTGATGTGCAAAGGGTCATTTGGATCCTAATTCTCTAGTCGAGGATCGTGCATTGAAAATGTTATATTGAGGATGTTTTACTAGTATACCTGCACGCCTACACGTTGGCTTTGGTGGTTACTACATGAGCGGGGGCCTGTGATGGTGAGTATCTCGACCCTTCTGTCGTTATCCTTGCCCCCATATTTCTGATTTTTATGCCGATGCTTGTCACCATCAAATCTCTCCCCGAGGTCCTTTGCTATGTCGACTATATTCCCCACTAGTTGCTTCTCATCAATCTCCCGCTTCAATACTGTATACTCGTTGGTTTCGTGCGTTTTGCTTTGATGGTACTTATAGAACTTGGTTTTTTATTTGTTATTCTTGGATGGAGTCTTATTGATTGCATGGACATCGTTGTGGCTACTTATGCTATCATCCATGTTGAATGGTCTATACCGCCGTGACATGTGCCGAGAATGGCGGTTGTGTCTATGCTGGTTGCTGTCTTGCTTTTCTTGCTGAACCGGGCTCGGCCGGGGCACCATTTCCTCCTGTTTGAGATAAGCGTTGGCCATGACTTTGAGATTGGCCTTTTTGTGCTCTTCCACCTGTTGGATAAGGTGTCTAAGTGCATAACTATATTTAGTATGTACTTGACCTGATTTTGCATGGTCCATTTGGGTTGCATTTCACCGGAACAATTTGTAAGGATGGACTTTTGAAAAGAGGATATTTATGATTTATTAATATATTATAAGTTCTAATATATTAATATGAAATCATATTATTAGCATTGGTCAAGAATTAATTTAGTAATCAAAAGGAGACTAATTAAATATGGATTCTGATAGAGTGGGCCAAAGGTTATTTAGGATGGGCTAAACCGGTATGGAAGTCCATGGAGGTTTTTACCCATGGATCCTAAGTAATATGAAAGGTCATGGGTATTAGGGTTTACATGGATGTAACCCTAATCATGCCACACTATATAAGAACTCCTGTAGCTACTAAAATTGGCATCAGTGTGTATGTGTGTGTGTGTGTGCAAGATCATAACCGATTTGTGTGCAAAGATACTCTCTCTCAAGTTTTTCAACTGTTAGTGGTGATTTGTGGTTCCATTTGAGGCATTCACATTATTGGTGCTAGGCTCTTAAATCTCAAAGTAACAAGGTACAAGAAAGGTATGTTATTTAACTAGTTTTATTATACAAGTATGACAGTTTTGTATGCTAGTTAGGGTATTGCTTTGGAAAAATCAAATTGCATGTATAATTAGACAAAACATATATCCAAAGCATTTAGGGTTGTATGTGCACCTTAAGGTTGTTAGAGTGCTCAAAACCCATCGGTCGTATTAGAGTCCATGATTGTTTTCCATTATACTTGATGCTACTTGTTTTCAAAGCTTAAAAAAAATTGATTTTCTGCTTTTTGGACAGTGGAATCGCTGAGTCCACTGACAAACTCGCCGAGTCACCCCTTTACACTAACCAACTCGCCAAGTCAGTTCATGCACTCGATGAGTTAGTACTCCAGAATGCAGATTTTCGAGTTTTAAAGTTGGAATTGGACTAGAATCATTACCCTAAACCGTTTTTGAACAAATATACTTGTTTTTGATGTGGTAATGATTATGCTTATCCAATTTCAAAGATAATTGTCAAAGTTTCATGTTTTGTATTAGTTTATATGATTAGACTAATTTCATGAAATTTGTTTGATATGAATTATCTTGATCATACGAGTTTAACTGAATCATGTATGAATTATTTGATTATTATGTTAATTAAAATAATGATCTAAATGATTTTAATGGGCTCCATAATTTGTCCTCAAGTTATGGAATTCCAAAAGTCTTTTCTTTAAAAGAGTCATTAAACTCATAGGTTATAGAAAATGAAGAGTCTCATTTTTAAAAGGCCATTAAACTCATATGTTATGGAGATGAAAAGTTTTGAAGAGTTTCCAAACATGCCCTCAAGTTTTGGAATTTGTAAAGTCACACACATTAATACTTTAATTCCAAACCCTATAATTTTTAAAGTTTAAAATTCAACCCTTATACTATTATAATATTATAAGTTAATTATATATATATATATATATATATATATATATATATATATATATATATATATATATATATATATATATATAAGAACAAGTCAGTCTTACCGTTAGTTGGCCTCATTCACGAAGCCGGTCTATAAGGGGGATATAAGGTTACTACCTATAAAATGACAGTTTAATGGGTGTCCATTCTCACCCACCGCTTCCTTGATTGGTGGAGGGTCGTTAGCTGAATGAGTAGGATAGGACACTAATTCTCATTAAGTATAATGATAATTATAATGTAACTAAATGTTTTATAAATTCTCAATCTTAGTTACTTTAGGAAAATGTAAAATTGATGCTAAGCCATGAAATTACACTTTGCACCTTACCAAGTTGTTAGCGGAGCGTGTATGGTTAACCGATACACTAACATGGACTAGTAAGGGTGGAAAAGGGTGGCTTAATGTTTGTCATATATCGGTGGAGCGTGTGTGTTTAACCGGCACATCGATTAGGTGATAAATGACATTAAGAGTACCAAGTATATTTGCATGGTTATTCACACCTTGTTTGTGATCCTCGGTATCCCAGTCACAAACTTGAAGGGCATAACTGAGATTTAAACATGCCATTGAAAAGTTCAATGAATCTCAAAAGAATCTAGGAATTTCAATTCATCTAAAACCTAATAATCAATTTCGTTTTTCATGGTTGAAATTGGTAAATCGTCATTTACCTACCTTAAGATATTTTACAACTTGGATTTTGGCATCCCTCTTCCAAATTGTAAAATATTGTGTTGGGTCCTAGCCTTAATATTTCATTTGGGTGTTATATTAAGGACTCTTATCTAATCTAAAGTTTGTTCTCTTGTTTTTCAGATGTCTTCCAACAATGCTTCTAGCTCAAACCCTACTGGCTCCTTCTCTCTTATGAACCTTTATAGGAGAGTCATCTTCGATAGTACTAATTTCAATGACTGGAGAGACATATTTAATGGTGCTAATTTCAATGACTGGATTAGGGATATCAGTATGGTCCATTTTGACTCAACTTGTCGAGTGCATCTATGCGACTCGTTGAGTTCCCTCTGTTCTCAGAAAATTAGGAAAATTCGAGTCAACTCGCTGAGTTGTCTTATTAACTCGTCGAGTTTGTACCGCATCCAGAATATCGGGGAAAACTTTAACCAACTCGTCGAGTTGGTTAACCAAATCGTCGATGTCCCTTCAGCCCTTTCCTCATTCAGACACTTTTAAGTGAGATTAAGGCCCCAAACTCTAGATCTAGCCTTCTAGGGTTGAGATACCACATAAAGTTGCAAGCTTTACGTCCATGCATGGAATTTAGGGGTTAACTTTGCCAAAACAATGCTCAACAAGGGGTTTAAGGCATTAAGATTAGCCAAAGCTTGATAAAGATGGAGTCTTTATGCCTAAAGGGCCTAGTAGTGTCCAAATCCGAAGTCTTAGCTTCAAAGCATGCTCAAAACGAATAATGACTCAAAAAGAAGCTAGAAATGGCCATAAACTATTTAATGGAGAGATCTAACAAACAAGTGATCATGGTAATGGATTTTTACCTTCAAATGACTGCTATAACTAAATGGATGCCAGATCTAAATATTCCTTCTCGATCCAAGCCATCAACTCTTCAAGTTTCTTCAAGGAATGCACCAAAACACACACTCTTAGCCTTACACACTCTCAAAATGTAATATAGCTTGATTAGGGTTTGTCTTTGGGTGATAAGGTGATGAGGGAGGCGGGGTAAAGGACTTAAGGTCCTTTAAATAAGGTGCAAACCCGAAAAATTAGGGTTTTTACACTCAGCTCCAACTCGTTGAGTTGGGTCCTCCAACTCGTCAAGTTGGTTCTAAAATCCACGCGGCCATGTCAGTCTCTCCTCGACGAGTTGGGGCCTCCAACTTGTCGAGTTGCCCTATATGTACGAATATAAAACAATTTAAATTTATACCTGGGATTCAGGATGTTACAATTCTACAAAACTAGAATCCGACTTCGCCATCAAAGTCATTCTTTGGAAACAACTTTGGGTACTACTCATATATTTCAGACTCCGACTCCCAAGTCCACTCGGATCCCCTCCGATGTTTCCACTAAACCTTAACCAAGGACACCTCCTTATTTCTCAAGACCTTCACCTTCTTATCCAAAATCACCACCGGCTTCTCAATGTAGCTTAGGCGATCATCAACCTGAATATCCTATAAGGGGACCACTACCGTCTCGTCGACTACATACTTCCTCATCTGAGATACATGGAAGGTGTCATGAATCTGGCTCAACTCTGCAGGAAACTCTAACAAATAAGCTACCTTACCTACTCGACCAATCACTTTAAAAGGACCAATGTATCTAGGGCCCAACTTGCCCTGCTTCTTGAATTGGATCAGCCCTTTCCATGGGGATACCTTCAAGAGGACAAAACCGCCGACCTAGACATCTATCTCGGAATGTCTCCGGTCTGTGTAACTCTTTTGACGAATCTGGGCCATCAACAACTTTTGTCTAATCTACTGGATTTTCTCTTTCATCTTGAGCACTATCTCAATGCTCCCCATCACTCTCTGCCCGACCTCCCCCTAATATATGGGAGTTCGGCACCTCATCCCATATAAAAGCTCAAAGGGAGACATCCCAATACTAGAGTGATGGCTGTTGTTGTATGAAAACTCAGCCAAAGGTAGGTACGAGTCCAAACTCCCACCAAAATCCATAACACATGCACGTAGCATGTCCTTGAGCGTCTGAATCCTCCGCTCGCTATGCCTGTCTGTTTACGGTGCTGAAATGTAGCCGAGTACCCAAATCCTCATGAAATTTATTCCAGAACTTGGAAGTAAAACACACATCACGATGTGACACTATCGATGTTGGAACTCCGTGCCGTGCCACCACCTCTCAAACATAGACCTCGACCAATTTCTCCGCATAAGAGTTCTCACTTATAGCCAGAAAGTGAGTACTCTTTGTCAACCGATCTACAATCAACCATATCACGTCGATTCCCCTCACAGTCCTCGGTAATTTGGTAATAAAATCCATGGAGATCTGTTCCCACTTCCACAAGGGAATATCCAAAGGATGCAACTGGGCATGAGGTGTTGGAACTTGAAAGTGAACCTCTAGCAATCTCTAACCTTTTTGGATTTCCGAAGTCAGTCAGAGTTTCGAAATGTAAAATGTTACAAAATCAATTTTGTATCCGGACTTGAAGCCTTGCTCTGGATGAGAAGATCAGTTGAAGGCATTCCAGAATGAATGTTATGTTCAGAATGTTAGCTTATTTGAATCAATACTTTATCTAATTATATTAATTTTTTTGTCACTTAGCATGATTTAACTTGTCATAGTAGTTAGTCTCTTTTGTCAAACATGGATAATCAGAGTGTCAGAAGTAACTCTTTTATCCATTCCTATGTATGTAATCAGTTAGTGCGGTGTATCATGTACTCCTATTTATAGGAGCTTTCAATGTTGAATGATGTGACAGATTATTCAAACTCAATAGTATCACTTCACCTGTCTTCATCTTTTATTCTATTCAAATCATTTTCAAAAATCTTTGTTCTTCATTTATTATCTTTACATTGATTGTATTTCTTACTATTCATTTATGACTTGAATACTTTGTTGAATGCATTAAATCAGACATGACTGGTCTTGCCAGACTTGACTGAAAGATTATTTAGTAAGCAGGCATTAATCTTAAGCATTAACTCAAGGTTTGACTTTTCAAACCTTGTCCCTACGCATTAGATCGTTTGTTCTCTTCATTGGTATCAGAGCCTGAATGGTTGTCCTTTGAATCCATAAGATCAGATTATAGTTGGTTCGAAATTGCCTTGGTATTTCAACCATTTCTATGTTCAGGATAAAATTTATTCTATATACCACTTTTTCTTGAAAATATATTAGCTTCAATGGCTGCTTCTAATCCTCAACAAATGTATTCAATGCAAATAGCAAATAGCATGGGTTGCCCTACACGTGCCTCACTGCTAGTTGTTGAAGAATATGATCATTGGAAAGTTAGAATGGAAAGATTTTTACTAGCTTAAGAGAAAGGTGAAGCTATTTGGAGATCTGTCAAAGAAGGTCCTCATGTTCCTGTTAGAACAACTGTAAAAGATGCTTCTACTCAGCGCATGGGTCAAGATGAAAACGACCCAACACCTCTCATTGCAGATGATATTGAGAAATTGCATGCTGATCAAGTAGCCTTTTCCGAAATGGTATTTGGTGTTCCACCATCTCTCTTTGAACACATTAAGTTGTACAAATCTACCAAAGAGATTTGGGATACTCTTGAAGATCTGATCGAAGGTTTTGAAAAAAATGAAAGACAAGCGCCTTACCTTGGTTGTCAATGATTTTGACACTTTCACAACAACTCCTAGTGAATCAGTTGCCTCATCCTCCAACCGATACCGAATCGTAGTCAATTACATGACTGCTCATAAATATCCCTGGTAAAGGATGGGGAAACTTGAAATCTTGTCTTCAAAGCAATGGATCTATGAAGAAGCTGAAGCTTTACCAACTATTTGATGAACATCAAGGTCATGAATCAAACGTTGCTCAGACCCTAAGGGAACTATCCGAAGGTCCTCGTGCTCTCGTTAGTTCCTTTGAACCTTAAATCCTTAACCCATCCACATTGGGCCCTTTCAAATCCGCAGTTAAAGCTGTTCAAATCCCAACTATCTAGTATCCTGCGGATAGTAATCCTGATTAAGACGCAATTGACTCTGAACTCCGTTTCCAAGAAGAATTTTCTCTACTTTCCATGAAGTACAAATGTCCTTTTAATCTATCCTATATATCGTATCACAACCACTTTCATTCTCCTCACCAAACCAATCCCCAACCATACACTTCTCCAGAACCTCAATCCACTCCGGAAAATCCACCAACCTACAAACCAAACATCACCAACCCCAATCCTACCTCAGAACCTCAATAGGCTCCGAAATCTGACAAACCAAATATTGTGTGTCATAAGTGTGGTCATGCAAACCACTTTGCAAAAGCGTTTTTGGATGATGTTTCACAAAAACCGAAGCTTAAGGATTCTGCTTACTATGCCAGAAGAGCACAAGAGATGACTGAAAGTGAAAAGGCATTTGTTACAAATGTGTCTAGAGATGTGGAAGGATATTGGTCGTCAGGAGATGATGATGAGGTGACTACTGGAAGAAGCATGTGTCGGACGACAAGAGAAACAATTGAATGTGATGAAGGCTATTGGTCATCTGGGTCAGAAGATGAAGATGATGTTAGTGAACCAAACTATTACTACATGGCCACCAACGATCCACCTGGTCGAAGCATCGTTCAACATGTAAAATCTATGATTACTGATAATAATTTTGATATGTCTCTCTGTGAATCTTATCTGAACCAGATCCAAACAGATATGAACACCATATATAGAGCCTATGAGTTTGCCATAGAAGCCAGTGAGAAGAAGGACAGTGGATTGAGTCGTCTTAGGTTACGTTTCGAGGATAAGAAATTAAAGATAGAGACTTTAGAGCGAGAACTTGTAATGTCACAAGATGAATGTATCATTCTTAAATACAAATGCAAAATTACTTATTCTGAAAGAAATGTTTTGATTTCAGATAACAAACGTCTAAATGCCAAAATTGAGGCTTTGCATAATTCCATTGACTTGCTTGTGGCAAATCAATAAATGACACATAACTTTCGTCATCCTTGGTCAAATTCTTTTGGTTCTTGGAAGCGATTGTCTGAAACTAATAGCTAGTCCCTTGAAGGAGTTACAGAACCTGACTTTTATAGGAAATGTTCCGAACCATCAACATTCGGATACTCCTCTTTCTCCATTGTCACCCCTTCAGGAGGCGACTGACAGTTTTGCATCTTTGATTCCTGAATTTAAACCAATTGTTGTCAAGTGTCCCGATTCCACACCGCTTTCACCTTTGACAAACCTGGACCTGAATCGGACCATGGAATTTCACCACAGTGTTTCAAATTTCATAGATTATGTTCTGAAATGCAATCCTCCCAACAACTGCGTTGTTGAGGAAATAATTCCTTTGACAACTGAAAATGTTACTTATGAGTTGGTATGGGCATCCTTAGACGATAACAATGAAACATCAATCAATGTATCCTCTGACTCTTGTGAATCAAATTCCTTAGTCACTTCCAAAGAAACCTTGGTACCCATCAAACCCAAGTTTGAAAAACCCTTCAGATGGTCAATCCTCTAAGTCAACATCCGATCAAAGGAAGAAACCAACTTTAAACAGAAATGATGTCACTAGTCCTAAGAATGAAGCCAAAAATACACTTAAGAAGGAGGTTAGGTCTAGAAAAAAGTCTAGGTTTCTTGAAAATTCCAAAAGGAATGTGTCTAAGAATCATAGCAAATCCTCTTCACAAAATCACAACACATTTGCTCCTGTCAAGATTCTCAAAAGACAACCAAATCCCCCTAGTCAGTTAGAATCTAAGAAAGATATCAAACACACTCCTGATGTGCAAGTATCAAGTACTCAACCTATCTGAATTGGCTACTTAGAAAATTGAATTCGTTTTTATAGCCAAAGCAGATGGTACAATTTTCAAATCTCAATCTTCACATGTCCGAAGAAAGTCATTCCGCATCACGATGTCGTTGAGTATGACTATTGGATAGATGAGAAAACCATGACCTTTTTCTTGTTTCCGAAAAGGTCACATAATAGCTCCATGAAACACACTGTTTTCCACAAGTCACAACCCAAGCCCAAAGCACCTTGTCCTGTCCAAAATCCTAACTCGGAGCCTAAAAACTCTGTCACTCAAGAATTTTGCAGGCACTTTATGCTTCAGAGCAAGAAACAATATGGTATATTGATAGTGCTTGCTCCATGCACATAACAGGGCAGAAGGACTTTCTGCGAGATCTCAAACTTTCTCCAAATGCTGGTTACGTGACATATGGCAACAACTCCAACTCTCAGATTCGTGGTTACGACGTCCTCACAAATGGGAATTTCTCTATTTCGAATGGGTCTTATGTAGCTAAAATGAAGCACAACTTAATAATTGTAGCTCAACTCACTGACTCAAATCATCAAGTCAAGTTCTGCAAGAAACAAAGCTATGTGATGACCGAAGACAGAAAAGAATGTTTGATCAAGTCAAATCGCAACAAGAACATGTACCCACTCGACATCAACATGATTGTTGGAAAACCTCAACTTTGCCTTCTCTCCAAAGTTGTTCCTAATGTCAGTTGGTTATGGCACCTAAGTCTTGCTCATCAGAACTTTCACTACATGAATGATCTTGTGTCTGGTGAAATGGTAAGATGACTATCACCCCTCAAGTTTGAAAATGATCACTTGTGTGCTGCATGCGAGTGTGGAAAGCAATCAAAGAAGGGTCGTCCTATCATCATCGAAAAATCAATCTCGGATCCACTGGAACTTCTACACATTGATCTCTATGGACCATCCACTATAGAGAGTCTTCATCATAAGAAATATATTCTTGTGATTGTTGATGACTTTACAAGGTTCACTTGGGTCTTCTTCCTTAGGATAAAGTTTGATACAACGTCTGAACTCATCAATTTCATCAAAGGAATAGAAGTTCTCATCAAGCTCCTTGTAAGAAGGATTCGAAGTGATAATGGATCGGAATTCACCAATGGAACCATTGAGAAATTCCTCACCGAGAAAGGAATTGATCACAACTTCTTAACTCCCTACAATCCACAATAGAATGGTGTTGTCGAAAGACGCAATATGACGCTTGTTAATGCTGCTCGATTTATGCTAAAATTTTCAAATCTTCCACTCTACCTCTGGGCCGAAGCCGTATCAACTGCCTTCTTCACTCAGAATCGAAGCATTATCAATCGACGCCTCAACATGTCACCATATGAAGCCATGAACGGTTGGAAGCCAGGTATTTCTTTTCTTCATGTTTTTGGATGTCGATACTTTATGAAAAACAATCGTGATCAACTTACAAAGCTCCAACCCAAAGCTGATGAAACAAATTTTCTTGGTTACTCTGCAAAATCAAAGGTGTATTGAGCACTTAATCGTCGCACTCGCATTATAGAAGAAAGAATTGATTTTACCTTTGATGACAATTTCGTTCAGAATTCTGGTCCAACTCATGTCACCAATCACATTATGGAGTCCAATGCTACTCCTCCTGAAGTAGACTTTGAAACTCTCTTTGGACCCTCTGAAACAACCCTTGATTCGGAATCTTGAACAAGGCAAATCTTAACTCCTGAAATCCTTTTTTCTCAAAATGTATCCGGTCCTACACCGACCTTTCCTCCATTTAATTCTGAACCATTTTATCCTTTTTCAGGTCGAGGGGGAGAATGGTTAACCATCTCTAGAATCAAATGTGGATTGATTCCTTGATTCAACTACTGAATTTGATCATATCAACAATGATGATGATGCCAATTCTTTGAATTTCCACCTGATGATAATGTCAACCTCTTCGGTTCAGAAGTTCAGGGGGAGCGTCATCCACAAGTTCAAAATGTTCAGGGGGAGCAACAGAACCCTATTGTTGATATAGTATCGTCTGCTGTAGAAGAGCTACCAAGACTTCATATTTGGACTCGAGATCATCCTCAAAATCAAGTAATTGGAAATCCAAATGCTGGCGTTCAATCTCGTTCTGCCACTAGTGCAAAATGAATGTCACTTTTTTGCGTTTATCTCTATGGTTGAGCCCAAATCCATTAAAGAAGCATTAGAACATGCTGATTGGATCATAGCCATGCGAGAAGAATTGGCAGAGTTTGATATAGAAAAAGTGTGGACTCTTATACCTCCTCCTTCGGATCACCCAATTGTCGGTACAAGATGGGTATTCCGAAACAAGCTAGACGACGCTGGAATTATTATTCGGAATAAAGAAGACTGGTTGCCAAAGGATTCACACATATTGAAGGACTTGATTACGACGAGACCGTTGCTCTTGTTACCCATCTTGAAGCAATCATAATCTTTCTTGCTTATGCTGCTCACAAAGGCTTTAAGGTTTACCCAATGGATGTTAAGAGTGCTTTTCTTAACGAATGCAGCTCACAAAGGTTCTAAGGTTTGTCATTTCTGAATTATTGCTACAAGCTCCGAGCCGTATATGGTTTCAAGGAAGCTCCTCGCGCCTGGTATGAAACACTCATTGACTTTCTCAAATGCTCCGGCTTCCAAAGAGGAATTCTCGATCCAACCCTATTCTGAAGATCAAGTGGAAAACATCTCATGCTTGTCCAAATTTATGTTGACAACATCATTTTTGGATCCACCAATTCATCAATGGTTGTTGACTTTGCTATTTTGATGGTCAGTAGATTTCAAATGAGTATGAATCATGAATTGAGTTTCTTTCTTGGTCTCCAAGTTAAACAGACCAAGAGGAATCTTTATTCATCAAGAGAAATACGTATCTGAACTACTCAAAAACTAATCTATGGACACCTGTGCTTCAGCAAAGGTACCTATGGGCGTCGGTCAGAAAATCTTCTTGGACCCATCAGGTGTAGCAAATGATGAAAAGAAGTACAGAGGAATGATTGGATCTTTAGTCTATCTTACAGCAAGTCTTCTGGACATCATGTTTGGTACTTGTCTTTGTGCCAGATTTCAAGTTAATATGAAAATGTCACATCTCTTGGCTGTAAAACAAATATTTCGATATCTCAAAGGAACCAAGAGTCTCGGAATCTGGTACCCGACAAATGAGAGTTTTCTTCTTCAGGCTTACTCAGATCCAAACTATGGCGGTCTTTAGTTAGATAGGAAAATAACTTCAGGTTGATGTGAATTTTTGGGAGGTCGATTGGTTAGTTGGTCATCCAAGAAACATAACTGCATTTCTCTATCAACTGCTAAAGTAGAATACATTGCTGCTGCTAGCTGCATTTCACAAGTTTTCTAGATGAAATCTCAACTCTTGGATTATGCTTACTGCTTTCAGTGTATTCCAATTTATTGTGATTCTCAAAGTGAAATTTCAATTTCACACAATCTGATTCAGCACTCCATGACGAAGCACATTGATATACGATACCATTTCATAAAAGATCATGTTTTAAATGGCAATATTGAACTCATTTTTTTCCATCTGACGATGAAAATGCTGATGTCTTTACCAAGACATTAGACAGAACCAAGTTTAATGGTTTTCTGAACAAAATGGGTATGATGATGCCTGATCCTCAATTCTTTCAGGAGGTATATACTCTCTGATGGAAACATCAGAAAGTATAGTTGGTTCTGATGCAAAATTCTTTTACATTTCGGAACTATCACCTCTCGGAACAATGAGGATCATATTATGTGTTTTTTTTATCTACCATTCTATCTCAGTGTAAGTTGTACAACTCCTAAGTCTTGAATTTCAAAGACCAATATAGTCACATTGGTTGGAATGTTATCTCAGATCCCACTTCATAAAATGATCCCGAAATTCAAATCCGGAATGATAGTAAATTCTTTCTAATTTTTCTCTGGAACTCTCTAAACATTGCTTTGGAAATTGTTAGAATTTTTTTTGAATGACATCTCAAAATGTTGCTTCAGAATTTTAAAGAATTTTGCTCCAGAATTTTAAAGAATCTCGCTCCAGAACATTAATGTTTTTTTTGGTTTGGCTCCGGAAGAATTTCAAATCTGACTGGAACTTTTCAAAATGCACTCCGGACCCTTATCAAATTCACTCCGTATTTTTCAACTCTTGTCTCCGAAATGTTTCTCAAATTTTCTCCGGAAATTTTCTTTTAAATTCTCTTTCTGGAATGCCCTTTCTCAAAACCCTCTCTGGAATCCTTCAAAACATGGCTCCAAAATTTCAAAATAATTCTGCTCCGAAATTTTCAAAGAAAACATTGCTCCGAAATTTCAAAATCACTTTGTTCTAGAATGCACTTCAAAATCATTCGAAAGTATAAAGGTTTTTAAGGTGAAATGTTTTCAAACAGTTACTTTTCAAAAGATACTTATCTTGTCACCCTAGAAATCCGCACCACGTTTGCACATTCAATTAAGCAAACATCCCATCACCGTTTGATGGTTTCTATTCCTCACGTCGCTCCATAGAAACCTTCGTCATCATTAGTCAATTCATCCCCAAAATGGCAACATATTAAATGCAATCTGTTTCCAAATCCGAATCCTCATCATTACCCTTTCTGACCTGGTCCATTTCCATCACCTATATAAACCACTTAAAACCCTCATTTACCATTTACCCGCTCAAACTCTCAAAAACCCCAAATTCTTATGAGATATTATGTTCTTCAAGCTATCATCCTTCTGCAACAATGATATCTCAATCATATTCTCATAAAATTGCTCAAACTGCTTCTACACCTAAGAAATCTATTGCCAAGAAGAAATCTTCTAAATAATCATCATCCTCACACTCATCTGAACCATTCCTCAGGGACACAACTCAACTTTTCTTGATAAATCCCATGGATTTTGATAATCCCGTTAGATTGATGATCGAGTTCATTGCTCATCATCCCATCTCCTTTACATTTACTAAAATCATGGAACATCCTCTACCACTCAATCTTTTGCACACCACTTTTACAAGAATCAAAGATTGACAATGGGATTCTCGAAACAAAAATCACAGGTGACAGAACTGTGCCTATCCAAAAATCCAGGTTTCTTAGGGCTATTGGCATAAAAGAAAACCCCAAAGGATTTAAAGTTCAAGAACCAACCAATGAAGAATTCCAACAATTCCTGAATCGTATCGGGTACAATCAAGACTACAAAGCGAAGGAATTCAAGAAGTCGGTGGTTTTAGGTCTTTGGACTGTGGTAATGCACTTCATCATCAGAGGGCTATCCAGAAAGCATGGTGGTACGGACACCTTAAGCAAGGATTGGCTGCATGTGGTATACAACATCTATTTCGGATGCAACAACGTAGTCGATCTTCCAGAAGTGTTATGGTAGGATTTCCAAAAGTTCGCCATCAAATGTAAGAGCAATAAAATTTCAAGCATTAGGTTTTGGGCCTTAACGATCCAAGAGCTATATAAGGAGATGTACTACAACGACCCAATTTTCACGTCCAAAAATTTCGTTTTTAAAACATTACTTTAGAAAATGTTAATAGATGAAAACATTGTTTAATCGAACTACGTCACAACATAAACCATGTTTAAAAGTCAAGTCATACAACCATTCGAAACATCAGAGTATAAATCCCAGAGAAATCAAATAAATGCGGAACCCGTGTGTGTGCATGATGTGCCGCTACCGAGCCAACTCCATCCCCTTCGATGAAGAGGTACCTAAAACCAAAACTGTAAACTGTAAGCATAAAGCTTAGTGAGTTCCCCCATTGCACCACAAGCCATACAATCACATAACATACATAAATTGTCGGACATATCTGGGTGCCCGACCTACCCCTTCGGTCCTCTCGACCGGATACTGCCTAGCATATCTGGGTGCTGGCCTCCCCTTCGGTCCTCTCGACCGGATACTGCCTAGCATATCTGGGTGCTGCCCCCCCCCCTTCGGTCCTCTCGACTGGGTACCGGGGACTATTTCACCCCTACTACTACCACCTGATGTTCAAGTCCTTCATCCTACTCACCGAGTTGTATGAACAACTCGCCAAGTTCATCTTCATCCGATGAGCAAGTTATACTGTGACTCACCAAGTTGTATGAACAACTCGCCGAGTCTGATCTTGATCTAAGGAGATTGCCTTGAACTCGCCGAGTTCCACTATGGGTGAGTTTTGGCTTCCAACTCACCGAGTCCCTCCTGGACTCACCACACGACTCGACATAACAAAAAGGGGACAAACCCGGAGACTCGCGACTGGACTCGCCAAGTCAGATGAGCGAATCGCCGAGTCCGCTCCATGAAAGAGCTAAAAAATGCGATTTTGCTCGAATCCAGTCCATGTCATTCGTAGATATGGGCTCCTAGAGCATGAATAACACGTAAAGTTTCCAACTTTACGTGTAAATATCATCTATGGGGTTTTTAGGGTTCAAAATGCACCAAAAGAGTAGATCTAAGGTTTATATGAAATATGGGCTCATGAAAGGTAGTGGATCTGAGCTTCTGTAGCTCAACTATGCTTGGATCTAGAGACCAATCAACTTATTTCGAAATATGATGCACATACAAGCTTGGAAATGAGCCATGATGGACTTTAATGGGGCCATAAGCATGGAGACAAGGGGGAAAACGAGCCATACCTTAGATATCACTCTGAAATTGCTCACAAGTGCTTGACCTCCTCTTCTTCTTCTTGATCTCTGATAGCTTCATTTTACTTACTTCTTTTTATAGTTTATTTTAGCATATTTCATTCATAATTTAGATAACTTTCATGCATATTTTCCCTTTTGTTATTTTTATGACCATTTCGGGGTACTTTCTAGTTTCTTGAGCATTATTGCAGATTTTCTTGGAAACTAGCGGGGCGGCACTCTTGCGAGGTGATTGGGCTTGAAGGGAATTGGAGATTTCATGCTTGATGGCTATGAAGGTGATTCATGGGGTGGACTTGTCAATTGCTTGAAGGCTTGGAAGAATTGAGCTTTAAATTTGAAAGATGCGGGGGAACATTCAAGCGTATGAAAATTATTAATCGGGCGAGTTCACGAGCTTTGGAGAGGATTTGGAGAGGTCAAATTGGACTTTAAATGAAGAAAAACTTGAAGAAAATGGGCTAGGAGGTGATTGGATTCGATCTGGGCTAGTGGGATATGCTTTAGAGGCCCAAAATCTCAAAGAAGCCCATGTCAGGCACCACCCGCGCAACCCACCCGCGCAGCAGCACGCGGGTCGCGCAAGGCCCTGCAGGGGCAATTTCGGGAATTCTTCTTTTGAGCTATTTGAGGAAGGTTGGTGCCCATCTTTTGCATACTCTTGGACATCCGATTTTTGAAGATTCTCTCTGGAGTTTTGGAGACCTTTGAAGGCCAAGAACCCTTGAAGAACATGATATTTTTACCTCTTGATTCTTGCTTAATGTTTGGTACAATTTTCTCTAACTTTGTTTCTTTGTGTTTAGCCATGCTTGGCTAAACTAATCTTGGTTGACTTTTGTTTAATCCTTTGAACTTTTGTTGAATGTTGAAGAATCCATGAACATGTTCTTGAATCTTTATGGAAATGTTTTGTGTTTTAACATCTTATCATTACTTGTATGTTTTAGTTCATGAGTTTAAATGTGTTTGTGGTGATTAGTTGGCTAATTTCTTGATTAAGTAAAGGATCCTCAAATTAGCAAGCAACAAATGATTTTTGTGTTGATTTTACTTCACACAATCATAAAAACATTTCCTCCAACATGGTGGTGAAAGCATTTGACCCCTCTTGGATTTGGTGACTTTTTGGTTCTTAATGCTAGTTGACTTTCACTAATTACATGCTATTTGGAATTAGTGACTTTGACTAAGGAAATTGTTATGAGCTTCTCTAGCCATTTCAACAATTAAGAAAAGTCTAGGTAATCTCAAGCTCCTTGGATTACTATAGCCAAATTGAGGATTTAAAACAAGTATTGCACCATTGAATTCTAATGATATGTTCATCAAAAGTCAAAGTGAGAAAACTTTAAGTCAACCATCTTTCCCTTATTGATTTTACATCAAATTCTTATTTTTGTTGCAATTGTCTATTTAAATCATAGTTAATTCTAGTTAGCATCAAGTATTCAAAACACCAAAACCCCCCATTTTATTTTTATTGTTATTTTACAAGTATTTTTACAAAGAGATTTTTCATAGAGTTAGAAATTGAACCAATCTCCGTGGATTCGATCCCTTTACCACTATACACTATTTTAGTGTGTAACATTTAGGGTTATTATTTGTGTTGGCCTCGACAACCACCAAATTTTTGGCGCCGTTGCCGGGGATTGGTTTATTTTTAATCAATTTGTTTCTCTATGCCTAGATCTCATTGTGCAGGTACTCAAATTTAAATTCCTGAAATTAAAAAAAAAAAAAAAAAAGAAGTATGGTTCGGAGATGAACACTCCTTGCACCGAAGAGCGACTTTTTGAGCTAGCTCAGTTAGTTATGATGATTGAAAGTGACCAAAGTGTGCAGCCCACACCTCTTCTTTGCGATTTTTGTGCCCAAAATGGACATCATTCTGACATGTGTTCATATTTACAAGGAGAATGGGGAGACGTGCAAGAGAAGGGAAGCTACTATTTGTCAAACCAATCGAGTTATGATCAACCTCAACATGATCAATGGTGGGACAACAACCAAGTTTGGGGAAATAACCAATACCAAAACCCATACCAAACTTGGGGAAATAACCAATACCCACCAACTCCACTGTTCCAAGAACCCTATCCTTACCTTCCTCAACAAACTGAAACGCCAAGCATGTCCTTAGAGGACATTGTTAAAAGCATTGCCACTTCTACCCAAATTTTTCAGGAAACAACTCAAGCTAGCCTCAAAAGCTTAGAGCAACAAATAACACAAATTGCTCAATCATTGAGTATAGTGGAAGCTCAACACAAATTACCATCTGAAGAGAGCCCATGTCATAACGCATGTTGCATTCCTTTGAAAGATGAGAAAACTTTTGATGGCTTAAGAGTGTTATATGAAGAAGAGGAAGAAGAAGTAGAAGTGGAAGAAGTTGTCAAAGAAGAAGAAGAAATTGAAAAAGCTGACAATGAAACTATAGAGGAAGTGATAGGGGTTAATGAAAGAGAGGTTGAGCCGCCCACTACCATTAAGAAACTAACTCCATTGGTAGACCAACCACAAGAGATGGAAGCGATAAATCTGTCGGACTCTTCAAAGGATACGTATCACAAGAAAGAAGACGCCCAACCGGTCACCTACTCAAAAACCATGTCAAAGAAGGAAGAGTTGGTCACCTTAATGAACAAATACAAGAAAGAATATGGTTGGATGATTGCTATTATCAAAGGTTTGAGTCCGGTATGGTTCTCCCGTAAAAAGAAAGTCAAATACAAGAAAAGAGTCTCAATGGAGGTGTGGAAATTAAAAAATGTCGACACGGGGAGAATTTACAAGGTTAATGGACATCGATTGAAGCCATTCAATGAAGTTTTTGATTCAAATGTCCAAGATGTCGTCCATTTGGACGCCCCAAAGTGTTAAAGTGAAGTTTGGAGGCGTCTCGCCAAAGACGTTAAAGAATGGCATTTTTGGAAAGCATTGTGTTTTTGTGTTTTTAATTTGAATAAATGACTTTTGAAGATGCTTTTGGGATTCAAAAGAGTTGTTTTTGAAGAAATCAAGAGTTTCTAGGTGTTTGGGGCCTTTCAAAGCAAGAACGGGTGAAAAACGAAGAAAAATGAAGCAAAAATGAAGATCAGGATCAGGGGGTTGCGCGACCCGCGTGCTGTTGCGCGGGTGGGTTGCGCGGCCAGGTGTGATGAAGCGACATTAGCCCAAGACTTAACTGCAAGGTCTGCGCGACCCGCGTGCTACACTGCGCGACCCGCGCACTGTGCTGGGCAATTTGGGCTATTTTTGGCTATTATTTGACCAGGTGTTGACCAAAGGTTTTAATGAGTTGACCTTTTGACTTTTCTTGACCAACATTGACCGAAATTGACCCTTTTTGACCCATAGATTAAAATGTTCAGCTTCTCTTCTTCTTCATTTAATCATCTTGACCTCCCACTCCATTCCTCTCATATAACCTTCCAACACCCACCTCGCTTGAAAATTCAAGATTGGCGGAGTTCTACCGGTCGTAATTTCACGAAACCACCGCCACAGACATTTCCCGCCGCCCGACCCTCCGATTTAGGTCCTTTCCGCCCTTTCCTTAAGCATTGAGGACAATGCTTGTTCTTAAGCTTGGGGTGGGGCATTTCCCTTTTTTTTTTCTTACTCTTTTTCATGCATTTTTAGTAAGGTTGCATAACATATTAGTTTAAGTTAATTTGCATTCATTTTTTTTTATTTTATTAAATTTTAAAAAAAAGATTTTATTTTCTTCTTTTCTACTTTTTATTTTTTGCATAACATTTAGCTTAAGACATTAGCATTCATGCATTTTTGTTGTCTGTTTATTCTCACCTCTCTTGGATGCCATGGAACAGGTTCATAGTTATTGTATCATTATTGGTCCAGGATCTTGTTGCTATCTCACCCATCGAACCGGGACCACTAGCTGCAGTTTGGGATTTCATACTTGGGATCAGATGCTGGTAGCTTAAAGGGGTAAGTGATCATGGACAGGTAGTTTTCATGAAGAATTATGCATACAATACTAACAACTGTAGGATATACTATAGCAATGGGTGTTCTTAGCCTTGCGGTCACTACCGCGGAGAGGATCACACTTGATCATGTTTGAACTGTTAGGATGAAGCATTGGTGCTTGTCCCCGAGTAGAATCCATATCCGGTCTCTTTACATCACCATATCTTTTTGCGATTTTCTTAGAATTTAGAGAGTCTTTTAGTCCACATTTGGACATTTTCATTATCTTTGAAAAACCACAAGTTTGAAAAGGAGCCTACATTACATCTTTATGCTCCACACATGGTCATTTCCACACTTAGGCCATTCGGATTATATCATTACCCTTTCGGTTCCACCTACACACCTTTGGGAACCAAATTTTGAGTCAAAGGGTTTTCTCATCAAAAAAAAAAAAAAAAAAAAAAAGAAAAAAATGAAGCATGCAAATTTTCAGTCGCAACTATCTTAGATAGGTGGCCGGTTCAATTATTGAACAAATTTCCCAACATCTTGGTCACCCGACGTTTGATATTCATTTGCATAGATCTGTTTTATTGTATATAGATCGAGTTGTTTTTTTTTTCTTTCTCACAAATTGGTGATGTTGGAGAGACTGTCGAGTCGGATACTACGGGAGGTTTGGGCCAACACTAAGTGAACTGATTCCTACAACGGTGCCCGAGCAATTAAACCTAGTTACACATGAGAGAAACCGGCAAATGTGAGATCAGAGTGTACACTTAAAGAAGAGCTCCACCCGAGCCCATCCAGTTGCTTTCTCCCTACTACAGATGTTCTTCATTGTATACATGTTCCATTGAGGCTGCGACTGCTCATCCCTCCTTACTCACCTAAAGGAGTTGTCCTGGCTGTGGTTTATGGTTCCATTGTCATCGGATGAAAAAGTTGTGAGATAGCAGCGAAATCAATTCTGACCATGTTGACTAACATCGAACAGGTTCCATGGTTCTATCCATTCTTTTTATTTCTAGGGTAGTTCATCCCAAGTTCATTTAGTCTTGTCTTACTTGAGGACAAGTAAGGTTTAAGCTTGGGGTGATTTGATAGCTTCATTTTACTTACTTCTTTTTATAGTTTATTTTAGCATATTTCATTCATAATTTAGATAACTTTCATGCATATTTTCCCTTTTGTTATTTTTATGACCATTTCGGGGTACTTTCTAGTTTCTTGAGCATTATTGCAGATTTTCTTGGAAACTAGCGGGGCGGCACTCTTGCGAGGTGATTGGGCTTGAAGGGAATTGGAGATTTCATGCTTGATGGCTATGAAGGTTATTCATGGGGTGGACTTGTCAATTGCTTGAAGGCTTGGAAGAATTGAGCTTTAAATTTGAAAGATGCGGGGGAACATTCAAGCGTATGAAAATTATTAATCGGGCGAGTTCACGAGCTTTGGAGAGGATTTGGAGAGGTCAAATTGGACTTTAAATGAAGAAAAACTTGAAGAAAATGGGCTAGGAGGTGATTGGATTCGATCTGGGCTAGTGGGATATGCTTTAGAGGCCCAAAATCTCAAAGAAGCCCATGTCAGGCACCACCCGCGCAACCCACCCGCGCAGCAGCACGCGGGTCGCGCAAGGCCCTGCAGGGGCAATTTCGGGAATTCTTCTTTTGAGCTATTTGAGGAAGGTTGGTGCCCATCTTTTGCATACTCTTGGACATCCGATTTTTGAAGATTCTCTCTGGAGTTTTGGAGACCTTTGAAGGCCAAGAACCCTTGAAGAACATGATATTTTTACCTCTTGATTCTTGCTTAATGTTTGGTACAATTTTCTCTAACTTTGTTTCTTTGTGTTTAGCCATGCTTGGCTAAACTAATCTTGGTTGACTTTTGTTTAATCCTTTGAACTTTTGTTGAATGTTGAAGAATCCATGAACATGTTCTTGAATCTTTATGGAAATGTTTTGTGTTTTAACATCTTATCATTACTTGTATGTTTTAGTTCATGAGTTTAAATGTGTTTGTGGTGATTAGTTGGCTAATTTCTTGATTAAGTAAAGGATCCTCAAATTAGCAAGCAACAAATGATTTTTGTGTTGATTTTACTTCACACAATCATAAAAACATTTCCTCCAACATGGTGGTGAAAGCATTTGACCCCTCTTGGATTTGGTGACTTTTTGGTTCTTAATGCTAGTTGACTTTCACTAATTACATGCTATTTGGAATTAGTGACTTTGACTAAGGAAATTGTTATGAGCTTCTCTAGCCATTTCAACAATTAAGAAAAGTCTAGGTAATCTCAAGCTCCTTGGATTACTATAGCCAAATTGAGGATTTAAAACAAGTATTGCACCATTGAATTCTAATGATATGTTCATCAAAAGTCAAAGTGAGAAAACTTTAAGTCAACCATCTTTCCCTTATTGATTTTACATCAAATTCTTATTTTTGTTGCAATTGTCTATTTAAATCATAGTTAATTCTAGTTAGCATCAAGTATTCAAAACACCAAAACCCCCCATTTTATTTTTATTGTTATTTTACAAGTATTTTTACAAAGAGATTTTTCATAGAGTTAGAAATTGAACCAATCTCCGTGGATTCGATCCCTTTACCACTATACACTATTTTAGTGTGTAACATTTAGGGTTATTATTTGTGTTGGCCTCGACAACCACCAATCTCCTTCCCTACTCACTCCAATCTCCAAGAGGACACAGCAAATGGGTTCAAATCCACAAAACAAGGCTTAGAATGAGGTATATGGATCTTAGGGTGAATGGGGGCTGGCTTGGGGGCGGAAAGGGGATTAAATAGGGTGCAAACCCCTGAAACTTAGGGTTTCATCCAACAGCGGTGACTCGCCGAGTCCAGGATATGGACTCGCCGAGCCGACAACTTAAATGTGTCCCGGGTCCCGTCCCTACTCGGCGAGTCGGACCTATGACTCGCCGAGTCCAAGGCTTAAAAAGGAAAAATTACTCAATTAAGATTTACATACCAGGAACCAAGTGCTACATGTATGAACCAATTCCTGTGTCCATAATTCCGAAAGAGGTATATGTCTCTTTCAAAACTATTAAACATTATCACATAGGGAGCCAATCTTCTTCTGGACCTGTCAGACGCCTACCGGAACACATGTTGACCATATTGCCTTCTGGATCCCTTCATTTGAAACACCAACTAGAGACTTTGGTTGTGTTTGACCCAACACAATCTGCCCCAGTATTCATTGAGCCTATTCTGGAAGAGGCCACTCCTACTTTGTTCGGAGGAAAGGTTAAAAAGTATGCCAACAGGAAGACTTCTCCTTCTAAGTCAAAGCCTAAAAAGAGAACCAAAAGTTAGCTCTTCCTCTCAAAAGGAAGGAGCTAATGACATTCAGGCTGACTCTGGCCGTCTGCACACCCCTCTAACCCACTCATCCGAGGTACCCCTCGATATTTCAAAACCACACACACACTCACGTGGATTCTGCTTATAAACCACCCACACCTTCCCAACAAGGTGATGTTGGTGTTGAAAAAAGTTCATTGCCCCCTGGAACGCACCCACGTGTCCGATTTGATATCCCAACTTCTTCAAGACATGCACGGTCATGAATCCCTATTCCGGACCCCAAGCATTCCAGAGGTGGAGTTGTCCTTCCTACTTAGGATGCCCCAACTGGTTTGATACCCGATAAGGGTACATGACGACTAGGTTCTAATGATCCCCTTTGGGAAGATTTTGTCAGTAGGGCACATTCAAGGCATCCGGAACTTACCAGGTCCCAAGTTGAAGCTACACTTATCTCGATGCAGAATAGAGCCATTCAGAGCAACCAAACATTTGTTGCTCCCAATGATGATGAAACTGATCAGGAATTTTCTTTTGGAGAATCTCTAGCAACTCCTCACAATAATGTTATTTAAACAGATCCGAACGAAGAGCTTTCCGAAGAAGTGATGTTTAATGAAGACGGTGCAGCTGTTGCTGACACTCATATTCTACCCACTGTGCGCTTTCTATCCAAGCCATCCTCATCAAAATCAGCTTTTAAATTTGGATCATCCTCATCCACTCATGCCAATGAAACTGAATCTACTCAGAAACTTCAAGATGATGCGGCTACCAACAAGCATGGTCCTTCAATCAATCCGGAACCTCACAAACACAAACCTCAACATTGCAACTCCGACACCGGATCCTCCATAGGAGACTACATTGATTCGTTTGCTCTTGTTGACATCAAAACCAATGTGTCAGATACCATGAAGAAGGTCAATTCCCTTGAAGCTTCCATAGTTGGGATCAACTCCAAGATTGATGAGAAAGTCTCCAGACTGGACTCAAAGTTAAATGCCATTCTAAAATCCTTGTCCGCAGTCAACACGTCTAGAACAACCATTGCTGAACGTGACGCCCATCTAGATCAACTTATTTCACTCTGGCTCAAACATACCATCGAAGAAGTTGAACAAAATTATGATACTTTTGTTAATCACTATCTGGATACAATCACATGGATGCTTAAGGTTCACGATAACCTAGTTGCTGCTACAAATGATTTGATCAAGAAAACTATTGTCTTTCATGAGAAACAAATTCAACAATTAGAGAAAGAGATCCGGAAGAAAGATGATATGAACCTGATTATGCAGCAAGTTCTTATAAAGCTTCTTCGAGCCCGTTGGAACATTGTGGATGTTCCAAACAATAAGTTTGAGGAGATGTTGTCTATTTTGCTGAGCTTCTTTAATCATCTCAAAGCTCAGGCCCCCACTGTCGAAGCTTATGATACCCTCACAAACTTTCAGAAGGTGTTAAAAAAATTTCCGATCTAAAAGGATCTCTCAACCTTGCTCCGGTTGACAAGTCCACCATTCAAAGAGGGGGAGAAGGGTCAAGTCAACCGTGGAAAACTGCCTCAGAATATCAACTCCGAGATGAAGATGGAAATCCTGATGATGAAATCTAAGTTCTTTCCGGACTTCTAGGAAATGATGATGAAGATGAAGAATCTCTTATCATAAATGGAGTATTGGATTTGCAAGCTCCAAAGAAATTTCCAGCAAGATGCTTACGGAGGAAGAGCATAGAATCTGGTCTGTAGTTTCATGGCCATCTACGTTGCCGGATGTTCTATCAAGAAGTATCCAAATGCACAAGGCAAAAACTAAACTGACGATTGACGCCTTCTGGGCCACTTCATCCATGTTGCCTCCAATTCCTGCTCCAATAATTGATCTAATTGACGAAGGTTCTCCTCTCCGAATTGCATACGAGATTCCGGAATAACCTATTCAATCTTCTCCTCCAGAATTCTCCATTGATGAGAACATGAAGCATATCATCTCGACACTCAACAAAGATAAGGATAAGAAGCCTATCACCGAAAGTTATCAAGCTCACTACTCTGAACCTCCTACAAAGAAAAAATTTGGATGGTCTCAGGAGGGAATCAACAAAGCCCTAGAGGATAGCATCTGGATCTAGGCTCTCGAAGACAATTCCAATCCGATGCGTGATATCTCTCCTATCTGCCAAGAAGGTATTCTCCATGATGTCGACATAGTACCTTTCATGTACTAAGACATTCCAACAAATGATTCAGAATAACTCGATCTGCTTCTCTCTCCATATAGAAAATTCTACATCAAGTTTGCTCTTCTCCACCCAAATAACAATCCGGAGATGATCATCTAGACTGACCGTGAATGATTAAAAACATTATACTCCTAGAATGCTCTGCCTCAAAAGGAAGTATGGATGAGGAAGAGGAAACCAAAGATCTTAGGGTTTAGAAGGAAGATCCTAAAAAAATTTGAACTCAATTGTGTACTATTCCGGTACCATGTCTTACAAAATAAGCCAACCTCTCACATCATTACTGATGCCAATTTCCCTTCAATCAATCCGAATGATATTCTGACCATTGCTGTGTACTTTCAGAGTCTTGAAAATGATAACATCAACATGGGTGCTTATCATGTTGCCTTAAGCTTTATCAAGGATTACGTTGCAGAATTTTGTCGATACGATTATGAGCTAGCACACTTGTTTCGAACTGAAGACTTTCTTCCAAGATCGAATATGTGCTACCAAAAGCTGAACTGCTAGCTGAAGGACCTATTGATGAACCGGTTCTATGATTTGTTTATAAAAAAAAGAAAACAAACAAGAAGGATTTCTTCCGAGTCCTTGACAAACACCTAGTTCCTACAAGAGCCCTCAAGAAGTTTATCAGTCGAGCATCCAGGTCCGAAGCTCCTGAACATGTCAAGGGAAAGTTTGTGAGTTAGTTGCAGTGGTATATCGAAGTTAGGGATTAGCTGTTTAAAGCTTATATGTTCACCAAGGAAGAACCGAACTGAGCTTACTTGATTTCTAAGTTTACTTAGGGGAAAATTGTTGGAACCTGGAAGTGAACCACTAGCAATCTCTAACCTTTTTGGAGTTCCGAAGTCAGTCAGAGTTCCAAAATTTAAAATGTTACAAAATCAATTTTGTGTTCGGAGTTGAAGCCTTGCTCCGGATGAGAAGATTAGTTGAAGGCATTTCAAAATGAATGCTATGTACGAAATGTTAGCTTGTCCGAATAAGTACTTTATCCAATTGTATTAATTGTTTTTGTCACTTAGCATGATTTAACTTGTCATATGACTTAGACTCTTTTGTCAAACACATATAATCAGAGTGTCAGAAGTAACTCTTTTATCCAGTCCTATGTATGTAATCAGTTAGTACGATGTATCATGTACTCCTATTTATAGGAGCTTTCAATGTTGAATCATGTGGAAGATTATTCAAACTCAATAGTATCACTTCATTTGTCTTCATCTTTTATTCTCTTCAAATCATTTTCAATTTTTTTCTTTGTTCTTCATTTATTATCTTTACATTGATTGTATTTCTAACTCTTCATTTATGACTTGAATACTTTGTTGAATGCATTAACTCAGAATTGATTGGTCTTGCCAGACTTGACTGGAAAATTACTTAGTAAGCAGAAATTGATCTCAGTCATTAACTCAAGGTTTGAGTTTTCAAACCTTGTCCCCACGGATTAGATCGTTTGTTCTCTCATGGAGATGCTGGTGCTCTGCCTTGACCTGACGAAGGGTCAAACATCTCTTGACTACCCATGCCACAACTCTCTTCATATAGGGCCACCAATAATCCTTTTCAAGTCCAAATACATCTTGGTGGCCCCAGGATGGATCGAGACTCTCGACCTATGGGCCTCCTGCATCAAACTCTATTGGGCTCCACCCATATATGGCACCCATATCCGCCCATGGAAGGTCATAAGTCCTTGACTATCAGTCTCAAACTCAAAAATCTGCCTGATCACCCGTTCTCTCTTACGGCTCTTTGGTCTCATGGCCACCACTTAGGCCTCTCGAATGGTATCTAAGACTGGAGTCATCACCGTCATCCTCATACACATTTCTCGGATTGGAGTACTTGCTGCTCTATGACTCAGGGCATCAGCTACCACATTAGCGTTGCCAGGATGATACAAAATCTCATAGTCATAGTCTTTCACTACATCCAACCACCTCCTCTGTCTCATATTCAGGTTGGGCTGATCCATAAGGTATGTCAGGCTGTTATGGTTCGTGTATATGATACATCGGGTACCATAAAGATAGTGGCGCCAAATCTTGAGGGCGAATACCACCGCCCCTAACTCTAAATCATGGGTGAGATATCTCGTCTCGTGAGGCTTTAGCTGCCTCGACGCATATGCTATCACGTGCTCCCTCTGCATTAACACGACACCCATTCCCGATATCGATGCATCATAGTAGACTACGAAGTCCTCTACTCCCTCCAGAAGAGCTAACATTGGAGCTTCGCACAATCTCTGGCGAAGAGTCTTGAACGATGCCTGGTGCTCAGTCCCCTAAGAAAAGATAACACCCTTCTTTGTCAATTTGGTGAGAGGAGCAAAAAACTTGGAGAAATCTCTGATAAACCTCCGATAGTAGGCTGCGAGACCTAGAAAACTCCTGATCTTTGATGGAGACCTCAGCACCTCCCAATGTACAATTGCCTTAATCTTGACCAGGTCGACCAAAATCCCATTCTGGTTATCTAGGTGTCCAAAAAACTGGAGCTCTCGTAACCAGAAATCACACTTGGAGAATTTGGCATAAAGCCTCTCCATCCTTAACACCCCCAAAATCTCCCGAAGATGCTCCTCGTGTTGTTCCATAGACCTCGAGTACACGAAAATATCATCGATGAAAATGATCATTGACCGATCCAACATGGGCCTACACACCCGGTTCATGAGGTCCATGGACACTATCGGTGCATTAGTGAGCCTAAAAGGGATCACCACAAACTCGTAATACCTATAACGAGTCTGGAAGGCCGTCTGCTGGATATCCTCCTCGCAGACCCTCATCTTATGATATCTAGATCTTAAATCAATCTTGGAAAACTAAGATGCCCCCCCTGCAATTGATCAAACAAATCGTCGATCCTTGGTAGTGGATAACGGTTCTTGACCGTCAACTTGATCAACTCCTGGTAGTCGATGTAAATCCGGTGTGAACCATCATTTTTCTTGACAAAAAGGATCGGATGTCCCTACGGTAAGATACTCGGTCTAATGAAACCCTTCCTCAACAGCTCCTGGAGCTGCGAGGATAACTCCTGCATCTCGGGCGGCACAAGATGATATGGTGCCTTGGCAATAGGTGCCGCCCCCAAAATCAGATCGATCTGGAAATCCAGCTTCCTCTCAGGACGCTCACCCAGGAATTCCTTGGGGAAATCATATGGGAACTCACATACTAATGGAACATCAGAAACATAAATCAGCAATTTCTGTCAGTGACAACCCACGTATCCATTAAATACGGTAAAAAGCTCATGCATCCCTGCTGTAGAGTCTGCTTTACCCTAGTGGTAGAGCAGAAAGCTGATCCCGATCTAGTTCCCTCGCCATAGGCAGTAAGTACTCCCCCACTAGGGTCTCGTATCGTCACCATCTGATGCTCGTAGTCAACCACGGCTCCAAACTGGCTCAACCAATCCATGCCCACTATGACACATACATCTCCCATCGCTATTGGCACCAGATCTATCGGAAACTCAAAACTAAAAATATCTAAAACACATCCCCGAAATACATCAGTGGCAAAAACAGTATGCTCGTCGACTATAGAAACCCTCAGCAGTCGACTCAAAACCTCGTGTCTAAGACTAATGCGACGACTAAAGGATAAAGACACGAAGGATCGACACGCACCCAAGTCAAATAACACTAAGGCAGGCACACAATCAACAAGAAAAGTATTTATATGAAACACAATATAAGCATAAACAAATCTCAAAATAACATGAATAAAGAGATACGTACTAGTGTAGTGACAAAGAACATGGTTTGACATGCGGAATTAAAGCTTGCACAATTGAACATGGTGATTTGGGTGTTTAAGAGATATATTGAATGTATATGGTGTTACACAAAAAGTATCTAGATCTAGACTACATAATTAACACACACTTACACACTCACTTCTACATATCTCAAGCACACCTCTACAAGTGGACAAACCCACCTTATATAGAGGTGTTTACATGTCTCTCTCTCACTCTAACTACCAAATGGGTCTAAAGGCTAAAGCACCACATGCAAGTGGGTTTTACAAAAGTCAAACATTTACAAAGTCATGAATGAATAACTTTGCAACCCCAACATTCTCCCCCTCAAAGTTAGGAATGAATGACCCACTTCAAATCTTCCAAAAACAAGCACTACGCAGTTCGAGCCTCAAAGGTGACACATGTCGAAACGAACTTCAATCTTCAATTCTTCCATGACTCTTCAATTTGGGCTCTAGGATGTAAGACCATACAATCCGAGCAGTAACGAATGATCAAGAGTATTCCAAACTCCAAATAATCACCCAAAGTTGCGCATAAAAACACACCCCAAAAATATTCAATAGTTCCAAACCCATTTCAAACACATCACTTCCGAACATCCAATTGCATCATCTCGTAGGCTTCAAAACTTCAAGATCACTTTGGTCTTCAAATCCGCGTAATATGAAAAATTCAAGTTCGAATTTCCATATAAAATTTCTCCCCCTTTTTATAATCGAAATTTGATTATAAAACTCCAAAGGAAAAAGAACGTGCTTTATTTGGGATTTTTCATGTCAAAACTCCCCTTTAACATGTGGCATAAAGTTTGAGCTTTAATCCGGAAAACCAAAAAATAATCAATTTTTATTGTTGTTCACGGATTTCCTTTGACAAAATTTCTCAAAAATAGGTAGAAATTTTCAATTTCAAAATTCTGCAGTGAACCGTTGCACCGAAACAGCCAAATATGCGAAACACACTCCCATTTGCAAAACTGGGTAAAATATGTAAATTCGCACAAACTGAAGGGACCAGATTTGAAAATTCTGCAATTTCTTCAAACTTGCGAAGTTGGGTCAATTTTACCATGTTTTTGAAATTCCAGGGACTAATTTTGAAACTTGTGTGTTTTCTTCCCCAATTCACATTATACAGGTCACTTGATTCGCATTTTCCTTACAAAGCTTCGCATCCTCATATGCAAAGTCAATGAAAATCCAGATGCGAACCCAATTGATCACTTCGCATCCTCCTTCAATTTCCAAAATTGAATTTTCACACTTTGCATGGCTTCGACCATAAAACTTGCGAACATGATTTTGATTCACACAAATGCGAATATCACCATTACATACAAAATGCGAATGAACATTTTTCTGACTTCCAAATTGCGAATTGATTCACATAGGCGAATCACAATTTTATAACATAAAGTGAATCCGTAAAGTGAACACCATTTTTGAGTCACCCATATGCGAATCACTTTAAGACCCAGATGCGAACTCAAGACCGAACAAATCAATCTGTTCATTCATTACTTCAATCGGCATCAAAATAACTCACATAAATCAATCTTTAAAATGATTCACCAAATGCGAATCTTGACCATCAACCACAAAATTTTCTTCATTCGCATTTCATTCACTAACCCAAAACATTTATTCGTCGATCAAACCCAAATTTTCCCATTCCTGTAGATGCGAATGAACTCACATACAACATACAGGCAAGAAATCGACTCCAAATCGTATGAAATAAAAAATCAATTCGTCAATAAAGTTCCCTTAATTCAAACACCAACTGTTCATCAAATCGACTCCAAACATAATTTCAGTCGAATCGAATATACATTATCGATACAAATCCAAAACCATGGCGACTATCAACTATCAAATATCCCAAACCGATTTCGCAGTCTTCTTTCTCAATCGATTTTTCAAGAACACTGATCTAGCGAACTAGCGACCAACACCAAACGTCAACATCAACAATTGTTCGAACTGTTCATCATCGTTTTCATAGACTTTTTAGAGTAAACGAACCATAAACATGAAATTTATGATTCTAAGGTCTAATTTCAGATTAAAAGACGTTCCATTAGCTGTTCTTCACCTTCATCAAGTGTTCTTGATCAACAATTTCAAATTTCTTGATCAATTTCATCAAAATTAATCATAAACAATCGGCTCACTTGATCCTCATCGGTTTGAAATAGAAGAAGCCATAAACAACCGATTCACAAGTTTAAATTCATGAATCATTGCTCGATTGTCAAACATTACACAGACAAAAAAGAAAACGCAAGAACATCACAAATAGAAGTCGAGACAATTGCATCAGAATGTACAACTCGTCAAAGCGTCAAATGATGAACGAACACAATGAAATATGATTCAACACCGATTGGATATGAACAACAAATAACATGTAATTGGGCTCAATTTTTATATTGATGAACAGTAACGGGTTCTTTTAATTTGGGCTCAATCATTTGATTGAAGTTTTGAACTCAAAATTGAATCTAAAATGGGCTTGATCGGATTACGAATTTGAACAAAAAGAATTAACAAGAATTATGTGTTTGGGCTTTGAAATATCAAGATGAACAGTACATCGATCAAAACATTTAGATTTGTATGAACTGGATGAATTAAAACTTTGGTTTGTGCTTGATCCTAAATTTTTTTTTGTTGAATCACCAATGGGGTAAGAAATAGATTAGATTCAACGAAACAAATTGATCAAAAATTCAAAAACGCAACGCACGATTCAAATATAATGAGAGATCATAGAGAGAGACTCACCAAAATTGTTCAAGATGCGACAAATGTTGCCAAATTGTTCAATAGTCACGTTGATTGTGAAAACCAAGCTCTGATACCAATTGTAGTGACAAAGAACATGGTTTGACATGCGGAATTAAAGCTTGCACAATTGAACATGGTGATTTGGGTGTTTAAGAGATATATTGAATGTATATGGTGTTACACAGAAAGGATCTAGATCTAGACTACATAATTAACACACACTTACACACTCACTTCTATATCTCTCAAGCACACCTCTACAAGTGGACAAACCCACCTTATATAGAGGTGTTTACATCTCTCTCTCTCTCTCTCTCTCTCACTCTAACTACCAAATGTATCTAAAGGCTAAAGCACCACATGCAAGTGGGTTTTACAAAAGTCAAACATTTACAAAGTCATAAATGAATAACTTTTCACCCCAACAACCAGAAACAATGTCAAGTGCTACTCGGACCTCCTCCACAGTAAGCTGGAAGGCTCTCCTACGAGCTCTCGGAGCCTTGGCCTTCCCTATACATCCATCAGTAACTTGAAAAGTAGCAGGACCAGAAGTCTGGACTAGTCCGTGAGTAAGCTGAGGACACTCGGGCTTTTGGTGGCCAGTCTGGTTGCAATGATAGCAAATCGAAATCCCTTTGGGAAATCCTTCGCCATATGTCTCTCCTTGCCGCATTTTTAGCAAATCCCTGCTCAACAAGATCCCTCATGACTCTTTCCGCACTTGCCACAAGTGCGACCCTTATGGTCTCCTACTCTCGTATCAGCGGGCTTAACCCACTTGGTCACTGGCTGCGACTGCACTGGTCTCCTGTCTCTACCCTGAGACTTTCCCTCCTCTCTAATCTGAATCTCCAACTTAATCTCCCTCCTCCTGACAGTGGTCTGTAGCTCAGCCAATGTACGATATGATGAGTTCGCCACAAACTCCTAAATATATTGCCCCAAAATGCTCAAGTACCAGCTCATACATGCCTGCTCCATAGACACGTGCTCAGGGCAGAACAACGCCCTCTCGTGAAACATCCTTGTAATCTTGGTCACTGTTTCTGTCTTCTACTTGAGAGATAGAAACTCCTGGGCCAATAGTTCCCTCTCCACCTGGGGAACCTACTCATCTTAGAATAACTGGGTAAACCTCTCCCAAGTCACTACATCATGGTCTGCAGGAGAATAATCAGTCGTCACAAACTTCCACCAGTCCTTTGCTCCCAATCAAAGCTGGTTCAATGCAAATCAAACCCTCCGGTGTTCCGGACATGAACAAGTATAGAAACATCCCTCAATGTCAGAAATGGATATCATAGCAAAAATCAGGTCCTGGGTCCCATCAAACTCCAGTGGCTTTGTGTTGCTAAACTCTCGGAAAAACAACAAATCACCCCCTATAGCCTCGCAACTGCAAGGGCTGCGACGGCTTCGGCAACGGCTGCCTCCATGACAGCAACATAACACTCGTCGAAAGTCTCAATCAATGTGGTATTAATACAGCTGAACATATCTGGAATGAACTCCTTGATAGTTGTGGCCACCTCCTCAGCAATGATCCTGCGGATCTCCTCGTTACTGGTACTTCCCCCTCCCCCTGGGGTTGTTGTGGGTAATTACCATAGTCTCTCTGAAACACAACACATAAATCATTAGGGACTGGCTGAAACGCTCATACAATTACCCATTCCTACATGCTCCTTACTATCCTAAGGTTCTTACTTGGGTCGCGTACAGATCCAATGCTTTCGGTAGTACGAGCCCAATACTACCTTCCACATCAACTTGTAGTCGTCCGAAGTCCTGATCCCAGGATCTTAATTCACAAGTACTCTATCCCTCATGGATATCAAGCTACTCTCTCAGTAAATTCCTCAAATGAACATCTAGGTATCCATCCTAGATTACTCTTTGACTCAAAACTATCTCTTAAAAATTTCCTGGCATGTACCCTTATTCAGCGCACACAAAGAGCAAATAGCAGATAATGTCAATCAATAGCATCCTCCTAGGCTAAGGCATCATGAATCAGGCAACTCTAGCTCTAAATTCTTGAAATAAATAGCCACCATCCAGCACGTAACTTTAATATCTCATAAGTATCTCATATCATAATATAAACAAGTAGGGGTATTTTGGGAAATCAACGTTCGGGCTCTGGCTGATTGTACACATTGCTTCATCTTGTTTCCTCTTAAAATCTTTTGCTCATTTAGAAAATCATTTATTTTCAGAAAAATTCCTCAAATCCTTAGTTTGAGTCTAGACATACCTGAGGGTACATCCGAATCCGTCAAACCAAGACTCTGATACCAACTTGTAACACTCTAAATTTTCAAATAAAATTTGATTTTTAAATCCACAGAAAACACAGCTTAACATTTCTGTAGTGACAAAAGAACATGGTTTGACATGCAGAATTAAAGCTTGCACAATTGAACATGGTGATTTGGGTGTTTAAGAGATATATTGAATGTATATGGTGTTACAAAAAGGATCTAGATCTAGACTACATAATTAACACACACTTACACACTCACTTCTACATCTCTCAAAGCACACCTCTACAAGTGGTACGAACCCACTATTTATAGAGGTGTTTACATGTCTCTCTCTCACTCTAACTACCAAATGGGTCTAAAGGCTAAAGCACCACATGCAAGTGGGTTTTACAAAAGTCAAACATTTACAAAGTCATGAATGAATAACTTTGCAACCCCAACATTCTCCCCCTCAAAGTTAGGAATGAATGACCCACTTCAAATCTTCCAAAAACAAGCACTACGCAGTTCGAGCCTCAAAGGTGACACATGTCGAAACGAACTTCAATCTTCAATTCTTCCATGACTCTTCAATTTGGGCTCTAGGATGTAAGACCATACAATCCGAGCAGTAACGAATGATCAAGAGTATTCCAAACTCCAAATAATCACCCAAAGTTGCGCATAAAAACACACCCCAAAAATATTCAATAGTTCCAAACCCATTTCAAACACATCACTTCCGAACATCCAATTGCATCATCTCGTAGGCTTCAAAACTTCAAGATCACTTTGGTCTTCAAATCCGCGTAATATGAAAAATTCAAGTTCGAATTTCCATATAAAATTTCTCCCCCTTTTTATAATCGAAATTTGATTATAAAACTCCAAAGGAAAAAGAACGTGCTCTATTCGGAATTTTTCATGTCAAAACTCCCCCTTAACATGTGGTATAAACTTTGTGCTTCAATCCGGAAACCCCAAAAATAATGAATTTTTATCGTTCACGGATCGCCTTTGACATAATTTCTCAAAACTGGGTAGAAATTGTCAATTCAAAATTCTGTAATGACCCGTTGCGCCAAAAACAGCCAAATATGCGAAACACACTCCCATTTGCGAAACTGGGTAAAATGTGTAAATTCGCAGAAACTGCAGGGACCAGATTTGAAAATTTTGCAATTTCAGCATTTTATGACCCCATTTGCGAAGTTGGGTATAAACTGTCAAAAATGCGAAACTACAGGTACTCGTTTTGACAATTTCTGCATGTTCTTCAAACTTGCAAAGTTGGGCTACTTGAGTTATTTCTTTAAAAGAACAGGGACCAAATGCGAAACTTTTGGCTTTCTTCCCCAATTCGCATTTTACTGTAAAAGCTTTCGCATGCTTCGCATATTCATTCTTACACCCTTCGCATCCCTTCGTATTAATCACCTTCGCATTTTAATCCATCTAACCAAATGCGAAATTGATACTGAGATTCAAACGCGAACTCATGTTTGAAACCCAAATGTGAACTCAATATTGATCTCATATGCGAACCATTCTTGACTCCAAAATTGATTTCCTTTGGACACGAACGAACACACATACAACATATAGATCATCGACTCAACCCCTTAAATCAAAATTAACAGTTTGCTTTAACAAATCATCGACTCCAATCATACGAAGTCTTCAATCGTTCATTCACAGCAAAACATAGTCGATCATTTTTCTTTCATTCTATCATCACCCATCGACTCCAAACACTCGAACAGTATGCCCCAATTCCAAAATCAAATTTTCGTTTTACACGCCTCGATCATTCCAACTCATTCGATCCCTCGTTTACATTCAAAGTTTCGTTAAAATTCATCTTGTGTTCGTCCACACCAAATCATCATCCATGCGAATCTCATTCATCTAAAAATCGAATCCAAAATCAAACAAATCTTCATCTTGGTCATCAATTGACATTCCTGTTCAGAAACTAAATCATCAACTCCAAACCTTCAATTATCGCTTACAAATCAAAAATCAAGCTATTGACTTCATATTATCAACATCAGATTGCGAATTGAATCGTCTTCTCAAATCACAACCGTACTTGCGAGGGTCAAATCAATTTCGAGTTGACAACAACATCCTTTGTTTCGATTTTGAGATCAACAATACACAACAAATTTTGATTTCAAGGCCAATCATCAATTCAGATCTACGTTATTTACAGATTTTGACTATTTGTGTTTGACCTTTCGATTTCAACAAATTCATCAATATCAAATTCATCAAAAACAAATTTAGACAAATCGATTATCAAATTTGATTCTCAGTAACAAACGTTTGATAAAAGAAGATCGGAACTCAAGAACACAAAATTAAGGAATAATCGATGAAATTGGAATATGGGAAAGATACTGAGAGTACAAGTCGGCTATGCGAAGGATGAAGAATTAACACTGTGAAAGTATCTAAATGATTTTATCAATCTTGGGCTCAAGTAATGAAATCGATGGGCTAAAGTGTGAATATGAACAGTAATGAGATCAAATTTGTCACACGATCGGGCTATGTGAACAGGATAATTTGAATCTAGGCTTATGTTTCGTTTATGATAATCAGTTTCGCATTCTTCATTAACTCCAATCCTTACTCCTGAATTCTTGTCTCTAAAGATTAATACTTTAGAACAAGCTATTCAAAAAGCTCTTGCTCCACTTACAAATTTCACTTCTTTACTACCGAAGAGTGCTTCGTCTGTTTCCACAGGGGTGCAAGGGGGAGAGGAAAGTCGAAGTAAAGAAGAGGATGCGAAAACAGTTGGAAAAGTGATATCAACTCAACTTGTAGCTACTCTTCCAATTCCTATGAAACCGATTTCTTCAATTACAATTACCAGAAAAACAATTTCCAAAGGTATTGTTATTGGAGGAAACGAAGGAGGTTCAAGCTCAAAACCTCAGAAAGATGTTGTAGGAAGAGGAAAAGGAATATTATATGAAAAATCAAAGGAGGAGTTGAAAGCTGATGCAGAGCCTGAAATGGAGAGGATGAGACAAGTTCAAAGTATAATGAGACAAAGGGCAAGTGATCCTCCCTCCATGAACAAAGGAGATCCTGCAAAACTTTACTCTTATGAAACAACAGAGTCAAAAGTTGTGTGTAGGGAGATGTATGAGTTCGAGAAGAAGCCAAAAAGAAGTTATGATATTGCGAACTCAGATCATTGTCAATTGGATTTCCCGATAAATGAAATGTTGTTCATCAATGCTCAATACAAGATCAGTGAGAAATTTGATAATCCTAATGATTATACACAAATGAAAATCAGATTTCATGCAGTCTTGGGGAAGAATCCAGATGAAGTTTGGTCTTTGATGAAAATTAAAAAGGTGGTGACAATAAAGAAGGATGTTTTGTTTGAAGAAATGCTTCAAAATTTTCGATATTTTGTTATCAGAGCAGACAACAAACACTATGACTTCACAGTAGCTGATTTTCCATTAATGAACTGAAATGATTTAATTCAAGTAGCTCTGATCCTGAAGCATATGGAAGAAAACAATCTTAAAGGCTCTGATACAGATGTATTCAAGGTTGGCTTCACACATGTGAAGACATTCATCGATAACTATTTCGATTGTTTGGCTCTTACAGATGAAGAATTAGCGAATGTGCTGGGAAGAGAAGTAAAAGTTCCATGGGAGGAGACTTTGACTCAATCAGCTTTGTCGAAGTATGTTGTTGGTGAAATATGCCTGAAACCATTTGGCATGGTGTTTTCTGGAAGGGATACAAAAGGAAATCCGAAGAAGTTTTTGTTCAAAGTCTCAGAGATTGAAAGATATAATTCTTCGCAATATATGCACTTCATAGTACGTATGAATAATTGCAAGAAGAATAACGAAGGAGACAAGAAAGATCTGAAGAAGGTGATCTCCTGGTATGGAGAAGTGCGAAGGACAATTCACTCTGCAATTCAAAAGCTTTTGAGTTGAATTGCATCGACTGTTTGCAAAGGGGGAGAATGTTGATGTAAATTGTAAAAAGTCGAATATAGTGTATTGTGTTGTTTCACATTTTATGTTATTTTACTAAGTCATTTTGTATGCGAAGTGAAAATGTATAGACTTAGTATATTTTTTGTATGTTCCCTATAAATAGGGACTTAGGCTAGAAGTAGAGGAGACGAATGCTAAAACTCTCTTCTGCTTATTCTGTAATCAGTCTTAATCAATATGAGATCTGATTAATATTTACTTTTTGTGTTCTTCATCTTTAATCGTTCAAATCTATCTTTTCTTTTCTAAATTCTCGATAACAATTCTCTTCAGAATGGCCAATAATTCTCCTTACATTGATCACTAATTTTTGAGTACTCATTGGATTCGGAATATATATATATATATATATATATATATATATATATATATATATATATATATATATATATATATAGGTAGAGGTTCATTTGAGACCACCTATATTTTGTGAGACATAGAGACCAAATCTTAGTCATTGATCAAATTTGATCTTTGGGTTCAAAAAAAACCCTGATTAAAGCGCTTAATTAAACACTCAAGGGTAGATTAGTCAGCTTTTAATCATATAATGAAATCCCCTGATTTACATGATCTTTTCTTAATCAACGTAACAAAATCAGATTCACTCTTTCATCCGTTGATTTCCTCATATGGTTTTCTCAATCGCAACAATATTTTGATTGAATGAGAAGCAAAAAACTTGAGTTTTGTACGTTAATTGTCACTCACGCTGCGATGATTTGTGATGTTACAGGCTTATTGGAAGAGATTTCAACAATTGATCAGTAGTTCACATCGATTACAAGCTTTCACGAGCAACTGATCATCAATTGATATCTTCGATTGAAATCGTTTTCAGCAATTGGAGGTTTCTTCGGAATCAGATCTTATCCCCTTCATTTGATGATTTTCAACTTCAGAGCTAGATTGAAATAGATTTTTCACCAAAATACTCTTTCATCAAGTTACATAAACCGATGTTAGCAATTGATCATAAGATTCATACCGCTTTCAGTATTTTTCAAGCTTCGATTTTGCTTCCTGGTAAGCTCTTTCAACTATTCATCATCATCGTCATCAGATCGAGATCGATTTTCAGCCCCTTCAAGCTTTAATTTTTACTCCTAGATCTTAAATTTTCAATCTAATAATGTATGTACAAAACAGTTACTCTTCTCTAGCAAATTCTCTTAAACTATGCATGCATTTTATGTGTTTGATGAAAATCCTGAATGAACAAAGAGTTTGATGCATCATTCCTCTTTCCCACGACTAATGTCTTCTTTAAGAATTGGAGTATACTTCTTAAAATATGAGTCACAATTGGTATAAAACAATGTAATGTTAACTACTTTTATTATATTTACCATAGTTACGTTAAAACATGTTTTTTTTTTGTCAAACATAAAAATATTGGAGATGTCTTTTTAGCATAGTTTGGTTTGAATATGCTCTTTTTATGTTGCGGAAAAGGATTGTGTTAAAGAAGACTATATGCTCTTAAATTTACAATATGTAAATTCAGGTGCATGATATACATCAGATGTTTTTAGAATATGATCATTATTATAGTTTTTAAAATTTTTTTTTTCCATCAAACACAAAAGGTTGGATGTCTCTTTTAGCAATGTTTATTATTCTTATTAATGTGCAGTAAGGGGATGTACTAAGAAAGATTATTAAATTTAGAGTATTTTTTGTCAGTGTTTATATTGTGTCTTGTATGATCAATTACATTACATAATACATTATTATGATGTATAATCAGTCATAGACTTCATTTTCAGATCTTTGATTATATCCATACTTGATTCTAATAATTATTTCATTTATAGTTGCAGATAGTTGTAACGGATGAAGCTCAACTTGAAAGGAACTTGAATATTTCAAGCTATAAATTTTCAACTACAAGAGTCAAGATTAATAAATATGTAATAGATTTTATATGTCACAAAAATGTAATATTTTTTTTATGGTTTTTGGTGCATTGTTACCGATCAAACTATAACATTATTTTGTAAAAATATTCTATATGTACATACAACATATTTTATTCTTTTAGATTATTCTAATTTTATACATGTTTGCAGTTAGCCTATAATTTGTTATAGCAAATAACACATAACATTATTCTATTAGAATAACATACATCTCCTTTTTATAATGACAAACATATAATATTATTTTACTATAATATTGTACATACAGACTTTAATTTTAAGCTTATCTAGTATGTGAAAGATACTACTAACATTATACGACATTACTACAAATTTCATGTATTATTATTTATAGCATAACCGTTCTTGAACCATAATATCATTTTACTAAACATTCACCAATCTTTAAACCTTCAGACCATAACTACTGTTTAGCAAAGATTCATCTGTTCATGTTGTTTAAAATATAGAAAACATAGCTGCAATTAAAAAAAAGGATAATCTATATTTATTAACTATTAAACACTTCTAAATATTTTATCAATTCAACAGTCGTCATTTCATTTCTTCCCTTTTTGCTCCAAGTTAAGATGTTTTGTTTGATCACATTTTCCAAACTCCAAAAGAATTATTATACATGAACAATATTCCAAAATTAATATTATATATGAACATACAACCTATAAAATTATTCTATCAGAATATTCTACATATACATAATAATTAAGTCTTATTAACATTACATATATCTATAAATTATAATATCATTTTTTTTTGTAAAAAGTTCATTACATATAAATCTATAAAAACCAACAAAATTTAACATTATTCTAATAGAATGTTCAAAATGTCAATTTTTTTTTTGAGACAGTAAGACCATGAGACCACTTTTCTCTAGTAAAATATTCTAATATTTCAGTGTTCATAAAAATATAATATATGTAATATTCTAATATTCTAAAACATAGAACATTATTCACATAAAATTATTATACATGAAAATACAACCTATAAAATTATTCTATTAGAATATTAACATTATTCTAATAGAATATTATAAATGTACAGAAAACCTATAACATTACTCTATTAGAATATTGTACATGAACTATAACAAAAAATGAACATTTGATCATAAAAAGTATGATATTTCAGATTGGTCAAAGCATAACTATTTTTTAACCAGGACTATTATTTTGTGAAACATTCATTGGTCATTGAAACAACCATAGCTATTGTTCGAAACTAAAAAAAGATAACCAATATTTAAGCGAACAAAACACTACCATGTCATTCATAATCAAAGACTTTCAAATATTCTAAAAAAATTATTCACGTCCTTCTAGTATGTTTCTTGCATCGATCCATTCCTTCATCATTTTTAATGACCATCCTTATCAACCCTTCCCTATTCCTTTGCTTTGTCAGTTACTTTCTTATGGAATTGGAGTCTGATTGGTCAAAGCATAACTATTTTGTGTGCGTCTTATTTTGCAGAAAACCTTCTTTACCCAAGTCATTATTTCACATTTCCACTTATTGTTCCAGAATAAATCTCCATCTGTCGCATTAAGAACACATCAGAATCGCATTAAGAACACATCAAAATAAATTTCATTAGCTTTCAATGTGTATGAAACACTAATCCTAGCTACAGTAAATAATTTCCAAAGTATTTAACTGAAACTACAATAAAGAAGTTCATTTCTAGCCCAAGCTAATATAAATTTCAGAAAAGTAATTCCTTAATTAGAATAAATTGTTTAACAACTTCCTAAAGCCTATTACAAGAGATGATTTAGAATCTACATTATGTAGAATCTAAATCTGAATATAATATTATCAAACTAAAACATAAATAGACGAATTCCATTATGTTAAGATAAAATAACAAATTCTCAAAATGTATTTTAGTTTTGATTTATCAGAGTAAGCAGTAACATCTGGGTAATCAATAAAATAACATCTCAAATCAATTTTATGAAGTAACACCTAACTTTACAAATCATAATACCTAGAATATTAAGTTACCAAAGACTATTTTACTAATATTTTTACTGGATCATCTAACTTATCAAACAAAGTAACATATGAGTCAAATTAAGAAGTAACATATTACTTATCAAACTAGAATACTTATAATATCAAATTATCAAATAACATTTCACTAAATATTTACTAGATAATCCAAATACTCAAACAAAATAACATATAAAATCAATTTAGGAAGCAAGTTATGTTTGCATAACATTCTATCATTTTCAATAACAATTTTATTGCAGAAAGTATGAAATAAATACAGAGTGCATTATGTCGAACACCTAGCGGGCGATCACTAAATTTACCAAACACCTAACTGACACTAGAAGTATGAAACTAATAAGATAAACCAAACAAACTAAGATATTAAATCAAATTATAATTCAAATTCCAAGAATATCTCTACAGATTTTGTGAATAACTTCATTTATGCATAATAACATAGCTTGGATTGTAGATTTATTAACATTGAAATTGTTAACAGCCAAAAATGAGTCAATGGAATCATTTATTACCTAAAGAAAAATCCTTCCTCAACTACAAATCATGAGAAGAAGTAGCAGTTGAAGGATTGGCAGAACCATGATTCAAGATTAGAAAATGAACAACAACGTTTAAAATCAAAATGATAGTGAATCAAAATCGATTTTTAGGGTTTTATTGGGGGTTCTGGAAGATCGGTGCAAAGTAGAATCAGAATGAGAAGAAATCTCATAAAAGACACAAACTTAGCGAAATTAACTCTTTTTGAGAAACATTGAGTTGATTTGGAGAATGGCTAAAAATGTGGATATGATCTAGGGTTTTGATTTGACCGACTAGGGTTTTCCAAATTAGAATATGTAGAACAAGAATTATTCAGCAGATTAATTCCACAATCTGAAATCTAAAGGCTTGAATTAATACCTGTTTTGCAAAGTGAAGTAGTGTATAATCATAATATGCTTCTGTAGAATGAGGCATTTCCCTGATTGTTTCAATGTGTTTATCATGGTGAAGTGCAAACCATATTAAAATAAAAAACAAATTGTTGAATTTAGAAAGAGATGAAAGATTATGAATCGGTTTCTAGGGTTTTGAATGCACAAATCTGAATCGAGATAAAATTTGAGTTCTTCTGTGAAGAGGGTTTTTTTTTGGAGGAAACAAGATGTAACATGAATAGATATTGAATGACGGTGGATTATTTTGACGGATAAAAGGTATATTGTCAAAACTACCCCTCCGTGTCCTTCCTCTAATCCTGAAGTTTAATCAAATTGCAAAATTACCACCGCCTCTATTGTTTTAATTTGAGTTAATTCTACCCATAGATTATTATAGATTAGTGGTTCAGATTCTGTCCCATGTCTCACAAAATATCATTCTCTCACATGAACTCAACCCTATATATATATATATATATATATATATATATATATATATATATATATATATATATATATATGGGTAGAGATTCTACCCATATATATATATATATATATATATATATATATATATATATATATATATATATATATATATAAAGAAAGGTTACGCATACCCTTTAAGTTCAAATTATTTACAAATTTTTCCTCCTAAATTCGATATTATGATAAATTGAATTTATACCGAACATGATGACATATTGACATACATGGTTTTTTATGATGTGAAAGAACGTATGGAAACTGAGGAGAGTGTAATGTAGTTGGGTCCCCACGTGGTATGTCTATGGTCTAAAGAGCACAATGGGTCCCAATTATATTTCCAATAGCAACCATGCAAAACCAATTGCCTTCTCAACCAACTTAAAAAAAGAGCTTGGAAAAATGTGAAAGAAGGGTTTCAACTAAGGTATCATGAGAGGAGGCTATGTGATATCTCATCTCTCTGTCTAGATGCCATAATGCAATATCATGAGATTCACTTCTACCTCATCTTTATTGCCCATCATTTAGGAAGACAAGCCCTTTTACCTTACCATTTTTTTAATATTTTTTTAACATTTGTACATTATGCTTTAGTAGTTGTACGGGATAAGACTATCAATATGGTAGCATTTGATATGAAACATTTACCATTCCAAAATAAAATTGACTCGTATTCGAATCCCACAAACTTTAATATTAGGTGATCTGTTGTAAAAAAAAAGTTATGTAGGTTAAATAAGAAAGGAATATACCATTTCGTTAATTTGTATCGCTTTAGTATTGTGTTTTTTTGGTTCTATATATTTTGTTTTCATCTGAAACAAGTGAGATCCACTTATAACATGAAACACGTAATTAAACTATGCTTACATTCATTTTCTTTCTCAAACATAACTAATCTATTTTTAAACTACCACCTAAGTCTTTAATGAAACTTGAATACATGATCTGTCAATTGAGAGACTCATTTCTTACTTTTAGGCCTAAAACCCTTTAGTTCTCCAACAACATAACTAATGTGTACGTTGTGCATTTATAGTTGTATTAGTGTCGATAAGAAAGTAAAAAGAATCTAGGGTTTCTTTGAAAATAATTAACATAAATACTAATTTGAATAGTTGTCATTTTATATAATAACTTTATCAAATTGAATTTTACCATAACCCCGACATCGTTTAAAAATGAAAAACCTATTTCGCCGTACAGCAATTTAGAATAAACATACAAATGGGCAAATGACAATATTTTATATTTTCGAAGTGAATTTGTTCATTAGCTTGTTTGATTTCTATGATAAAACCAATGGCTTCGAATTTATTGGAAAATTTTAAAACATATATAATCACATCAGAAAATGTAGCAATACTATATAAGCAACAAGCATATGCAGAATAGTATTACATATCGAACACTACTTTTATATGATACAATCCTAATACATAATTACAAAACTATACACAATATCAATAATTATTGTTTGAAATTTACGTGGTAATCGTTAATTATGTATGTATTACCTTAAAAGACTCTTTCTTTGCAAGTTGAAGAACCCAAAATTACAATTATTTCTTTTTTAAATATAACACCCCAAAAAAAGAAAGATGTCTTTAAATTCATAGACAAATATAATCACCACAATAGGAACCTCATCATGCATCTCCTTTATATATGTAAACAAAATATTATTATTAAACGCACCATGCTTCATGGGAACATTGTACCATGAAGATTCAATCCCAGCCCCTCTCTCTCTCTCTCTCTCTCTCTATATATATATATATATATATATATATATATATATATATATATATATATATATATATATATATATATATATATATATATATATATTGTCCAAAGGAACACCCCATGTTACCATATAGACCCTTTAATTTGATTTTATCAGTTTTCTACAGACATTCATATTGATATATAAATAGCAAATTTTTTTTTTTTGAAAATAAATCATTTCATTGTTTTTTTTTTAATTTACGCTTATTTCTTATCGACAAAAATAAAATAAATATATTAAAATTCATAATTTTGAGTAATGTTTAAATATACATTCATATCTATGTAAAAACGTTAAAAAAAAAAATCTTTACTTTCCAGTTTAGATTCACACTGTGAACAAATTCACACCGTGAATCTGAACTACATATAATTTTGTTTTTAGCAATTACAATGTGAATTTGACTTACTATTTTAACACTTTGATCATTCGCAAATCAATTTAATGAAATTTACATGTGAATTGAAGTAGATCTCTTTGTAAGTTTATAATATTTTAACGTTTTGATTATTCTTAAATTCGTTTTGTAAAATTCACAAATGAATTTATTAATACTGTGAATCTAAACTACATATAGTTCAATTATTAGGATTCACAATATATATTTGGCTTGCTATTATTCACATTGTGAATCTAAAGTGAATATTATTGGTTTTTTTTTTCAATATTTGGTTTTATTTTTTATCCAAAAAACTAAACATACCAAAATTCTTAATTTTTTGTCCTCTAAAAATAAACATGTATATCGATATATGAAATTAGTTTTTTTTGCTAGTCAGGTGTTTTTACACCTATATGAATATTTATTTAAGCATTCACATCATACATTTGAACGTAAATCTAAGCTAAAATTTTGATTTTGAATTTCATATATATACTTTAGTTTCAGAATTTACAGCATAAATCTGAGCTAAAATTTCGATATCTTTACATCTATATGAATATTTATTTAAAGAGTAGCAAAAATTATCAATTTTGATATATTTATGTTATTTTTTCCATAAAAATAAGTCTAAATCTTTTAAAAATGTAACAAAACAAAGTTGATTTTTTATTTGAAAAGAATGTCATTTTTTTTATATATATCAATATGAATATCTATGAAAAAATGATTAAAACTTATGAATTTTGGTATATTCGGTTTTATTTTTTCCGATAAAAGGTTAGTCGTAAAAATAAAATAAATAAATAAAAAAGAAAATCAGTTTTTTGTTATAATCTGAAACATGTATGTTCACCGTAAGTAATGAAAATCTATGAATGAGACTAGTTCCTTTGTTCCATGGTTAATTTTTTTTTGTTGAACTATTCTATATATATATTATATATATATATATATATATATATATATATATATATATATATATATATATATATATATATATATATATAATAATAATAATAATAATAATAATAATAATAATAATAATAATAATAATAATACATTTTAACAATAAACATTAATACGTTTGGTCTTTTAAGATTAACCATTTGTCTTTTTTATAATATATTTTCTACGCCAAAATTGATACAATTTTGTTAAAGCCTATATGGGTTTGTATCAGTATGACGTATACGTTATAAAAATGAATTTTAAGTGAATTACAAAAATGCTATCATAATTTTTGGTTTTCTAATTATGCTTTATATTGAATGTATGGATGTTGGGTTTATAAAAAGTTTAAAAAGGCACTCAATTCCAAAGGGGGAAAGCAAATCAAAATGGAAGAATGAGAAGGAAATCTTGGGTCAAAATTTGTGTTCAAACTTTTTACAGCCCAAGAAACATAATGTTGCATCATTGAAATAAGAGCTTTGTTAGATTTCCTTTGCTTAATTATGATTATATGCATACAACCAAACTAGAAGAGAGTGGACTTTTATTAAAGTAGCTGCATTTTTCAATTTATTTATTTATTTTACTTTTCTTCCAAACGGGATGTATTTATTTTATATCATATAAACTAATATTTACCATCATATCCCTTTCATTCTTAACTAATGTAACATTTAATCCTATAGCCTTCACAACAGGGTTGAGCTATGTTTGAAAAACTAGTGGATATCTGGTTTGATAAAAACTTAGTTGATAAGATAAAATTTAGATTTCCTATAAATTAGTTTTATATGATATAAAAGATATTTGGTAAAATTATTAGTTTATAAGTTCGTTGGAAAATATACAATAATACAATGGGCATGTAGAATAATGGTTCGGTATTATAAAAAAATACATAATATATTTCACTAAAAAGTAAATACACTAAGTAACAATTTTCGATTATTTACGCTATTATATAAAAGTTTGTATTCTACCGCAAAACATCACATGGGTTAACCTTTATCCAAATGCAAAATATAACATTTTTTTTTTAGGGTTTAAGTCATTTTTAGTCACTGAACTTTTCTAGATATCTTATTTTGATAATTATATTTTGTTTAAGCTCATTTGCCATTGAATTAGTTTATATTTGTTCATTTTAATATATAAAACTAATATATATATATATATATATATATATATATATATATATATATATATATATATATATATATATGTAAAAAATAAGAATCTAGATGATATTAACGTTACAAACATAAAAATGACAACAAAATCCAGATGATGGAGTAAACTGAATCTAATTATCGACATTGATTGAGTGTAGTTCTTTTAGCAACAAAAGCGATAGGGTGGAAGATGACAAAATAGCATTTTTAAAGTCATGGGACCTTCCTAGTTAAAAGAAAGTTAAGGTCTAAATGTGCAGGCTACGCTAAATCGTAGGGATCATTCATATAATGTACTCTAAAATAATTGATGAAATAAGTTTAGTTGTGGAGAAAAAAAATAGCAATTTTTATATTTTATTTTTTATAAATGATAATAATAAATTACATTGACTAAAATAAAAATTTTATACGATTTCGGTGATTAATGGTAGCTTAAACAAAGTATAGTGACTAGAATAAAACACTTAGAAAATTCAGTGACTAAATATAACCTTAACGAAAATGTTGATGGGTTTTATAGGTTATCTGTACATGTAAGGCAAAAAAATCTTAACACTTAAGTTCACATACAACCTATAAAAATCTATGTTTCCTTTAATTGATAGCAACATACAATAAACTTCAAGAATCCTAAGGAAACCCTATTGAAATCGAAAGTTCATGGATTAGGGTTTACATAACTTGAGATTTATTATAGCAAATAAACCTTTTGATTCCTTCCTTTTCACTTCAGAATGCTAGCATCAAAAGCTCAGTGCCTCTAATGAGTTGTGTTTAAACCCTAGCAATTAGAAGACAAAAAGAGAGAGGGTAAGAGTAGCAAAATTTTGGCTATTCCTTTGTGACGTGTGTTGGATGAAAACAAGCATCCAGTAGGTCTGATTTATAACTGATTGGAAAACACTAAAAACCCTAATCTTGAATAAAATATTACTATTTCAAATTCAAGATATTATCAAGTATCCTTATCTCTAGGAGGTTTCAAAAAACCCTAATTAGGTTCCTCCAAAACCGTCAACTTGTGGAAAATTCTGGAAGCATTCATTTGTTCAACTTTTGAACAATTACAACTTAAGTTCTTGCACATTTAATTAATTCTAATTAACCTAGAATTAAATTTAAATTAATTCTAAATTAATTATTAATTTTTCCAATTAATATATTAATCCTATAATATATTAACAAATCATTTATTGCAATTTATTAATTATATAATAAATCAATAAAGCAACCTCTCTCTCCAAATCTCATTCTATTTGTTACTAGTTATGAGGGCAACCCAAAAAGAACTTTGCTTCTAATTCAAGTATATACCAATATAGTTATGAGCTTAGATACCTTAATCCAATAGTCTCATAGTTGGATAAGTCTATAACTACAACTGCAAGTATAAACTTGAAACAAATAGCAAAGTGTGCTTTCCGAAGCAACTGTCGAACGCTGGTTCAAATCAAACATTGGCCCTAAGATAAGTGATCAAATATTCATTCGTTCTTCAAGATATCGTATAGAAACGAGACATGGAATCCAATCAATCTCATCTTTCAAAACTTTTTTTCCCGATTTTCCGATTCGTGATGATGTCATTAGACTAAAAATTGAACACACCAATTAAGTCTTGGTTAGGCCCAACACTATAATGTCAACACCAAATCACCAAGAGGCCTAAATATATCGCTTTTCCCATTAGCGAAAAAGGAACGAGTAATTTTTGACTATATTAATGTGACATTTACTCACCAAATTATACATGATACTACATTTTATAACATCAATTTACTGATGCATTTCATAACACCAATGCATAACTGATGAGGAAATCACAACTTATAGATCTTCGGTTGAAGAATAAAAGATATTATTGTCTTAGAATTATTCGTGATTAAATCCATGAAGTAATCTCTAAGTGTGGGTTTATCCAATGCTCAAAATCTCTATTTTTTAAGTACCCATGAATATTACAGCAATCCCATGCCATGTATGATTTCTATAGACAATATACAATCGATTCATGACAGTCTTAAATCACTACTTACTTTCAAAAGTACGAGTGACTATGGAATTTCAGATAATCAAATTAATTAGGAAGTAAAACAAGCAAAGCGAAATTCAATAATAAATAATTGAAGAATGTAGTATGCTACTCATAAATAATTCTCTACTATTCATTCACCAAAATCAATTACATTTATTTTGTTACAAAGTATCAAACTATTAGATAACTACAAAAACGAATATCATCTCTTAAGCCAATGCTCGTAGCATGCTAGTTGTTCTAAACCATGATCAGAGCCTTTGTTAAAGGATCTACATTATTAACTTCTAATGATACTCGTTTCACCAATAAATGATCTTCTTCAACCCTATCTCTGATGTAGTGGTACTTTCTGTCGATATGCTTAGGCCTACCATAGTCTTTCAGTTTTTTGGTCAACGTAATTGCGTCTTCATTATCAGAAAATAGTTCTATCAGCTCTTGAGTGGTTGGGACTAGTATGAGATCTCCGATGAAGTTCTTCAACCAAGCCAATTCCTTCGATGACTCACTTGCTATGATGTACTCTGATAGTTAAGTAAAACCATCCACTATTGACTACTAGGAAATTTTCAAGGTCACCGCTCTGCCATTCAACATGAAACCCTGACTACATTGAGAAAAAAAGTTGTCACAATCTGTTTGAAAGTTGGCGTCACTATAACCACTCACTCTCAATGTATCATTGCCTCCAAGAACTAGAAACATGTCCTTTGTTCTTCGCAAATACTTGAGAATATTCTTGACTGCTGTCCAATGGGTTGTGCCAGGATTTCCCTGAAACTGAATAACCATACTTAAGGCATAAGCCACATCAGGGCGAGTACATGTCATAGCATACATGATCGATCCTATAGGCAAAGCATATGAGATTTAACTCATGTCATCTATTTATTCCTCAATATTGGAACTTTGAGTCTTACATGATTTGATAGTACAATGAATGAGCAAATCCCATTTCTTAGAGTTCTCCATATTGAAAAGTTCAATATTTTGTCCAAGTATGTACTTTGGCTAAGATCAATAAGGTGATTCTTTCTATCCCTCAAATTATTATCCCAAGAATATAGGTTGCTTCCCCTTAATCTTTCATAGAAAAACACTTCCCAAGCTAAGATTTCACTTCTGGCAAGCTTGGAATGTCGTTTCCTATAAGGAGTATGTCATTAACATACAACAATAGGAAAGTTACTATAGTCCTAATAGATTTGACATACACACATGAGTCATCCTTACTCCTAATGAATCTAAACTCTTTAACTTTCTCATGGAAGTAAAGATTCCAGCTGCGACATGCTTGTTTCAATCTCTAAATGGATTTCTCAAGCTTACACACTTTATCATGATACTTGGCATGAACAAAACCTTATAGCTAACTCATGTAGATGTCATCATTTAACTTCCCACTTACGAAAGCAGTTTTAACATCCATTTTCTATACCTCATATTCATAAAAGGCAGCTATGGCAAGCATAATCCTGACCGACTTGATCTTGGACACTGTTGAGAAGGTCTCATCATAGTCAACCCCTTGGATTTTTAGTAAATCCCTTTGCAACCAGTCAAGCCTTGAATGTGTGTACTTTTCCATCAATGTCAGTCTTCTTCTTGAAGATCCATTTGCAACTTATTGTATTTTGACCAAGTTCATGATCAACCAAGTTCTATACTTGGTTATCAGGACTAGATCACGATATCTTTTGCCTCCTTCCATTTTGGAACCTCAGGTCTTTCCATCACTTCCTTATAGTTAATAGGTTCATCCAAATTCATCAGTGTTCCATCACTAATGAACGTGTCCCCTCTGTAGTTATATGAAACCTATAAAACTTAGGTGGCATGTTAACCTTACTAGACCGAAGCAGAGGTAATGAATTGCGAATGGGCTCAACACGAGTCTCATTCTCTGATTAAGAGCTAGTGCCATTTAAGGTTCCTTCATTGAATGACTCTGTAATTTCTTCCAGGTCAATAACACTCCCACTATCCTCTTTGAATATGAGCTCTCTCTTGCAAAAGACTCCTCTTCGACCTACAAATATCACATTCTCATTAGGTTTGCAGAAAAAGTATCCAAATGACTTTTTTGGGTAGCCAATGAAAATACATTTTTCGGCTTTGGGCTCAAGTGGCCTCATTTGGATCACGAATAGTAAGAACATCAAATTTGGGCTTTGCCTTTGACCCACTTCCAGACGCTCAAGAATGGGACTTGCGCTTCTACTTTGATTGAGAGTTTGCTTTCCTTTTCTTTCCTCTGTTTTGACTAATGGCCAGGACAGGAGCACTTGCCACAAAAGAGACATGATTTTTCTTTATTCCCGATACAGCCATCTGCAAAAAGTTATGTGTAACATTCCGTTCGAAATTAAATAAAATAAGTAAATAAATAATAAGCCCTAAAACCCCGATACAACCATGGGAGTTAAATGTTATAATTTCAGGAATTTTAAGTCTAAATTATAACAAATGGACTTGAAATGTAAAGAGTTTTGTGAGCAATGGCTGTTTGGTAAATTATTGATCTGATTTGAAAAGAAAAGAGAGGAAGCGGTCGGAAGTGTAAATTTGGATAGAAGTTTGATTTTGGGGGACGAGGACTTAAACCCGTCACCCTTCCTTTTCTTCGTTTCATTTTTTCCCCTAAACCCTAACCCTAGTGGTCGTTCAACCGCTACCCTTATCACTCTACCTCTCCAGCCGTCACCCCTTGTCGCCACCACAAAAACACCGGAGCACCCATCATCACTATTTCGTTGTCGGCAAAGACGAAGAGTCACAAAATCGACACTAAGTGAGTCAAGGAGATCGGAGGTCTGAGGTTCGCGGATGTTGTTGTTGTTCGTTGTTGTTTTAAGCTCATCCCCTTCATCGTTTCTTCTATTGCTACGCCTCAGCTCATGTCTGTCGTTACCGTTCCACACGTTCGTCACATCGCTGATGCCTCCGACCATCATTTGTCTTCGAAAAGGTGGCTGCGATCGTGCTTTTATTTCATGTGTTCATATGTGCTGTCATCGCCACTTAGCGAGGGGTGTGTCTATATTTTGTTTGGCTGGAAGTCGAGAAGAACCACCATGGCAGCCAACCATGGTGGCTGTCTCCCTTAATGCTTTTCTGCCACCACCAACTACCGTGTATGGGTGGTTATGTGTGTCTGTGTGTGATTTCTTTTAGATAAAATATTGTATGAGTGTTCTTGGCCGGAGAAAAATCAAAGAAAAACTGGTGGTTGTCGAGGCCAACACAAATAATAACCCTAAATATTACACACTAAAATAGTGTATAGTGGTAAAGGGATCGAATCCACGGAGATTGGTTCAATTTATAACTCTATGAAAAATCTCTTTGTAAAAATACTTGTAAAATGACAATAAAAATAAAAAAAGGGGGTGGGGGGGGGGGGGTTTGGTGTTTTGAAATACTTGAAACAAACTAGAGTTAACTATGATTTAAATAGACAAAGGCAACAAAAATAAGAGTTTGATGTAAAATCAATAAGGGAGAGATGGTTGACTTAAAGTTTCCTCGCTTTGACTTTTGATGAACATATCATTAGAATCCAATAGTGCAATACTTTGATTTAAATCCTTAATTTGGTTATAGTAATCCAAGGAGCTTGAGATTACCTAGACTTTTCTTAATTGTTGAAATGGATAGAGAAGCTCATAACAATTTCCTTAGTCAAAGTCACTAATTCCAAATAGCATGTAATTAGTGAAAGTCAACTAGCATTAAGAACCAAAAAATCACCAAATCCAAGAGGAGTCAATTGCTTTCACCACCATGTTGGAGGAAATGTTTTTATGATTGTGTGAAGCAAAAACAACACAAAAATCACTTGTTGCTTGCTAATTTGAGGATCATTTACTTAATCAAGAAATTAGCCAACTAATCACCACAAACATATTTAAACTCATGAATAAAAACATACTAGTAGTGATAATATGATGAAACACAAAACATTTCCATAAAGATTCAAGAACAAGTTCATAGATTCTTCAACATCCAACAAAAGTTCAAAGGATTCAACAAAAAGTCAACCAAGATTTGTTTAGCCAAGCATGGCTAATCTCAAATGAACAAAGTTAGATAAGATTGTACCAAACATTTGACAAGATTCAAGAGGTGAAATGAAGATGTTCTTCAAGTGTTTTTGGCCTCCAAAAGTGATCCAAACTCCAGAGAGAAAAGCTCAAAATCGAACCTCCAAGATTATCCTAAAGAGGCACACCAACCTTCCCAATATAGAGCTCTAAGCAAAATCTCGAAATTGCCCTTGTCAGGAATCCACGCGGGCCGCGGGGAATCTTACGCGGGCCGCGGGTACTGACGGGAATTTTTGGGCTTCTTCAAATCTTGGGCCCCCACAGCTAATTGGCCCAGTTCGAGTCCAATCAGCTTCTAGCCCATTTGTCTTCAATGTTTCTTCAATTTGAGCCCAATTTGTCTTTCCACATCACTCAAAACTTCCACAAACTCCCAAATATTGATCTTGCATACTCAAGAATTCTCCCGTATCTTTCAAATTTAAAGCTCAATTCTTCCAAGCCTTCAAGCAATTGACAAGTCCACCCCATGAATCACCTTCATAGCCATCAAGCATGAAATCTCCAATTCCCTTCAAGCCCAATCGCCTCCCAAGAGTGCCGCCCCGCTAGTTTCCAAGAAAATCTGCAATAATGCTCAAGAAACTAGAAAGTACCCCGAAATGGTCATAAAAATAACAAAAGGGAAAATATGCATGAAAGTTAACTAAAATGCGAATGAAATGTACTAAAATAAACTATAAAAAGAAGTAAATAAAATGAAGCTATCAAATCACCCCAAGCTTAAACCTTACTTGTCCTCAAGTAAGACAAGACTAAATGAACTTGGGTTGAACTACCCTAGAAATAAAAAGAATGGATAGAACCATGGAACCTGTTCGACATTAGTCAACATGGTCAGAATTGATTTCGCTGCTATCTCACAACTTTTTTCATCCGATGACAATGGAACCATAAACCACAACCAGGAAAACTCCTTTAGGTGAGTAAGGAGGGATGAGCAGTCGCAACCTCAATGGAACATGCATACAATGAAGAACATCTGTAGTAAGGAGAATGCAACTGGATGGGCTCAGGTGGAGCTCTTCTTTAAGTGCACACTCTGATCTCACATCTGCCGGTTTCTCTCATGTGTAACTAGGTTTAATCGCTCGGGCACCGTTGTAGGAATCAGTTCACTTAGTGTTGGCCCAAACCTCCCGTAGTATCCGACTCGACAGTCTCTCTAACATCACCAATTTGTGAGAAAGAAAAAATAACAACTCGATCTATATACAATAAAACAGACCTATACAAATGAATATCAAACGCCGGGTGACCAAGATGTTGGGAAATTTGTTCAATAATTGAACCGGCCACCTATCTAAGATAGTTGCAACTGAAAATTTGCGTGCTTACTTTTGTTTTTGTTTTGTTTTTTTGTTTTGTTTTGTTTTGTTTTTTTTGTTTGTTTTTTTTTTTGATGAGAAAACCCTTTGACTCAAAATTTGGTTCCCAAAGGTGTGTAGGTGGAACCGAAAGGGTAATGATATAATCCGAATGGCCTAAGTGTGAAAATGACCATGTGTGGAGCATAAAGATGTAATGTAAGCTCCTTTTCAAACTTGTGGTTTTTCAAAGATAATGAAAATGTCCAAATGTGGACTAAAAGAATCTCTAAAATTCTAAGAAAATCGCAAAAAGATATGGTGATGTAAAGAGACCGGATATGGATTCTATATAATCCGAATGGCCTAAGTGTGAAAATGACCATGTGTGGAGCATAAAGATGTAATGTAAACTCCTTTTCAAACTTGTGGTTTTTCAAAGATAATGAAAATGTCCAAATGTGGACTAAAAGAATCTCTAAAATTCTAAGAAAATCGCAAAAAGATATGATGATGTAAAGAGACCGGATATGGATTCTACTCGGGGACAAGCACCAATGCTTCATCCTAACAGTTCAAACATGATCAAGTGTGATCCTCTCCGCGGTAGTGACCGCAAGGCTAAGAACACCCATTGCTATAGTATATCCTACAGTTGTTAGTATTGTATGCATAATTCTTCATGAAACTACTTGGCCATGATCACTTACCCCTTTAAGCTACCAGCATCTGATCCCAAGTATGAAATCCCAAACTGCAGCTAGTGGTCCCGATTCGATGGGTGAGATAGCAACAAGATCCTGGACCAATAATGATACAATAACTGTGAACCTGTTCCATGGCATCCAAGAGAGGTGAGAATAAACAGACAACAAAAATGCATGAATGCTAATGCCTTAAGCTAAATGTTATGCAAAAATAAAAAGTGGAAAAGAAGAAAATAAAATCTTTTTATTTATTTATTTATTTATATTATTTATTTATTTTATTTTTTTGAAATTTTATAAAATAAAAAAAATGAATGTAAATTAACTTAAACTAATATGTTATGCAACCTAACTAAAAATGCATGAAAAAGTAAAAAAAAAAAAAGGGGAAATGCCCCACCCCAAGCTTAAGAACAAGCATTGTCCTCAATGCTTAAGGAAAGGGCGGAAAGGACCTAAATCGGAGGGTCGGGCGGCGGGAAATGCCCATGACGATAATGGTAGTCCCACATATCTTGGACCTGGCGGGAAGGAGTGCTCCAATCGGTCAACGCGACTTGAAACATCTTGGATGGCTCTCATATTCTCTTGTGTTTGGGTGTCGATACACTGCACCGTGGAGAACATTGTGGCAAATTGATCAAAGAAAGTAGGGGGGAAATATGGTGGAACTTCGTATCCCCCCTGCGGCTGCGGCTGAAACTGATGCTCGATGAACTGCTGTGCAGGCTGAAACTGGGGCTCGGCGAATTGCTGTGCAGGCTGAAACTGGTTATCCTCATCATCTACAGGTGGAGGGTAGTCTGATGGAATGATCCATTGATCGGGATCGGTCGGCTCAAAACTCCCTATATACTCATGGGGGAGAATGAGGTGTGGTTGGTTGTCAAGGATCCACATGGGCCCGACAACCGAATCCCGGATGAGTTGCATTCGGCGAAGTGCGTTGCCGTCAAGACTAGAGGGGCCGGAAGCCTTTTCGAATGGAAGAGTAGAGAGATGAAGTTGAAGCGGTGGCCAGGATGCAATGAGGGTGATTAATCCCCCAATGAAAATGTCGCCTTTGTCCATAGTTGTGAGGTTGTAACACTTGGTGAAGAAAAAGGAGGCAAAATCCGGCTGCGGACCATTCTCACGAGTCATGCACCAAAGAAAAAATAATTCCGCCTTTGAAATCTGTCCCACTTCGGAGCGGGCGAAAATGGTGCATGTGAGAACTCTATGCGCTAGGCGCAAACATGGGTGAATTATGGAGGAGGCCTTTGACGAAGACGATGAATATTGTGGCTCATTGGTAATTTGTTGCCAAAAGTAATGTTCATTGAAGTTTCCGGGCCATGGGTCTTGTTGGTAATATAGGTTGTCCATTGGAACACCCATCAAAGCATTCACGACCCGATGTGGTAGAGATCGTTTCTCGCCGAGGATTTGGAAGGTGACGGTTTGGGCTTCTTCCTCGGGATTGAATGTGGTAAGAAATTCCAAGGTGGGTTCAACATAGGTGGCGGCGCGGTTATGGAGGAATTGACCCCACCCGATGTTGTTAAATAACGCTTGGACTCCATCGAGCACCCCAAGACTAGCAAAAGATTCCCTATGGAGGAATTTTGTTGACTTGATTTGACGCTTATTTGAAACGAGAAAATCATAAGTTTTACGATCCTCACGATTCAACAAACGAAACAGGGGATCCTTGGATTTTCCCTTCGACCCTCCTTTAGAGGAAGTTGCTCCCGTCCCCGTTTTTGCGCGCTTGAACATTTATTCGGGACAAAATTTTACCGATAATAACTTTCAACCACAACAAAGACACACAATACCAACACAAAATGGGAAATTGAGGTATGAACAATCAAGTTAAAAGAATGAGATTACCCAATTTCTTAGACCCGGGATGAACTAGTGCCACCAAAAAGATTTCATCAAGACACACCCCAAGCTTGCAATTTTGCTCCGTATTTGACGCTTTAATCGCTAAAACAACCCCACAAACTAGCTTCAAGATGACTTTTCGGCGAATGGAGTAGCGGCACCTGGAATTTGACGGAAATTTTTCGTGAGTTTTTGCGGAAAGATTTGTATGACTAGAAAGCTCTTGATGAGAGAAACAAAACCCCGTGCTTGGATTCTCCAATGGTGACCGGAGTTGGCCAGAAAACGCGAAAATAGGTGGTGGTGACGCTCGGAATTCCAGCCACAGATCGGACCGGAATTTGGGTGGGGTTTGTAGAGGAAGAAAAATGGAGAAGAATGGCGGTGGTTTCGTGAGATTCCGACCGGTAGAACTCCGGGAAAATGGATTTTTGTGAGAAGTGGGTTTAGTGTTCTTGAGCTTCTAGAGAGAGAATGGGGGAATTGGTTAGGTTAGAATGAAGAAGAAGAGTGTTGGAGGTGTTTAATCTTTGCTCAAAGAGGGTCAAACCTGGTCAATGTTTGGTCAACTCATTAAATCTCTTGGTCAAAGAAAGTCAAGGCAGTCAACAGCTCAAAATCTCAGTCAAACGACCAACACGCGGGCTGGGTGTGGGCCGCGTGCTGGCCGCGTCTAGCATTCTCGAATTATTCTGACCTTACGCGCAGGTGGAGCTCGGGCCGCGGGCTGGCCGCGGGTACTGGTTCACTCAAAAAGAAATCTCCAAGTCTTTCGAAAACCCACGCGGGTGAGGCGCGGGCCGCGGGCTGGCCGCGTGTACTGAACTGAATTTGAGCTTAATCCCACGCGGGCTGGACTCGGGCCGCGGGCTGGCTGCGTCTACTTGCTAGAAAAGTTTCTAATCACTCACGCGGGCAAGGCTCGGGCCGTGGGCTGGCCGCGGGTACTTCTGCACATCAAAAATGAGAGTTTTCCAAAACACTTGATTTTTTAAACCAAAACGATCCCCTTAAGGCCCGGTAAAATTTTTTTTGACAAAATTTGGAGTAAACGGGGAACGTTTGGTGAAACCTTTCAAAAATTTATTTGAATTCCAAAAAAAACGCTTTGCAAAATGGTTTATTTGAATTAAAAAAAATGGTGAAAGCACATTGCTTTCCAAAAATGCCCTTCTTTATCGTCTTTGGCGAGACGTCCTTCTAGCTCTCTTCAACACATCGGGACATCCAAATGGATGACTTCAAGGGCATTAGCATTAAAACCTTCATAGAATGGCTTCAACTGGTGCCCATTGACTTTGAAGGTTTGTCCCGTCTTTTTGCTTTGAATTTCCACCGCCCCATGGTTAAAGGTCTTAATCACAACGAAAGGTCCAATCCATCTTGACCTTAGCTTGCCTGGAAATAACTTCAATCATGAATGGTATAGTAAGACCTTATGCCCCGCCTCAAAATGCTTCCGGGAGATGGACTTGTCGTGGAAGAGCTTTGTTTTCTCCTTGTAAATCCTTGCGTTTTCATAGGAGTCGTTTCTCAATTCTTATAGCTCTTGAAGTTGAAGTTTCCTATGCCTTCCCGCCTTATCAATGTTGAAATTGCATTGCTTGACTGCCCAAAATGCACGGTGCTCTACCTCGATGGGAAGGTGACATGGCTTTCCAAAGACCAACCTAAACGGGGACATTCCTATCGGGGTCTTATACGCATTCCGATAAGCCCATAAAGCATCGTCAAGTCTCAAACTCCAATCCTTCCTTGTCGGATTCACTGTTTTCTCTAGAATAGACTTCACTTCACGATTTGAAACCTCCGCTTGACCATTCGTTTGAGGGTGATAGGCTGTGGAAACACGATGGGTCACATGGTACTTCTTCAATAGAGCCTCCATCATTTTGTTGCAAAAGTGTGTCCCTCTATCACTAATCAAAGCCCTAGGCACACCAAACCTTGCAAAAACAGTAGACTTTAAAAACTCGATAACCGTTTTGGCATCGTCCGATCTTGTGGCTTTTGCTTCAACCCATTTAGAAACATAGTCAACCGCGAGTAAAATGTAAACGTTGCCAAATGAGACGGGAAATGGGCCCATGAAATCAATCCCCCATACGTCAAAAATTTCACAAACAAGGATTGGATTTTGGGGCATTTGGTTTTTATGCGAAATGTTTCCCGTCCTTTGGCATCGCTCACAACTTTTGCAAAACATATAACAATCGCGTGACATGGTTGGCCAAAATAATCCACACTCAAGGACTTTTCTCAAAGTCTGGCTAGGTCCAAAGTGTCCCCCACAAGCGAATTCATGGCAGAATTGCAAAATGGATTGGTGCTCTTGTTGGGGTACACATCGCCTAATGATTTGATCGGGACAATGTTTCCACAAATAAGGCTCATCCCACACATAATATTTTGCATCATTTTTCAACTTGTCTTTTTGAGCACGTGTGAATGTGTCGGGATACCTTTTTGTGACCAAAAAGTTAACGATATCGGCATACCAAGGAATAGATTGAGTAAGGGAAAAGAGATGCTCATCCGGAAACTCGTCCCGCAACGAGAGAGGAGTTTCGTTTGAAGTGATCCGGCTTAGATGATCGGCCACAAGGTTCTCGCACCCGCTCTTGTCCCGGATTTCCAAGTCAAATTCTTGTAACAGTAGGATCCATCGGATGAGTCTCGGCTTTGCATCTTTCTTTGTCATCAAGTACTTGAGAGCCGCATGATCCGAATACACTATGACTTTGGTGCCAAGTAGATATTATCGAAACTTCTCCAGAGAAAACACTATGGCCAATAGCTCCTTCTCCGTGGTAGAGTAGTTGCTTTGAGCATTGTCTAGTATCCTTGATGAATAATAGATCACATGGGATGCCCTCCCGTTCTTTTGACCCAAGACGGCGCCTATCGCATAATTGCTTGCATCACACATGATCTCAAAGGGAAGATCCCAATTTGGTGCTTGCATGATGGGAGCGGATGTAAGCAACTCTTTAAGCTTGTCAAAAGCTTCTTTGCACGCCTCGTTGAACTCAAAATCAACCTCCTTTTGCAAGAGCTGGCACATTGGTCTTGTTATCTTTGAAAAATCCTTGATGAACCTTCGGTAGAAACCTGCATGACCCAAAAAAGAACGAACTTCCCGAACACAAGTCGGGTAAGGTAAGCTTTGAATAACATCAATTTTGGCCTTATCTACCTCAATTCCTTTTTTAGACACAATGTGACCCAAAATGAGACCTTGACTCACCATGAAATGACATTTCTCAAAATTCAAAACCAAGTTTGTTTCAATGCATCTCTTTAAAATTTTTGTGAGATTGGTCAAACATTCTTGAAAAGAGTTGCTATATACCGTGAAATCATCCATAAAAACCTCAATTATGTTTTCAACATATTCCGAAAAGATGCTAACCATACAACGCTGGAAAGTGGCAGGGGCATTACACAATCCGAATGGCATTCTACGGTATGCGAAAGTGCCAAATGGACATGTAACAGTTGTCTTTTCTTGGTCCTCCTGTGCCACCGGAATTTGGTGAAAACTGGAGTACCCGTCTAGACAACAATAATGGGATTTCCCAGCCAACCTTTCTAACATTTGGTCAATGAAAGGCAATGAGAAATGATCTTTTCGTGTTCTTGCATTGAGTTTGCGGTAGTCAATACATACTCTCCACCCGTTTTGCACACGGGTGGGGACCATTATACCTTTGTTGTTTTCGGCCACCGTGATCCCCGTCTTCTTTGGAATGACTTGCACCGGGCTCACCCACTTGCTATCCGAGATTGGATAGATCATCCCCGCATCTAGGAGCTTCAAAATCTCTTTCTTGACCACTTCCATCATCGGCGGATTCAACCTTCTTTGTGCGTTCCGTTTCGGCTTGCATTCATCCTCCATTAAGATCTTGTGCATAAAAGTGGAGGGGCTCAATCCCTTGATATCCGCAATCGTCCATCCCATGGCTTCTTTATGCTCCTTCAACACCTTGACGAGTTGTTCTTCTTCAAATTCGGTTAAGTGAGTTGAAATGATAACTGGAAGGGTTTCATTCTTCCCCAAATAGGCATACTTCAAGTGTTGAGGTAAGACCTTTAATTCCAATTCAGGTGGTTGAATAAGGGATGGGGGCAATTCAACTTGCTTGACATCTAATCTTGTGGATTTATTCATCTCCATTTTATTTACTAGCTTCTCAACTTCCGGATTCAAATAATAAAGCTTTAATTGCTCGGCTAGCTTTCCACAATCGAACCCTTTGCTTAAGATCATCTCCAATATATCACCGTTGGATAACTCGAACAATTCTTGAGTAATTGGCTCGACAACATCAACAAAGTACAAAGATGAAACATCACTAGGATATCTCATGGCATCATAAATATTAAAACTTATTGTTTCACCATCAAACTCCATTGTCAAACTTCCCGCATACACAACGATCTTTGTCCTAGCCGTCTTCAAGAACGGTCTCCCAAGCAAGATTAGAGCTGATTTGGATGATACTTGCTCATCTAGATCAATCACATAGAAATCCGCCGGGAAGACCAATTGGTTCACTTGCACTAGGGCATCTTCCAAAACACCTCTAGGAAAGACACTTGATTTATCCGCAAGAGAGATAATGACACCGGTTTCACTTAAGGGTCCGACATTCAATGATTCATACACCGAGTAGGGCATGACGTTGATAGAGGCACCAAGATCAAGCATAGCACTACTAAAAGTGACATCTCCAATCTTGCAAGGAACCGTGAACATTCCGGGATCTTTGCATTTGGGTGGAAGTTTCCTTTGTAAAACCGCGGATGCGTTTTCATTCATCAAAATTTTCTCATTTCCCTTCAACTTCCTCTTGTTGGTGCAAAGTTCTTTCAAGAACTTTGCATATCTCGGAATCGGCTTGATCGCATCAAGTAGAGGGATGTTTACTTCCACCTTTCGGAAGGTGTCCAAAATCTCTTTCTCCTCCATATTCTTCTTTGAAGTTGCAAATCAGGAGGGAATGGTGGTTGAGTGGCTATTGGTGTTACTAGAGGGGTGGACTTCTTTGGAACTCCGGCTTGTGCATCGTTCTTGATTGTAGGTTCTTCAATGGGAATGATCTCTATTTCTTCCTCTTCTTCCCTTGGCTTCTTCTTTGAACTACTTTCTCCGGCTTGCTTGCCACTTCTCAAGGTCACCACATTGACATTTGGGTTCTTTTCGGTTTGAGAAGGGAGTTTACCACGAGATTCCAACTTGCTTATAGATGTAACTATATCTCCCATTTGTGCTTCAAGGTTGGAGATACTAGTCCTTGTCTCTTTTTGGAATTGTTGGGTACTAGTGGCTAGAGATTTGACAATGTCTTCAAGATACATTCCGGAGCTACTTGGTTGAGATTGAGGAGATTGTTGATGATGATGTGGAGGGTGCGGTTTGGATTGATAGTGTGGTTGTTGATGTTGGTATTGAGGTTGTGGTGGTGGATAGGATGGTCTAACCAATGCATTGTGAGACAATGGTCTTGGGTTGTAGTTTCTGTTGGGATTTGGCTTCCAACTTGAATTATATGCATTTTGGTACCCGGATGGTTTGTTGTGGTAGTTTTGGAATTCTCCCGTGGCATTCACATGCTCCGCATATTCTTGAAGGATGGGACACATATTCGTAGGATGTCCTATTGTTGCACATATTCCACAAACCATCACTTGTGGAGTTTGTCCCATGGCTAGCTTTTGGACGACGGATGTTAGATCTTTTATTTGAGACTCAAGATTAGATGTTCCCACTTCATTAACTTTGTGTTGTGTGTCTCTCTTCATGTCTTGGCGATGGCCAAAATGTTGTGAATTTGCGGCTATGGTGTTAAAAAGTTGTCTTGTTTGTTGTGGGGTTTTACTAAAGACATCTCCACCACTTGAGGCATCAACTAGTCTTCTCTCCATTGGCAACAATCCCTCATAGAAGTGTTGAATGAGGAGTTGTTCCGGAATTTGGTGTTGTGGGCAACTATAGCACAAGTTGTTGAACCTCTCCCAATAATCATGGAAAGTCTCATTTTGACCTTGGCGGATTCCACAAATCTCATTTTCAAGACTCAAGACTCTTGAGGCGGGATAGAATTTATCAAGGAAAGCTCTTGCCATGTCGGTCCATGAGTTGATCGACCCCGGTGGGAGATAGAACAACCAATCTTTTGCTCTATCGGCTAATGAAAAGGGGAATGCCCTTAGCTTGATTTGGTCATCGGTTGACCCTTGTGGCTTCATGCTAGTGTAAATAATGTGGAACATCTTCAAATGCTTATGAGGTTCTTCATTCTCCAATCCATGAAAAGTTGGTAGGTGATGGACTAAACTTGACTTCAACTCCGAGCCTCCTTCCAAAACTGCATAATTGATACCGGTTGGGGTTTGTGTAACATCGGTCTCCATCATTTGCCTCAAAGTTCTTTCGGGAACCTCTCCTCCGTCCGCTATTTCAATTGGTTCAATAATGGGTGGATTTTGTTGTAGAGGTGGTGTTTCGGGAATTTCTTGGTGAGGGTCGGGACTAGAATCGGGTTCTATATCGTTTAATGAAGCGGTTTCAACCTCCGGGTCCCCATGGGGGTTAGAAGTTTGACCACGTTCAACTCGTTTTTCCTTCGCCAAGCGGCTTGCTTCTTTTTCGATTTCCGGATTGTAAATCAAGTCACCTGTACGCTGAGATCTGGGCATAGAGAAACAAATTGATTAAAAATAAACCAATCCTCGGAAACGGCGCCAAAAATTTGGTGGTTGTCGAGGCCAACACAAATAATAACCCTAAATATTACACACTAAAATAGTGTATAGTGGTAAAGGGATCGAATCCACGGAGATTGGTTCAATTTATAACTCTATGAAAATTCTCTTTGTAAAAATACTTGTAAAATGACAATAAAAATAAAAAAAAAGGGGGGGGGGGTTTGGTGTTTTGAAATACTTGAAACAAACTAGAGTTAACTATGATTTAAATAGACAAATGCAACAAAAATAAGAGTTTGATGTAAAATCAATAACGGAGAGATGGTTGACTTAAAGTTTCCTCTCTTTGACTTTTGATGAACATATCATTAGAATCCAATGGTGCAATACTTTGATTTAAATCCTTAATTTGGTTATAGTAATCCAAGGAGCTTGAGATTACCTAGACTTTTCTTAATTGTTGAAATGGATAGAGAAGCTCATAACAATTTCCTTAGTCAAAGTCACTAATTCCAAATAGCATGTAATTAGTGAAAGTCAACTAGCATTAAGAACCAAAAAATCACCAAATCCAAGAGGAGTCAATTGCTTTCACCACCATGTTGGAGGAAATGTTTTTATGATTGTGTGAAGCAAAAACAACACAAAAATCACTTGTTGTTTGCTAATTTGAGGATCATTTACTTAATCAAGAAATTAGCCAACTAATCACCACAAACATATTTAAACTCATGAATAAAAACATACTAGTAGTGATAATATGATGAAACACAAAACATTTCCATAAAGATTCAAGAACAAGTTCATAGATTCTTCAACATCCAACAAAAGTTCAAAGGATTCAACAAAAAGTCAACCAAGATTTGTTTAGCCAAGCATGGCTAATCTCAAATGAACAAAGTTAGATAAGATTGTACCAAAACATTTGACAAGATTCAAGAGGTGAAAAGAAGATGTTCTTCAAGTGTTTTTGGCCTCCAAAAGTGCTCCAAACTCCAGAGAGAAAAGCTCAAAATCGGACCTCCAAGATTATCCTAAAGAGGCACACCAACCTTCCCAATATAGAGCTCTAAGCAAAATCCCGAAACTGCCCTTGTCCGGAATCCACGCGGGCCGCGGGTACTGACGGGAATTTTTGGGCTTCTTCAAGACTTGGGCCCCCACAGCTAATCCATTGGCCCAGTTTGAGTCCAATCAGCTTCTAGCCCATTTGTCTTCAATGTTTCTTCAATTTGAGCCCAATTTGTCTCTCCACATCACTCAAAACTTCCGCAAACTCCCAAATATTGATCTTGCATACTCAAGAATTCTCCCGCATCTTTCAAATTTAAAGCTCAATTCTTCCAAGCCTTCAAGCAATTGACAAGTCCACCCCATGAATCACCTTCATAGCCATCAAGCATGAAATCTCCAATTCCCTTCAAGCCCAATCGCCTCCCAAGAGTGCCGCCCCGCTAGTTTCCAAGAAAATCTGCAATAGTGCTCAAGAAACTAGAAAGTACCCCGAAATGGTCATAAAAATAACAAAAGGGAAAATATGCATGAAAGTTAACTAAAATGCGAATGAAATGTACTAAAATAAACTATAAAAAGAAGTAAATAAAATGAAGCTATCAAAAACCCATCACCACCTTCTACTGCCGTTCTGCCACCTCTAGATACCATTTCTGATGTTTGTGTGTATATGTGTGTGATTGGATTGATTTTTGGGGTGCTTTTGATATTTTTTGGCCTAAAATCATAACCACCACCATCGTAAGGTGGTGGCGGCCATCGTGAACCGCCACCGTCCATCACTGCCTGAGGTGGTAGTGGGTGGTACCCGATCTCTTAAGCACTGAATTATTTAAACAAGTAACTTTAATCCGAGTGGCACAAGTTTGGGGTTGGAAATCCTAATTAGGGTTTAGAAAACCCTAATATAAGAAACCCTAGTTTTTGGGAGTTGGTCGGGACCCACGTTAAACTTAAACTGACACTTAATAATACACCTATAATTAAACTTAAACTGACACTTAATAATACCCTACAATTAACTTAATGTGATTTCCAGCTTAATATATTAATTCCTTAATGGGTTAAGTGTTCTTACTTAACCCAACTATCATTTTATGTGAAAACCCTAATTTTGTTTGGGCTTTGAGTTCGGCCTTCCTTTTGGGCTTAGGTGTTTGGGTTCTTGTTGGGCCATCTGAGAATAGGTGTATAGATTAGGATATTTGGATGTGCTTTAGGGTAAGGCCCATGTAAGGGGTTTGGGCCCAATTTGGAGAATTAGGCCATATATTGGGCCTTGGTTGATTGTTTGGGTTTTTGGCCTTTAGAGTGTGAGTTTGGGCCTTGGGCTTGGATAAAGCTAGGTTGGGGGTAAAATGGTCTTTTTACGCTAATTATGGATTTATGGTTATGAATTGGAACCCAATTATTAATTGGGTGTTGTTTTGATGTTGCTAGTTTGGGGATCTGTTAGCCATCATCTAGAGTTTTATCTGCGGGCCTTCAACAGTGTGAGGTGAGTCTCTTCACTGTGTTTAGCGGGTCGAAGGCACCATGTCAGAACCTTTATTTATTGCATAGTATGATGGTTGTCTGTGTGATAATTATCATTGTTCACACATTTCTTGATGATCATGTGATTTACATATGTTTGTGTTATTATGTGGTAGTGGTAGGGGTGAAATAGACTCCGTAACTGGTGGAAATAGACCGGAGGGCAGGACGGGTACCAAGATATGACTGGCGGGATGTTTATATGTTGTTATTATGTGGTAGTGGTAGGGGGTGAAATAGACCCTGTAACCGGTTGAAATAGACCGGAGGGTAGGTTGTGCACCCAAGTATGCCTGATAGGGTAGCTTAGGTATCCAGATAGGCCTGGTAGGATAGGTCGAGAACCCAGATAGGCTCGACAAGGTAGGTCGGCGTGACATCCCCAATTTCATGGCCAAAAAAGACCAATTTGTTTATGCTTTTTTTTAAAAAAAAAAAATCAGAGTAATCTTTTAAAGAAAACAGATGCAGAATTCTTTCCCAAAACAAAATATGATAAGAATTAATCAAAACATTTCTTTAAAGAAATGTATTTTCGTTATATAAGAAAATCTCGGGATGTCATGTTCAATACATATCAAAAGCATAAACAGAACAAAAATAGACCTTACAACAGTAATTCATAACTACTGGCTTATAATCCAAAATCTCTTGTTATGTTAGCCAACTTATGCTCTCGTACCATAACCTGTAATACAAAGAAAACTGAGAAGGTCAGGCTTGGGAGCCTGGTGAGCATATAGGGTTTTCAACCCACAATAATATAATTATTATATTCAATTATCAAACAATCAATCCAATTACCCACCCCCATTATCTCCATTTATTTCCTAAAGATTTATCCTATGAACCGATTACCCTTCTCCCATTCATTCCTATGGATTGCACTAAGGAACTGGCAAAGTCTAGTGCTGCCAAGGTTCTTAGATTACCTCTGCTGAACATGCAGTTCACAATAGTTAATGAACACCTAGTTTAAGAACACCTAATGAACACTTAGTTCGAATATTACCCAATGAACACCTAGTTCACAAACACTTAATGAGCACTTAGTTCAAATATCCTTGATGAACACTAAGTTCAGATATCTAATGAACACTTAGTTCGAATATCCCTTGTGAACCCAATCACCTAAGGAACATAGAGTACGAAAGCTCTTAGTTCAAACAATGTGATAACAAAGTATATCTCGATCCTACAAAACCACTAATATTATATACACATATAAATCATATTTCTAAAACAATATATCCCATCCCATCGATCCCCACATACTGACCCTATACAACGATCTTACGAGATCTAGCCTAAGGAATCGATATGAACAACAAACTGACGAGGCTGCTTCGGAAATTCCCTGACAGCAAATGAGGATCAATAAAGACATCAAATGAGGGGAATGGAATAAGTCTCACCACGAACCTTAGTTTGTAAAAGAAAGAACCACAAGACAATTAAGTCAGGGGTAGTTATCAAGATAACCATGCCTAGGCGTGGTCTGATTATCATGAGGTATTATACCCCCAACCTTTACCTATCCCAACATCGAAATTTTCCTAGCAGTGGCCTGAATATCATGAAGTATTTCACCCCCAGACACACCCTATCCAGCAATATAACACCAGACATAGCTAGCAGTGGTCTATTACCGACACACTTTATTAGGCAGTCTACGAAGTTCCCTTAATTACTTCGTGAAAGAAAAAACTGACATATGAAGCTTGGTCGATCACTTCATAAAAGAAACGCTGACTCCAAAGCTCAGTCAAAATAAAATTATGGGGAAATACTACTAGAGTATTCCCGTACGCTCCCGTAACCGACACACAAAATTGTCAAAAAAATTTTTGTTGGGTATTTGGTGTTGCGTCTTGGGCTCGTCTCTTAGCCTATTTTTTATTCGGTATGGGCCTGTCCATCCGTGACTTGTTTTGTTAGGGTTTGTGTATTAGTAGATTCTTGCATGCATCTTTTTCATAACTAATAAATATATTTTACGTGTGATTTAGAAGATCTCTTTTGTAACCCTAAAATCCTCTACAGCGGAAGTTCTTAATCGAGATCTGCTGAGGATTGAAAGTTCTAATCATTCGACTTATTCAGATCTATACTTGTGTATTGTTTCATTGTTTTACGTTCATTGTTTACCTGTTACGAAGATCTAATTGATCAAAGAGTTTATAAATCTCATCAATTGGTATTAGAGCAGGAGGCTGTGTAATTTATACACATCTCTTCTGTGAAAGAAGCAATTAGGGTTTATTCCTCATTAACTGATATTTATTCGTTTTTCCCTAATATTATATATTACAAGTCTGATCTTTCAAACAGGTTAAACGATCAAGCATGGACGATTCTCAATCAAATCCTATCAACATCTCAAACAGTATTGGATCAACAACAAAGATTCCTATCCTTTACACCCAGGATTACGAAGTCTGGGCACACCACTTTGAAGATTATGTCATTGGATCTGAAGACAATGGATATCTTATTTAGGAAGCAATCGTGTCTAGATCATTCGCTCATTCATCAACGTCAAGAATCATTAAAACTCAGAAAGAGTATAATGATCTGTTGAAAGACGTAAAAGATATTGCCCAAGACGAAAAGGATAAATTTCAGTGCAATATTAAAGCATTGAGACTAATCAGATTCGCTCTTCAATCTGATACTTTCAGGCTAGTGACTTCGTGCAGCACTGCTAAAGAAATATGGGATAGGCTGCGAGAGCTATATTCCACAGACGAAGATCTCGAGCATTCCATTTAAACCTTACTTTTGTCTGAGTTTGGTGAATTTAAGCAGAATCCTGAAGAAACTGTTACTCAGATGTTCGATCGCTTCAATCATCTTCTTAGTAAGATGATTAAACACGATATTGAAAGAAAGTTGATTGAACAAAAGGTTACATTTTTAAATGGTCTTAGATCTGAGTGGAGAGCGGTTGTGTCCACTGTTAAAGCACATGAGCAATTCAAATCTTACTCATTAGCAAAGCTGGTAGGGATTTTGAAATCCCAACAAAAGATTGTCTTGCAGGAGAAAAATGTGGTTTCGAGCTTGGGATCATTGGCCCTTCTATCCAAAAGCAAAGGTGTGATGGAAGATGAAGACCTTAACTTAGAAGACTATGACCTTACCTCTGAAGACTATGCAATGATGGTGTCAAACTCGAAGAGGTTCATCAAGAAAAGGTTTCCTACCAATAAGAACCGAAATTGGCAGGGAAGTTATAGTTCTGAAAAGGTCAGGGAAGAACCAAAGGCAGAAGAACCAAAGAAAGAACCGAAAGCTGAAGGAGACTCGGGAGTGAACTGCTACTATTGTGGAGGAAAGAACCACTATGCCAAAGACTGTGTCCTCAAGAAAATGGCAGATAAGGATGAGGAGAAAGATGAAGAAGTTGTGTTAATAAAAAAGTTGGAAGAGATAAAGAGAAAGAAAACTATCACTAACCCTTCAATGAATGCTTTAATTGTACAGGGTTCGGTAGCGGATGATGAGTTCGGTGGCGTGGAGGTCTGGTCAACCGACTCTGAGGATGATGAAGTCAGGAAGCCATCTCATGGAAAGGCTTATGTTGCGAAAGATGAAGGAAGCGGTGGAAAGTGCTTGATGGTGTCAGATGTATCTCAAATGAGGGGATACAACACAAACAGTGGGAATAAAGACACGAAGGAGCGAGAGGACTTGTGCTTCACAGCAAAACCTCTCAGCGTGCAGTTTAATGAGCTTGATGAATTAATCAAGAAGGTACAATCTATTTTTGTTTCATTCAAAGTCCCACTAAAATCATATGAAAAAGAATTAAAAAATGTAAATTCAAGAATCTCTCATCTAGATAGCAGTTTAACTCAAACACGGGTCACCAATTCTAACCTAACTGACCAAATAAGCATGGTGTCTTCAAAGAGTGAGGAACGGAGGATGTGGATAGAGCTGAAGGAGTCGGAGCTGATCATATCCAAAGACGAAAACATTTATTTACAAAGAGACAATTTAAAACTTTTGAAACAAAGAAATGTGTTTTGTTTGATTGCTAAGCGTCTTTATTCTAACATTACTCAACTTCATCTTAACTGCGAAATAGGACAGAAAATTCATCGCATGATTTTGCCCTTCCTTGAGTTTCAGGAAGATGAAATCGACGCTGAAGCATACAATTGCGAAAGTGTAGTTTCGTCTGAGGATTTAAATTCGACTTATATCTATGGCCTAGACAAAATCGAATCTTTCATAAAAGTCCAAGGACCATAAGGACATGCTGAAAAATCTTTTGGATGAAAATGATAAACTGAATCTAAGGACCGAAACCATACAAAAGTTTGACTCATTGAATGCCAAATTGAGCTCAGAAAATAAAATTAATGTTGAAAATGCATCTGAGCTTAATGAGGATGATGATATGAGTGAAATTTCTGTAGAGGATGAAGTTGACTGTTCTGAGTTTGTCAAGAGCGAACCCGAAAACCACAAAAATCTGATTTCAGAAAATTCTGTGGAGTTTGCTTGTCTGTCCCAACAAAAGTCCCCGATCCTTGAAGAAAAGGTTGTTGTATACCAAAAGGTAAGGACAACTCCAAATCAGGTGTATAAGGTCACAGGTGTAACCGAACATCAGACAGCCGAACTCACAGCCATTGTAAACGAAGATAATGCTGATGGTTGTGATGAGTTCTTCTGGTCTGCCCCTATCGACAATGCTGATGAAACAGTTGGTTTATCAAAGCGAACATCCTGGAAAACAAAAGGAAGATATATTCCACAACCGCTAAACAAGCCTGATAACTTTGACGTGCCAAGTACTAGTAGCACTAAAGAAATTCCTTTAGAAGAAGTCACCTCCACAACCGAAACCTCATCTACAACAAGCGAACCTGTTGTTCAAAAGCCAAAACAAAAGGCGAATATTCACAGGCAACCTAAACAGGTGAAAAACCAAAAGCAACAGAGGAATCTGAGATATAAGAAGAATCTCTCAGAGCGAAAACAGTTCTGGCAATCTCAAAATGCTCGTTTTTCTGATCATGACAGGAAGTCAGAGAAAAGGGAAGTCAAACCGCAAGAAGGCATTAACAACCGAAAGCATAGCTTCGGTTCAGAGCACACAAGCAACCGAAAGCATAGGTTCGGTTCAGAGCACACAAGCAACCGAAAGCATAGGTTTGGTTCAGAGCACACAAGCAACTGAAAGCATAGGTTCGGTTCAGAGCACACAAGCTACCGAAAGCATAGGTTCGGTTCCCAGAGCACAGGTTACCAAGGTTCAAGGTTCGGTCTCTCCCATGACCACCAATAAAAGGGTCACCTAGAATATCAAGTCAAGAAAACTTCTCAATCTAAACTCTCTCATTCTAATTCTTCTCAACCCCATTCTGAATCCAATTCTGTTCAAACTCAAAATCCAAAATCTTCAACAGATTTGAAAGGAAAATCGAAGGTTTCCTCGGTCAAAAGTGATCAAAATCATTCCAAAGTCCAAACACCTAAACCTGAATTCAAACCAACTGTAACAAATCCTAATAAAATTAAAGTTTACACCATTCAGAAGAAAGATGAAACAACGTTAATAAAAAGAACATATTTCGTTGATATTTCTATCACTATTCCTGTTCCTGTGAAAGGCTCACGTGGACCCAAGAAACTTTGGGTTCCTAAATCTGCTTAATTTTTGTAGGTCATCAGTGACGAGCAGTTCGACGAAGAATGGTATATTGACAGTGGCTGCTCGCGTCACATGACAGGAAGGAAAGAAGAGATGAGGGAATTTCAATCACTTTCAAATGGTGGGAATGTCAAGTTTGGGAACAACTCGTATGGCACGATTAAAGGTTATGGGATGATAACGAATGGAGACTTCAGGATTAGAAAGGTTGAATACGTTGAAGGACTACAACACAATCTCATCAGTGTGTCTCAGCTTGTTGGAGGTACCGGTCTTAAAGTCTCGTTTGATGATGAGGGTTCGGAAATAATAAAGAAGAAAACAAAAAGGGTAATTCTCAAATCGGAGCGCAAAGGCGAAATGTTTCCTCTCAATCTCAAACCTATCAAAGGAAACCCATCCATTTGTCTGTTATCCAAAGCACATTCCGATGAAAGCTGGTTGTGGCACCGAAGGCTCTCCCATCTCAATTTCAAGGATATTAATAAACTCATCACAGGAGGTCATGTTAGGGGTCTTCCATTGCTCAAGTTTGATCGAGAACATTTGTGTGCTGCGTGTGAAATGGGGAAGCAAAGTCGTTAAAGTCACCCATCTATCATAAACACAAAAGTTGTTGAACCACTTGAGTTAATTCACATTGACTTGTGTGGTCCATCTTCTATTGAAAGCATAGGCGGTAGCAAGTATATTCTTGTTATTATCGATGACTTTTCACGTTTTACATGGGTGTTCTTTCTGAAGCACAAATCTGAGGCAACTCTCAAGCTGAAGCTGTTTATCAAGCAAGTTGAAGTACAGCTGAGGAAAGTTGTACGCAACATCAGAAGCGACAATGGGCTGGAGTTCAAAAATAAAGAATTTGAAAACTTTATAGCGGAAAAAGGAACCACTCACAACTTCTCAGCTCCGTACACCCCTCAACAAAACGGAATTGTCGAAAGACGAAACCGATCTTTGTGTGAGGCGGCCAGAACAATGTTAAGTTTCGCTTCCTTACCATTATATTTCTGGGCTGATGCTATTTCTGCAGCTTGTTTTATGCAGAACAGGTCCTATCTCAATAAGCGTTTCACTCTCACCCCTTATGAGATCATCAACAACAGAAAACCAAATGTCAAATTCTTCCACGTGTTCGACTCACGATGCTTTATCTTCAATTCTAAAGAACATCGTAACAAGTTCGACGTAAAAGCCGATGAAGGGATTTTTCTGGGATACTCTTTAACTTCAAAAGCATATCGGGTCTTAAATAAGCATTCAAGGAAGATTGAAGAGACATATTATGTGACTTTCGATGACAGCTTCGTCAAAAGGATAAAGGCTACTGAAGAAGCAATTGAAGAAATTTTCACTCAAATAGGTCATGTTACGGCCTCGATTGCCAATTTGTTTGAGCTGTTTGGGGAGTTATTCGATGCACCTGAGGCAGCTACTCTCTCGGAAGCCAAGGCAGCAGACAACAAAATCAACCATCTGAAGCAAATCGTCGATGAAGCTACCAAACGACTGGGTGATGAGAATCAGCTCCAAATAAAACTTCTCAGCACAATGCATCAGTTGTGGGGGAGGATCCATCCTCTTCAAAACAGTCAAGCTTACCAGTTGAGGGGGAGCACTCTAGTCCTGCTGCACCCGAAGGTACTGTAGCACCCGAACGCTCCACAACACCCGAAAGTACTGTAGCAACCGAAAGCTCAAAACTGCCAGAGAACTTTACACCGTCAGAGAGCACAACTACACCCGAAAGTCCTGCTGCACCAGAAAGCTCATCATTCGAGGGGGAGAATGCCGATACGTTTTATGACGAAGATAGTCAATCAGAATTGGAAGAATTGGTGAACGCTGAATTGGATCCTTCCTATGATCCAAATTACCCTCCTCTTGTCAAATGTACTAGAGATCATCCTGTTTCACAGGTTGTGGGTAATGTCTCTGAAAAGGTGTTGACCAGATCTCAACTGAAGGCAAAGCAAATTTCTTTATTTTCTAACGTAGAGTTCTGCATGTTTAACTCTTTCATCTCAAAAGTTGAACCAAAGACTGTAAACACATCTCTTGATCACTCTGATTGGGTTCAAGCTATGCAAGACGAACTTAATGAGTTCGAAAGAAATAAAGTTTGGCGTCTCATTCCAACTCCTCAAGATGCCTCGGTTGTTGGTCTCAAATGGGTCTTTAGAAATAAAATGGACAAGGAAGGCAATGTAATAAGGAACAAAGCTCGTTTAGTGGTGAAAGGATACTGCCAGGAAGAAGGAATTGATTACGAAGAGACTTTCGCTCCAGTTGCAAGGTTGGAATCTGTTCGAATATTTCTTGCCTATGCAACGCACAAAAACTTCGAGGTCTACCAAATGGACGTAAAATGCACCTTTCTGAATGGAGAACTTGAAGAAACGGTCTACGTGGAGCAACCTCCTGGCTTTGTCAATGAGAAGTATCCAAATCACTGCTATATTCTGGACAAGGCAGTTTACGGCCTGAAACAAGCACCTAGGGCCTGGTATGAAACGCTAACTAAGTTTTTAAAGATGTCCAAATTCAAACAAGGATCAGTTGACCCAACCTTCTTTCGTAAGAAGGAAGGTAACCACCTTATGATTGTACAAATCTATGTCGATGATATCATATTTGGCTCAACGAATCCCAGCTTAACAGCTGAATTCAGAAAGCTGATGGAGACTAAATTTGAAATGAGCTCAATGGGTCCGATTAACTTTTTTCTTGGTTTAAATATTAGACAGGGACCCGAAGGCATCTTTATCAACCAGGAAGCATACACCAAAACTCTTCTTGCAAAATTTGGTATGATGGGAGACTCAAAGGTCAAGGTTCCAATGGCATTCGGCACCAAACTCACACATTCCTTGGAAAAACCGGCAGTTGACATTACACTATACCACCAGATGATTGGATCCTTAATATATCTTACTGCTAGCAGGCCTGATATCATGTTTTCTATATGTTATTGTGCTAGGTTTCAGGCGAATCCTCGTGAACCACATATGCTTGCAGTGAAAAATATACTCCGGTATCTGAAGCGAACCACCTCTCTCGGTCTATGGTATCCATCAAACTCAAGCTTCTTCATTCAAGCCTTCTCAGATGCAGAACTTGGAGGATGCGGTTTAGACAGGAAAAGCACCACAGGAGGTTGCCAATTCCTTGATGGGAAGTTGGTCAGCTGGCAGTCAAAGAAGCAAACTTGCGTTTCCCTTTCTACAGCCGAAGCAGAGTATATCGCAGCCGCCTGTTGTACATCTCAAGTCATTTAGATCCAAAGCCAGCTCAGAGATTATGGACTCAACATGAAAAAGATCCCACTATATTGCGATTCAGAAAGTGCAATTAGGATCTGTCATAACCCAGTGCAACACTCTTAGACCAAGCATATAGCACTGAGGTATCACTTCATTAAGGATCATGTGGAGGATGGAAATGTCGAAATTCACTTTGTTGGAACCACTGATCAACTGGCCAATATTTTCACCAAAGCCCTACCTGAAGCAAGTTTCAATAAAATCCTTCAAGGACTAGGAATGATGGAATCAGAATCGGTACCAAAAACACCATCTCAAAGTTAAAAGTTGGAAGCGAAATGAACCGAACGCTCGGTCTATTTCCGGTTCGGTTCACATGGGAACCGAAATGAACCGAACGCTCGGTCTATTTCGGGTTCGATCCCATTCCACATATTTTCGCTCAATCTCAAAAAGGTGTTGTCTATGGTTGTATCCTTTTGTAAAAGTGGTTTTCCAAAAATCCAAAAAAAAAATTTAGGAACCGAAATGAACCGAGCGTTCGGTCCATTTCGGGTTCGGTTCAATTTTTTTTTTTTTTTTTGTTTTGTTTGGTTTTTCTCTTTTCAAAAACTTAATATCTCCAAAAATATTTTCTTACCTTTTTCTTTCATTCTTGTTTACATATCGATGGGGAAGGTTTCGTTCTCATACTTTATACTAACTAGTTAAGCGTCCCTAGAAGCATGCTGCTACATGTAGTCTAAAGCCTCAACTGATTTTGAATAAAGCCTTAATGACTAGGTATATACAAACCTTGTCTTCCCAATAAGGCTACTACATTTATTTTAATCCTGAGCTACCTTACTCTTTTCTCATATGGGTTAAGAGTTTACTGCTTGGTCACTATTTTCAGCAGAGGTACTTTAGTTTCTCTTCAACACCTCAATATTTTTCTCCATCATATTTCGGTCCCATATCGTAACCCTTGAGACTCTCAGAATTAACCACTGAGGTTTACGGTTACACAATCTCTGTGTTTATGATCTCAGCCTCGTGTCACCACGTGCTAAGTGAAACCCAAAATTCAATACCTAACATGAATTGACGGTAAATATGAAATCTCTTTTCGTTGTGAGATTCTTATGAAATTGTTATTTACCATAACATTTCTTCCCTTAGAATCCAGTTTTAAATTTTTTTGAGATTTCACAATCACACATCTTCAATAAGTCACTATATACATATTCCAACCTACTTGTTCAACAGACCACATCGGTCTCATAGGTACTTCATTTAGTTTCGGTCTTATGTCAAGGTCTGGGATTCTAAACTGAAGCGAAAGCCACCCTTTTAAGCCTTATCAAAAGATGCCTTTCAATGCTTCTTAATAAGTGATTGATCGTAATTCAACGGGAATCCATACAGACACTTTAAGGTCTCTCTTGACCTTGAAGAAAGTGATTCGTGCCCGGGATCAACTGTTTTGTGTCTATATTGATATCACAAATTCCCACATAAATATCGCTTTATTTCCTTATCTTTGACACTCTATGCACAAAAATCTTTGATTTTCCAAAAATCTAGTTCGGTTCTATCATAATCTTGTGTTTGGATGACAGCTATTTAACAGATAAGATGCTGACTCAGCCGATAGAGTAACGGCTTCAATAGTGAGTTGACGGGCACGCGTGCAAAATGGAACAATTTTTCTCTCATGCGTAATCATCGGGGTTGCCAACCATCACGCTTCTGTCACATCCGAAACCGTTTCGTGTATCAAGAAGATTTGGGGGATGATTCTTCTCTCTCCTCTACCCATAGTATAAAAGGAACACTTCTGATTCATTCCACACTTACAACAATCAAAACTTAAACAAGAAAAATCAGGCGATTTATACTCTACTGTTCATCATCTTCAACATTCAACAATGGCAGACTCTTCCTCAGTTCAGGAAACCTCTTCCCGCACCAACATTCTTCCCATTAGCGCTCAACAAAGTCTGGTGATTGATTTAAACCCTAAAGCCTACGAGAATTATATGTATCCCATGGTGGAGTGTCTCAAATACTCTCCATTGGTTCTAGCCTTTTCAAAGGTCGAGATTGTGCCCATGGTATGTCTTTCCCAGGTCTTCTCCACTGCTCATTACGACAAATCAGTGGATCAAATATACTTCGACCTCCTTTCTCACAAGACCTCCATTTCCAAGCAAAGGTTCTGCTGAATCCTAGGGTTTGAACCCGATGAATCTAGGGTTAATCCCGACTCCATAACTGTGGGATAGTTATTTTCGATGTTCTACAACATGGGCTACACGGAAATTCTCACGACGGTTACCAAGTTCAAGAAGTCGTGTCTTCCTCCTCCATGGAATGGTTTCTTCACCATTCTGTTCAAAGGGCTCTCTGAGCGAAGTTCTGGTTCTGATGGGGCCAGTAAATTGTTCATGACCATTCTCTATGGTCTATACAATGGCATCTACCTCGACTACGGCTCGGTTCTCTGGCAACAACTCATTCAGAGCCTCGCCTCCTCCTCTCGCCACACTGAAGTGTCCTATGCCAGATTTTGGACGCTGATCACCAAGTGGGCCATGGATAAGATTCATGTTCCAACTGATTCTGATTCCCTCCTCTGCTCCATCAGTGTCTTCCACACCACCAAGATCATCGTTAGTGATCCGACCAAGTTCTCCTTCGTCGGATCCATTCCAGATTCCATGTCCCCTGGTGTGTCTAAGGAGAGTGTTATTATGAAGGCCTACAAGGACTTTCATCCTTCGGGTCCACGAGAACTTTCTACAGAAATGGTTCAGTCCATCAATGACGCAGATAGACCAGCTGCAAGAGGGAAGAAACCCGAGAAAGGGAAGATAAAGAAGGCAGCAAAGGGAGCAAAGGGTCCTTCTCCTAAGAAGCGAAAACCCTCCAAGACAGATCTTCCCCCCCCCCCCCCCCAGCGAAGAAGAAGAAAGCATAGCCAAAGAGGAAACTTAGTCTCTCTTCTTCATCCAGCGATTCAGAGGATAACCAATCTGACTCCGACGAGTCAGCTAGAGGCGATACTCCTCCTCACTCGCCTGCTCATGAGGTACCAGTTTCATCAAAACCTCCTTCCCCTTATCCTATCCGCATACCCTCCATTCCCACCATAACCTCCTCCATTCCCACCATAACCTCCTCCATTTCCATTCCCTCCATATCTAACCCTATTTCTATTCCCCCTATAACTACCTCTACTACCATTTCACCCACAACTACTTCCATACCACCACCAATCTTCACTGAAGCAACCAAAACCACCACCAATGAGATTCCAACCAACGTATCTGATACGAGGGTTTGAACTTCACAACCCGAACCTACTTCAATACCCGAACCCACTTCCACCACCGAACCATCTGCCACACCCTTATCTCCCACTCCATCTGCTGAAACAGAAACCTTTTTGGGAGGGGAGGATATGGTATTTGATTCCATCTACTATAGCCCCTACCAAATCCAAAGTGATGATGATGATGATGCTCCAGTTACAAAAAAGCACATCAAGGAACTCCACGAGAAGATTGATAATCTTGTGGCTTCTTCCTCTTCCTCAAAATCTCACTTTTCGGAGGCTGCCATTCAGGAGATGGTGGAATCTCTCTCCAAAGCACATGAAGCCTCCATTAGCTCAGCTGCTGCTGCTATTGACAAATCGACAAAGGCTAGTGCTGCTACGACCAAAAAAGTCGAAAAACTATTTCAAGATGCCCAGATTTGGCTGGAGTCTTTGCAGGCGGCGTCTGAGATAAATACCAAGAAGATTCGCACCGTTGTGGAGAAGCTGGTCCATTCTTTCGAAACCAAAAAAGACCACTTTGCCAGCTTGCATCAGAACCTCAAAGAAGACACCCATTCTTTTCAATCTTCGGTTGCGGATTGTCTTCTTACCTTTCAAGCCACTCTTGCCGCCGAGTCTACTACAATGGACGAGCTTGCTCGTAAATCTTCCGAGCTTACTCTTGCAACTCATCAGCTCTCCCAAGCTGAGAAGGAGATCGATTCTCTTCGGTCTGAGAAAGCTGTGGTCCGGAGTTATGTTTCAGATGTCCATGGGGCTCTGTCCAACATTATCGAAGCCCATGATCCGATTCTTAACTATTCGGTGAGGCGCACTCTTGCAGAGAAGCTCACTCCTGCCCTTGCCCTGCTTAGCCGCATTGAAGGGATTCCTAAGTAGGAGGAACATCCGAAACAAGGGGGAGAAGGGAAGCCCACAGGTCAATCAAAACCCCCTCCAATTTTGAAAGCTCAATCACTTCCAGTTTCATCACTTGTCCCTCCGAAAGCACTCAAACCAACAACTATTCTTGCATCAGGTTTGAGTGCTCAAAGCAAAGACAGACAAATCATCGATGACAGTGATGAAAGTGATGATCAAGAACCGATTGTCAGCCTACTGAGGAAACAGGCCAGAGAGAAGGAGCTTGATGAAAATGCTCGCATTGTCAAAGAGGCTGAAGCCAAGGAGAGGAAGATAAAGGAGGCTCATGATCTCCTTGAAAGCAGAAAAAATCTATTTCCTCCTTGGACTCTCAAAGTGCTTGTCAAAGAAGCTATCGAGTCCCCCTGCACTCTTTGGCTTGAACCAGTGACCTCCTTGGACCAGATTAATTCGGTCGATTCCCAATTTGACATGCCCCTAACTAGAAAAGCTTTCATCTTCCGTGCATTCGCCCACATAGCTGAAGTTCCTCATCCTCACCCGAAGGTTGATAGGGAGCTTGTAGAATTCTATCTGAGGACCGCTCAACCTCAGTATCAGACGTGGAGTGCACAGAAGATCATCAACGTTCGGGTTCTCAGAACTGTTCGGGAGGGAAACTTCACCAATGTCAGATTGAAGGTCTTAAGGGGATCTGACAAAACCGAGCATTCCATCTCTCTAGCTGATCTTCCCAACTTAAACTCTCATGACTGGGTAATCTTGCACAACATTCTTCTTGTTAATGAAGTTGAATATGGTCCGATCATAGACCATTTCATGAGAATGTTGGTGTGTTATATTTTGGAGGTTGCTAAGCTGGATCAAGAGGTTGCCAATGTTCTTAGGAAGAAGCCCACCATCACTCCAGTCGGTTCTGCAAGTGATTTAAACAGAATGAAGATGGGAAAGATTGATCCGAAACAAAACTCAGTCATGGTCACCAGGGCAGAAGGTCAGAAATGCTTATTTGCTTTGGCTGACAAACATCTTTACACCACTTCCTGCTTGGAGCATGTTCTGGGTATCATCAATCGATGCAAACAGAACTCGGAGAGTGATAAGAAGTACTTCAACGATATGATCAATTGGTACATTCACTTCCGACAAACACTTCTTTCTATCATTCCCTGCCTGTTCAAAACTGTGAAAAAAGCCAGTGCCGTGGGAGTAAGCAAGCTGGAGTGAGGTCTCGCCCCTAATGACGCAAAGGGGGAGATTGTTGGGTATTTGGTGTTGCGTCTTGGGCTTGTCTCTTAGCCCATTTTGTATCCGGTATGGGCCTGTCCATCTGTGACTTGTTTTTTTAGGGTTTGTGTATTAGTAGATGCTTGCATGCATCTTTTTCATAACTGATAGATCATATTTTACGTGTGATTTAGAAGGTCTTTTTTGTTACCCTAAAATCCTCTACAGCGGAAGTTCTTAATCGAGCTCTGCTGAGGATTGAAAGTTCTAATCATTTGACTTATTCAGATCCATACTTGTGTATTGTTTCATTGTTTTACATTCATTGTTTACCTGTTACGAAGATCTAATCGATCAAAGAGTTTATAAATCTCATCAATTTTGTACTTGATAGTACTTCTGGCACGTTATAGTACTCTAGTATGCGAAGGACACATACCTGAGAACATAATAGTACCCCGGCACAAGCAACACCCAAGACACAAAGCTTTGAAAAGGAATTCGTACATAAAACGTACTTCTGTACGTAGGACGTACTCCACCGATAATCAATCTCACCCCACACGCTGTTGATGTATATTGTAAAAGTCGAATAGAGTGTTTTGTATAGTTTCGCATTTTATGTTATTTTACTAAGTCATTTTTATGCGAAGATAAAATGTATAGACTTAGTATACTTTTTGACGGTTCCCTATAAATAGGGACTTAGGCTAGAAGTTGTAGCACGAATGCTTAAACTCACTTCTGCTTAACTCTGTAATCAGACTTTATCAATATAAGATCTGATTAATATTTACTCTCTGTGTTCTTCATCTTAATTCATTCAAATCTATCTTTTCTGTTCTAAATTCTCGATAACAATTCACTACAATTGGTATCAAAGCAGGATTCAAACTGCTTAGATCTGATTTTCGTATAAGAATCATTTGCTTTTTGAGTTACAAATTTACTCAAAATTTTCCGCGCATTTTTGATTTTGAAAATCACTTTTGATCTTCAAATTTGAATTGATTCTGCATTTGAATTGTTAATTCGAGTAATCAATTAGTGATTTGTGGTCAATTCGTTTGATAAATTCTGAAATTCATCAAGTTTTCAAGTTTTCAGATATTTTCTGTGTTCATCAATGGCGAACTTCAACATGAATTCAATGACTTCTTTCTCTCACTTGCTTGGTTCATCAACCAAAATTCTGATGTTAATTCCAGAATACTATGATCAGTGGGCTGATAGAATGGAAGATTACTTAAATGGAATTGATGAAGAACTTTGGAAGTGTATTGATGGAACAGTACTAGCTCCTGCTAATGTTCAACCAATTGGATCATCTGTTGCGTCTACTGATGTTGAAGAACAACGCAATCGATTGGAGAAAAATGAAAAGAGATGCATGAGAGAACTAAGAGGTGCTCTACCTCCTGTGGTTTACAATTACATTCGTAGTTGTAAAATAGCTAAAGAGATCTGGAATACTCTAAAAGATTAATATCAAGGAAGTGAAAAGACGAAGATCAACTCTGTGAAGTAGTGTCTCGTTGAACTGAAGGAATTCAGACAAAAGGATTCAGAAACTTTAGAAAGTTGTTATGATCGTCTGAACGAGCTTATATTTCGCTGCAACAGGTATGGAATTACTAGATCTACCATGGAGTTCAATCTCACTTTCATTATGAGTCTTCGCAAAGAATGGCGCGGTGTGAGCATGATGATAAAGAATCAACAATGTTTTGATACAACAACATTGAATGATCTGTACAATTAACTGAAAACACATGAATGTGAGGTCACAGAAATGTATGAAAAATCAAAACAAGCTGTTGGTGGTCCTTTAGCTCTTGTTTCAAAAGTAACAGAAAATGATGAAAAAGATGGTTCTGATATAGAAGGATTTTTGATGAACTCTGATGATGAAGCAGTAGCATACTATTCAAATAACAAAGTTAAAAAGTTTTTCAAAAAGCCTTTTAATCCAAAAGGAAAGAATAGTAATGTGAAAAGTGAAGTAACAAGAACTGGAGGTGAAGAAAAGAAGAAAATGGAGAAAACAGATGGAAAATAGAAGAATGCGAATGAAGAGAAAAAGTTAAAGGGAGATTCAGGAATTTATTGCCACTACTGCAATGGTGCGAATCATTTCGCAGCTGATTGCATGTTGTGAAAGAAAGAAGAAAAGAAAGAAAAAGTCAAAGATGAAGCTTATTATTTTGAAAATATTGAAGAGTTAAGGGCAAAGAACAAAGGAGTATCTTTGGTTGCTAAGGGAGAGTCGGATGAAGAAGAAAGTGGAACATATCAGATCTGGTCTTTTGGATCTAATGATGAAGAAATGAGGCATCCAACACATGGAGCTATGTTCGCAAGTTTTGAGGACTGCGAAGAGAACATTTCTGGGAAATGTTTTATGACTAAATCCACAGACAAATCTCCTATGACAACCAAGGTACGTGCAATTCTCTAATCTTTTAATATTCCTTTATCTGCTTATGATGCTGAAATTGTTTCGTTTGATGATACTGTGGCTTATTTTGATTCTGTTATTGTGTCTGCTAGTAATGAAGCTAAGAAATTGAATGTGCAACTTAGTGAGACACAAAGGGAATTAGAAATAAAGAAGATCAGGGTAGAAAAATTAGAATTGCAAATCAAAAACATAGATTGTGATAGGAATAATCTTACGAATGATGTTAGATTGTTACTAGCACAAAGAACCATCTATTGTAATTCAGCTAAAAGGTTGTATGCAAAATTAGCTGCTTTACATCATTCTTCTGAGATTAGCAAAGAACAACATAGGAAACTTCTACCTTTTCTTGAATATGAGCGTGAAAAAGTTGATGTTGTTTCTTATGATTGCGAAAGTACAATTGCTCAATTTGACAAAATACCGGATGATAGATATTCATATGGTATAGTCAAAATTGATGAATTTCTGAATGCTGATGAGTTGGTTAACATTGTAAATGAAAGTTTGACAAAAAGTGAACAAGTGAAAATCTTAAAGAAAACCGAAAATTCAACTCTTACTTCGCAATTTAATTATGTTGATATTGATGAAAATTCTGATAATGTGAGTGAAATCAGTGAAATTGAGGAAGAAAAAGAGATTGATTGTTCTTAATTGTCAATTATTAATATCACATCTAAGATCAAAGGTAAAGAAATAATAGTTGATTCAATAGTAGAGGATAAAGTTGATAAATCTTCAACTTCGCAACATTGTAAGTTTGATAATGTGGAAGTTGAAAGCTGGAAATCTGATGATACTAATGAAATTAAAGAAGAAAAGCAAAATTCAACTGAAACACATCAAAGAGTTGTGGTTGATCAAGTGTTTGAAAACACAAAAGAATTTGACAAAGTTTTAAATGACAAAGGCGCACATTATTTGGAAACCAACACAGTGGTATATCCAAATTTTATATGTACTGATAAAACTATTTTTCCAAATCAAGTTTTTGTCACTACTGGAAATGCTGAGAAAATTCGTCCTGAGTTCAATAAAATGGTTGAAAAAGACAATCAAAAGTCAACACCTGAAGGTTTCTTTGCAAATCAAAACACAATAGAAAACAATTTAACTCAAAATTCTTATGTGTTTCAAAAACAAAAATCATTACAAAAATGGGTGGTTAAAGGTGAAAAATCAAACAAATCTTTTGAAAAAGTTGAAAAATCAAAGGTTGAAATAAAATTAAATTCTCAAGAATTCAAATTGATGGTTGTAACTTTTTCAACATAAAATAATGTTTAAAAAAGACAAGCAAGAAAAGCAATATTTTGGCAAGTTGTGAATAATGAAAAACAACAAATTTCAAAAACATCGTCAAAATTTCAAGATAAAAACACTAACACAACTTCGAGTTTTCATAAACAAATAAATTATGTTGATAAGGTTTCATATATTCGCAAATATGACAACAATCGAAAATTTGAGAATTCACAAAAATTTGCAAATAATCAAAAGTTTCCAAATGTTGACAAATTCATGAATAATTCATCAAATTTGAAGAAATCAAATCAAGTCAAAGCGAAATTTTCACCACAACAACCAAATTTTCCAAATCCTTCAAAATCATCAAAAACCAAAGTTTCATACATCAAAGGAAAGACTGATGTAAATATGATCAATAATTGGTTTGAGGGGAAAGGAAAGAAATATCAAAGTGCAAAGTTTTCAGAACAAGAAATCAAAAATGCCTTTGATAAGTTTGCAAATAATTCTTCAACTGCGAGTACATCATCATATAATTCGCAAGTTCCGGTTCAAAAATGGAAACCAGTTATCAAACATGCGAATGTTGTGAAGGATAAGATACAATCAATGCGAATCCAAAACTATTGAATGACTATATTTCAATATCTAGAACTGATGATGCTGATATAATGGATTCAGTCACAAACAAAGTGAAAACATGGTTTTTAAGTTCCAAAAAGTTGTTTCATTCTACTAATGATGGACCCAATAAGTCTTGGGTTCCTAAATTCTTTCATTAAATGCAGGTGTTATGTGACGAGCAATATGATCCAAAATGGTATATTGATAGTGGTTGCTCTCGTCATATGACTGGAAGAAAGGAAAACTTGCGAGATTACCGAAGCTTGGAGAATGCTAGAGTTGTCAAATTTGGAAATAATCACAAGTGTCAAGTGAAAGGATATGGGAAAGTCACAAATGGAAACTTCACAGTAAATAGAGTTGCTTATGTTGAAGGACTTCAACACAATTTGATTAGTGTATCACAACTTGTTGTGGGTACTGGTAATCAAGTAGTGTTTAATGAAGAAGGAAGTATCATTTCAAATGCAAAAACAAATGAGATTCTTCTGAAATCCAAACGATATGGTGATATGTTTAAATTGGACATCAAACCAATAGTGGGTAAACCAGCTGTGTGTTTACTATCAAAAGCATCAAATGATCTCAGCTGGCTTTGGCATCGAAGATTGTCACATTTGAACTTTCGAAACATAAATAAACTTGTAACTGAAGATTTAGTTCGAGGTTTACCAATATTAAAATTTGACAATGATTCTTTATGTGCAGCTTGCGAACAAGGAAAACAACATCGCAAAGGTCATCCGATTGTTATAGATTCAAAGATAGTAGATCCATTGGAACTTCTTCACATTGATCTATGTGGACCATCAACTGTTGCAACAATAAATAAAAAGTGGTATATTTTAGTTGTTGTAGATGATTTCTCTAGATTCACATGTGTATTTTTTCTCAGGTTGAAATCTGAAGTTGCTCAGACGATGATTGATTTTATCAAAAAGATTGAAGTTAGTTTGAAAAAGAATGTACGAAAAATTAAAAGTGATAATGGTTCAGAGTTTAAAAATCAAACTCTTGACCATTTTCTTACAAACAAAGGTATTTCGCATAATTTCTCATCACCATATACTCCACATCAAAATGGTGTAGTTGAAAGAAGAAATCGATCACTATGCGAAGCAGCCAGAACCATGCTCACATATGCGATCTACCTCAATATCTTTGGGCCGAAGCTGTATCTACAACATGTTTTACTCAGAATAGATCATTCATTCACAGAAGATTCAATGTTACTCCATATGAAATAATCAATAATCGGAAACCTAATGTAAAATTCTTTCATGTTTTTGGTTGCAGGTGTTTTATTATGAATCTCAAAGATAATTTGTCAAAGTTTCAAGCAAAAGCTGATGAAGGCATTTTCTTAGGATATTCACAGAATTCAGTTGCATACAGAGTGCTTAATAAACGAACAAGAAATATTGAAGAAACTTTCAATTTAACATTTGATGATTACTATCTTAAGCAGATTGATAGTAAATTCGATCAGAAACCAATACTTGTGGATTCAAATACTCAAATTGATAATTCTGAAATTAATGATTTTGATTATGACTTAATTTTTGGAATTCCTGACAGGGCAATTGATGCAGAAGATAGTGCTCTTGATAATCAAACATCAGAATCTTCAAAACATACTGATGAATCAACAACAACTTCAACAACGATAACTTGCGAAAGCATACCAAATGCTCTTATGGAGGAGGAACACACAAGTGTTCATGAAGATTTTATACCAACTTTTAAGGGGGAGCATTCACAAAATCAGTAAGAACATCAAGTTGAGGGGGAGCATTCACAAAATCAACAAGAACATCAAATTGAGGGGGAGCATACACAAAATCAACGAGAATATCAAGTTGAGGGGGAGCATTTGTAAAATCAAAATGCACATAATTCTGAGGGGGGGTATCCAAATGAAGATCATGTTGAGAGAGGACTTCATGAAACAGAGACAAATAGTCATGATAACAATGCAGACTTTCATACATTTAATGATAATTTTTCTGTTGCAGGATCTGAAAATGAAGATATGCATGAAGATGCACTATTAGACTATGATCCAAATTATCCACCACTTGAGAAATGGACAAGAAATCATCCACAAGAACAGGTAATTGGCAATTTACAAGAAGGTGTGTTGACTAGAGCTCAAATTCGTGCGAAAAATGAGGTACTAAACACTAACCAAGAACTTTGTATGTTTAATGTCTTTATTTCGAAAATAGAGCCAAAAACAGTCAAGAATGCTATGGAACACTCAGATTGGGTTGTTGCTATGCAATCTGAATTGGCTGAATTTGAACGAAACAAGGTTTGGAGATTAGTTTCAAAATCTTCTGATGTTTCGATTGTTGGATTAAAATGGATTTTTAAAAACAAAACCGACAAAGATGGCAATATTATTCGAAATTAAGCAAGACTAGTGGTTAAAGGATATTCGCAAGAAGAAGGCATTGATTATGAAGAAACATCCGCACCTGTTGCAAGACTTGAAGCAGTTCGCATATTCTTAGCTTATGCAGCTCACAAAGATTTTGATGTTTATCAAATGGATGTTAAACGTGCATTCTTAAATGGCAAACTTGAAGAAACAGTGTATGTTGAACAACCACCAGGTTTTGTAAATACTGAACATCCTCATCATGTTTATATTTTAGATAAAGCTGTATATGGGTTAAAACAAGCACCAAGGGCCTGGTACGCAACACTTACAATTTTTTTGAAACAATCTAAATTTAAACAAGGATTAGTTGACCCCACATTATTTCGCAAGAAAGTTGGGTGTCATCTAATGCTTGTTCAAATTTATGTTGATGATATTATCTTTGGTTCAACTGATCCATCATTATCACTTGAATTTGAAAATTTAATGAAAAGTCAGTTTGAAATGAGCATGATGGGAAAAATTAATAATTTTCTTGGTTTAAACATCAAACAGAACAGGCAAGGAATTTTCATAAATCAAGAAAAATATACAAAGAATTTGCTGGAAAAGTTTGGAATGATTAATAGCACGAAGCTCAAATTCCCTATGGCAGTAGGAGCACAACTAACTCCTTCGTTAGACACTCCTGCTGTTGATCTAACAGTGTATCATAGCATGATAGGGTCTTTGTTGTACTTAACTGCGAGTAGACCTGATATTATGTTTTCGGTGTGTTGTTGTGCTAGATATCAAGAAAATCCAAGAGAACCACATTTGAAGGCATTGAAAAATATCTTTCGATATTTAAAGGGAACTATTTCATCAGGCCTTTGGTATCCTACGAAAACAGGATTTTTCATTCAAGCTTTTTCAGATTCTGATTTAGGAGGGTGTACATTAGATCGAAAAAGTACGACTGGTGGATGTCAATTATTGGATGGAAAGTTGGTGAGCTGGCAATCAAAGAAACAAACTTGTGTGGCTATCTCAACTGCTGAAGCAGAATACATCTCTGCGGCTGCTTGCACTTTGCAAATCATATGGATTCAGAGTCAACTTCGTGATTATGCAATCAACATGAAAAAGATTCCTTTGTATTGTGATTCACAAAGTGCAATTCGCATTTGTCATAATCCAGTACAACATTCAAAGACAAAACACATTCCTCTTCGATATCATTTTATTAAAGATCATGTGGAAGATGAGAATATTGAAATTCATTTTGTCCAAACAATTGAACAACTTGCTGATATTTTTACAAAACCTCTTGATGAAAAATCATTTGTTCAAATTTTAGCAGGTTTGGGGATGCTTAATGCGAATTCAATTTCATCTACACAAGAATCAATGTTTTGTTTAGAAGATGCGTTCAGAAGTTACTGTTCATTCAGAGGCTTCGCATGGCTTTGCATCCATATCAATTCGCATCTGTGGGTACATCAACTTACGAAAGTTTTCCATATTGCTTTCTTATTTTAAAAAAAAAAATTAAAAATACAAAAAGATTTTCATTTTTTTGTAATTTTCTTTTGAAAAATCAAAAATCCAAAAAGATTTTATTTTTTTGTTTATTTTTTCAATTGTGTGCTAAGACGTTATTGCAGGGCTAGAATGCGAAGTGGTCATACATTGTGTTTCTATGGGAAGGTATCAATTCTTTTTAGAACTAGTTAGGATGTCCCTAGAAGCATGCTGCTGTATGTAGACCAAAAGCTTCGACATGACTCTATGTGTGCAAAGAAAGCCTTGATGACATTATCATATGATAATTTCTACCCATAAAGGCTTATATTCGCATAAGTCACAAATGAGCTACCTTACTCTTCTCAAATGAGTTAAGAGTTTTCTGTTTTGTCCATTATAATAGAGGTACACTTCGATTCTCATCCAATCTTTTTAAACCAAACAATTCTTTTAATCCAAAACATTTTTTTTGAAAAGATTTGTCCTTGAGGTTTTTGATCAAACCAATCAAAACTTAGACGAATCACAAATCTGTGTTAATGACCTATCATCATGAGTCCGTGATGAAAGTGAAACGCAAAAATCATACACCTTAAGGAATTGACGGGGAACTTTGTTCCAGATTTTTACGAAACTTTTGTTTCTGTATCAAAATTTCGAAACTTCAAATCATATTCAATTCGCATGCGTGGTCTTGATCAAATATTCCGAACCCAGAATGTTTGGTTACCCAACAAGATCCAGAACAAAATTTTCATTTGAATATGATTTCCATGTAAGTTTCATTCGCAAATTCTTGTCATGATAAATATTTTTCCAAAATAAACTTGTCACTGACTACACTGGTCAAACAAGTAATTTCATTTACATTTTCTCACCTTATGTTAAGGTTGATATGTAATGAAATTTCAAACCAAACCAAAATAACTTTTAAAAAGAAGTCCTTCGACACTTTTCTATAAGTATTCGATTGTAATTCACGGGACACTATACAAGCAGTTGATTATCTCTCTTGATAATTAATGAAGTAACCTTTGCCCGGGGTTTTACTGAATTCATGTCAATTTGAATTATTGACATCACCACATTCCAAATATCTTTGTTTCTTATCTTATTTCGTTTGGCACAATGCACACACGAAATCCTTGAGGTTCTGAGTACAACCAACTCAGGCTGATGATTTCGCAAGTCTGGCATATGAATTTACTTTAAATCCCAAAAGTAAATGAGCCTTGCTTCCATGCGAAGGGTTTTAACGGTTACTGTTCTATAACGGATACTTGACAGGCTGTATACTCAAAATCGTTGGTATTTTGTTCGGTTTTCAAGGAGATGTGACAGTTACTTTTTGGAATGTTGTTACCTTTTGCAGTCATGATTCGACTTTCAAGGTGCCACGTCGAATAACATTAAATGTATCCCGCTTCAATTTCAAATAAATTTTGAGCAACCTATAAAAGGGGGTTCAAGAACATTGGTTACGGTTATGCAAACAAGAACTCTTTCAAACACTTTCAAGATTCAATCTTCATCCCAACTTCAACTTTCTTTTTCCAAAACCTAACAATGGCGGCCACTACTTCCAACACCGATGAGGTTCTTTCACAGTCTCTGATGAAGATTCAAAGCACAAACTATCAAGTTGATCCCAAAGTTTCTGCTTATCCTGAAGAGTTAAAGATGCTGATTGTTGCTCTAAAACGTTCTGCTTTAGCAACCGCAATGTTCAGTTCATCTCCGGTTCCGATGGTCTGGTTATCACATGCCGCTTCCACAGCTTCCTATAATCACACAACCGATGTGATTACTTTTAATCTCATCAACAACAAACGAGTTAAACTTTCGAAGAACTTGTTTTTGGAAATACTACAAATTCCAAACAATCCTCCCTTCCTCAAACCTACTAACTCTCAGGTTATTCATATGTTTAATGAAATGGGGCATCAACCGGAGTTAACAAAAATCAGTGATTTCAGAAAATCAGGGTTGTCGTGTATGTGGAATTTTCTTTTTGGAATTTTTCTCCAGTGTCTTACAGGTAGAGTCGTTGGGCTAGATAGAGGAAGGATGGAAGTATATGCCACGGTGATAGGTATATATTATGACATTAGTGTTGATTATGCAACACAGTTATGGAAGGAATTTGTCAAGAGTTTAGAACACACAACTCAGGAGAAGGGAATTTCATGTGCAAGATATTGGAGTTTGATTCTTGAACATGTGTATGACAAAGAAGAGATTCCAATGTTGTCAAATGTTGAAGTTGCTGAATTTTCGTTTTATCAATTTCCCAAAGCTGTAAAAGATGATGAAGAAATCTTCACACATGTAGCTCGCATTCCAGACGCAATGCTTCGCAAGGTCTCTCCCACCCACAAAATTTTGGTGAGATATTTGCGAACTGTTGATACAGATGAGCCAAATGGAGTTTTATTAGCTGTTGCAACTCCATCTAAAACAAAGAAGATTGGTAAGAAACTTGCGAAGGGTTCGTCTTCCTCAGTACCAACTGCAGTCATTTCAACTGAGGAACCTTCCAAGCAGTCGAAGAAGGAGCTCTTACCTTCTAAATCTGGGGTACTAAAACAGATTCGCAAAGCGGAAGTGAGTAGTAAAGGTGTTACTATTCTCAATATTCCGGCCCCAGTATCTCCCACGAAGAAGCGACAACGAGCGGAAGATGTTGCGAAAAACATGCAACGTACCATGGTCAAGAAAAGGAAGATGGTGATTCGAAATGAATCATCTGAAGAAGATATTGTCCCAGAAACTCCTCCTGTCACAAAAATGGTACCTATGTCTTTACCTATCATTCCTACTTCGCAAATTTCTACTTCTCTTTCTCAAACCACACCACTCGAAATAGTTCTTACCAAATCAGTTACTGAGGAGGTTCCTATTTCTGATATGGTTGTCAACGTATCTGATACGGGGGCACCTATCCTGAGTGATGCACCATCTGTTCAAACAACCTTACCCATTTCCTTACCTGTTACCACTTTGTCTACCACTTCAAATATTTTTGACCATGCTCTACAAAACCCTTTCACCACAATATTTCCTTCGCAATCACCAGAAAACCCTCAACCTTCGCAATCTACGCAACAAATGTCAGATCCAGAAATCGAAGGAGGTGCCTTTGGGGGGATACTTGATGATATTCCTTTTGATTCAGATGAAGAAGATATTCCTGATCATATGCTGATGACAGGAAAATAGTTTAAAATGCTGAATCAAAAGTTGAAGACCATAATTCAATCATAGGCTGATTCAGGTCGAATGTCGTCAATATCTGCCATGGAGGTTGATATCATGATTAAAGGAGCAGAAAACGAATAATGGAGAAAATTGCTCAGTCTGATAAAAACAATGAGCTCAGAATTGTATCTCAAGGAAATAATTTTAATTCTGTAGTTCAAGATCTTCGGGCAGTTACAAAAGAACGTCATGTTCTTTTTGTCCAAGATGTTAAAAAGGTTCGCAAAGACGTCAACTTCAAAATTCAGGAGTTGAAGTCTGAACTTGCGAAAGATCTTCATGATGTCCACAACAAACAAGATGCAGTTCAATAACAAATTGTGGACATTTCTGCTCAGCTTCAAAAGCTACATCATCTTCCTGGTCTTGCAGATCACAAAACTAAAATCATGATGAAATTTGATCAGCTTATCCAATTGGTCACTGATCTCAAAACAGCTCTTTTGCATTCTTCATCATCTCAAATTCTTACTCCAGAAGTCTTGTCTCTAAAGATTAATACTTTAGAACAAGCTATTCACAAAGCCCTTACTCCACTCACCAGTTTTACTTCTTTACTTCCAAAGGGTGCTCCGCCTGTTTCCACAGGGGTGCAAGGGGGAGAAGAAAGACAAAGCAAAGAAGAGGATGCGAAAACTGTGGGAAAAGTGATATCAACACAGCTTGTTGCTACTCTTCCTATTCTTTCTAAACCGATTTCTGCAACAACAATCACCACAAGAACAATTACTAAGGGTATTGTTATTGGAAGACATGAAGGTGGTTCAAGCTCAAAACCCCAACATGATGTTGTAGGAAGAGGGAAAGGAATTTTATATGAAAAACCAAAAGAAGAGTTGAAAGCAGAGGCTGAGACTGAGACGGAGAAGATGAGGCAAGTCCAGAGCATCATGAGGCAACGGGCAAGTGATCCTCCCTCCATGAACAAAGGAGATCCCGCAAAACTTTACTCTTACAAAATCATAGAGTCAAAGGTAGTTTGTAGGGAAATGTATGAGTTCGAGAAAAAGCCGAAAAGAAGTTATGATATTGCGAACTCGGATCACTGCCAGTTGGACTTCCCAATTAATGAAATGCTTTTCATCAATGCACAATACAAGATCAGTGAGAAATTTGATAATCCGAATGATTTCACTCAAATGAAAATCAGATTTCATGCTGTCTTGGGGAAGGAACCTGATGAAGTTTGGTCGTTAATGAAGATCAAGAAGGTTGTGACGATAAAGAAAGATGTTATGTTTGAAGAGATGTTACAGAATTTCAGATACTTTGTTATCAGAGCTGACAACAAACAATATGACTTCATAGTTGCTCACTTTCCTTTGATGAATTGCAATGAGTTGATTCAAGTAGCACTGATTTTGAAGCATATGGAAGAAAACAATCTCAAAGGCTCTGATACAGATGTGTTCAAAGCTAGCTTCGCACATGTGAAGACTTTCATAGACAATTACTTCGATTGTCTAGCCCTTACTGATGATGAATTAGCACATGTTGTGGGAAGCGAAATGAAAGTTCCATGGGAGGAGACTTTGACACAATCTGCTTTGTCAAAGTATGTTGTTGGAGAAATTTGTCTCAAACCATTTGGTATGGTGTTTTCAGGAAGAGACACAAAAGGTAATCCAAAGAAATTTTTGTTCTAGGTCTCAGAGGTTGAAAGATATAATTCTTTGCAATATACGCACTTCATTGTACGTATGAACAATTGGAAGAAAAATAACGAAGGAGACAAGAAGGATTTGAAGAAGGTGATCTCCTGGTACGGAGAGGTGCGAAAGACAATTCAATTTGCAATTCAAAAGCTCATGAATTGAATTGTATCGACTGTTTACAAAGGGGGAGAATGTTGATGTATATTGTAAAAGTCGAATAGAGTGTTTTGTATAGTTTCTCATTTTATGTTATTTTACTAAGTCATTTTTATGCGAAGATAAAATGTATAGACTTAGTATACTTTTTGACGGTTCCCTATAAATAGGGACTTAGGCTAGAAGTTGTAGCACGAATGCTTAAACTCACTTCTGCTTAACTTTGTAATCAGACTTTATCAATATAAGATCTGATTAATATTTACTCTATGTGTTCTTCATCTTAATTCATTCAAATCTATCTTTTCTGTTCTAAATTCTCGATAACAATTCACTACACACGCACTCTTAATAAGAGACTACCCAAAGTCTAATCTTAATTGAACTAAACATCCCATTTAAGTCTTAACCCATTACTAGGAAAACCTACAATACTTATAATCAATTTCCGATACTATCTCCGTTTAGGAAACGCTAACTAGTGTATACTTAACACAAAGTTTTAAGTAATAGTATCATATATACACATCTTAACACATATTCGACCATAATTGGTTCACATGTTGTATATCATCAATTATACATATTGCACATGTTTTGAGAAATAGCAAATATTTCACACAATTATATATATTTCATACTTTAATCAATACTCATATTAAAATCACGTTCATAAAAGGGACTATACATATGATACCTTATCGAATGAACACATAGTTCAAAAATACATAATCTATACTCCCGGATCTAAAATTTACCTCATTACCTAATCCATATTCCCGGATGTAAAACTAACCTCCTGATCTGATTCATACTCCCAGATCTAAAACTAAATAATCACTTGATCAGAAGATGATCGGGCAGCACTACGGCTTGTAGAAGTAGTATTCTTCGTCAAAATAGTGATCTCTTCACACACCGGACCTCTCGCGGGTAGCGCTTTGGCTCGGAAACTCTTTTTTTCTCGGGATCTTTGGAACTTTGGGACTTGCTTCGGGTCTCGGGATGATACTGGAGCTTAGGTGGTTAAAATAGGGCTTAGAGAGGGTATCGGGAGTAAGAGAGTGATAAAGTAGCAACCTAAATTGGTTCCCCTTCGATTTCTATTTATAGGGCTGATTCTATGGATTCACGTCGCGAATCTAAAATATTCACGCCGTGAGTTCAGTCTTTACTGCATGCGTCATCGTAAGTTGTGTTTGTCAGGCTCAAAAAGTCATAAATACTGAGTTCACGTCGTGAACACTGTATTCACATCGTGAACACTATATTCACGTCGTGAACTCTGATAGTTTTGGGGTTTCGCGCTCCAAACATCAGAAATTCATAACTTTCGCATACCAACTCCGTTTTTGATGTTCTTTATATAGACGCGTTCGCTAATTTTGAATTTATTTTGAATTTATACAACTTTCATTTAGACTCCGTTCGCTAATTTTGAATTTATTTTTATTATATTATTTTTATATTATTTTTAGTAGGTCGGGACAGGAAAACTCCGTTATAAACTCATAACTTCTTCATCTGTCGTCCGTTTTCCTCTGTCTTTTCACCATTACTATCAACGAGATCTTCAATTCTCGTTTAGATTGTTTCGGCTATATATTGCTCGATCTCATATTCGAACTTCAGGTTGTACACAACTAAACCGAAACTTCGAAAAATCATAACTTCCTCATACGGAGTCAGATTTGGGCATTCTTTTTTTGAACATTCTCGGTTTAACGAAATCTACAACATTCGTTTAGATCACTAAGGCTAAATATCGCTCTATCGTAAATTCACTTTTTACGTCACACAACGTTGTGCCGGTTCTGTCGTGAAACTTCGACATGTCATAACTTTTTCGTTATAACTTGGATTTCAAGGTTCTTTATATGTACGGAATCCTTGTAACATATACTAAAAATTAGTTAAGACTAATCCTCCTAAATATTGTTATATCAAAAAGTCATTTTCGATACTTATTGTCTCTTAATTGACTAGCCCGGATCTCCGGGCGTTACAATTATCTCCCCCTTAGGATGATTATGTCCCGGAATCATCAACTAAAATAGGGCTTGGATAATGATTCCATATGTTACTCTTCATCCTAAGTAATAATGGTAACTTCCATGTTTCCTCGAATGAGTATTTAACTGTAGGGCTTCTTGACTACAAACGATGCTCAATCTTGCATCTGCTTTTGTTACCATGTTGTACATTCAATCGTAACCTTAGAGTTACCAAATAAGTCCTTATTATGGACTCATTCTTCTTCTTAGGATAAATACTTTCATTTATCTACTGCAACAGACCGATGGGTCGTGCTCTATTGACCTCTCATCGCATGATGCGACGCTTAGACTCAGTATTTTAGAGTTAAATTCCAAAATGGAATATGCCTTCCTTCATATTATAATGTGATATAATCACATTTCAGCATGTAGCATTTCTACCTACAAACTTCTTTTAACAACGAGCGCGATACTATCGATCGCATTAGTTTCAACCTTCTGAATTAAGTCGGATGTTACATCTAACTTGGTCCTCTAGACCATATAACATACTCATCACAGTTGAACTCAAATTTATATGACCACTAGGCTCGGAATAACAACCATCTAACTAGTCATTACCGAAACAAGGGTAATGAAATACTTGAATAAAAAGGAATCAATCACTAGCTTCTTGGTAACCTTGTGACTTTCCCTGATCCAAGTGTGAGTCTTGTGCTTCCGGTAGTATATGTATCTACTACCTTTCACACCTACTCATACTCGTCGCAAGTATTGTCCCGTAGTCGACCAAGTCACCATATAAGAAAATCACGAAACAATTTAACACATGCGAATGTGTTCAAATAATCATAAAAATTTCCCTTGACTCTACTAGGACTTCTTCATTCCGCATCTTCAATCATCAATTCTACTTCAACTCGGCTGGTGATGGAAATTTCAGACGATGGGAGAACTTCAAGAATTTCACCAATCGCTCCATCATCCTGCCAATCGAAGGTGTACTGCAGACGTACCGCACTCCCCTAAATGTACTGTTATTTTATCAGACATATTCTAAAGGCTAGATACCACACTTATGATATCTTCTGATAGGTGTCATTCACTATCATAAGCCTTTTCATCTCCTCCATTTACTCAATTCCCTACGAGTCTTCACCATGACCTCTTGTACATCCAAGCATATATTCGGTGCACTGGGAGAGAATTTAAGATAGGAACGCTTCATTTATGATAAACATATAAATCTCCTTTTCACTCTGAAACGTTTACATGCTAGTTCTAATATCGTAGTCATACGCTTAGAATCGTACACACATAAGGTTTCCAGATCCAGTCGGCAACAGACCATGGATCCGAACAAATAATAGCATCGATATAGCTATCATACAAAACATTTAGCACATAAAAGCATTTTAGGCATTATTCCTATAATAAACTAGTGTTTGTGTCAATTTAGGTGTACTACCTAACATATTTTAGACACACTCCTCACGGTCATTACATAGCATTCTAAGTTTAAGTCTAGAAATTTCCTATAAATTCCTAGTTCTCTTAAACTAATGCTCTGATACCAACTGTGACATCCCCATTTTCATGGCCAGAAAAGAGCGATTTGTTTATGCTTTGTTTTTAAAAATCAGAGTAATATTTCAAAGAAAACGATTACGGAATTTATTCCCAAAACAAAATATGATAAGAATTTATCAAAGCATTTATTAAAGAAATGTGTTTTCATTATATAACAAAATCTCAGGATGTCATGTTCCGATATAGACACATAAGCATAAACAGAACAAAAATAGACCTTACAACAATTATTCATAACTACTGGATTGTAATCTAAAATCTCTTGTTATGTTAGCCAACTTATGCTCTCGTACCATAACCTGTAATACAAAGAAAACTGAGAGGGTCAGGCTTGGGAGCCTGGTGAGCATATAGGGTTTTCAACCCACAATAATATAATTATTATATTCAATTATCAAACAATCAATCCAATTACCCACCCCATTATCTCTATTTATTTCTTAAAGATTTATCCTAAGAACCGATTACCCTTCTCCCATTCATTCATAAGGATTTCCCTAAGGAACTAGCACAAAGTCTAGTGTTGCCAAGGTTCTTAGATTACCTTTGGTGAAAAGGCAGTTCATAATAGTCAATGACCACCTAGTTGAAGAACACCTAATGAACACTTAGTTCCAATATTACTAGTTCACAAACACTTAACGAACACTTAGTTCAAATATCCTTGATGAACACTAAGTTCAAATATCTAATGAACACCTAATTAGAATATCCCTGGTGAACCCAATCACCTAAGGAACACAGACAATGATCTTACGAGATCTAGCCTAAGGAATCGATATGAACCACAAACTGACGAGGCTGCTTCAGAAATTCCTTGGCAGCAAGTGAGGATCAATAAAGACATCAAATGAGGGGAATGGAATAAGTTTCACCATGAACCTTAGTTTGTAAAAGAAAGAACCACAAGACAATTAAGTCAGGGGTAGTTATCTAGATAACCATGCATAGGCATGGTCCAATTATCATGAGGTATTATACCCCCAGACTCTACCTATCCCAACATCGAACTTTGCCTAGCAGTAGCCTGAATATCATGTGGTATTTCACCCCCAGATGCACCCTATCCAGCAATATAACACCAGACATACCTAGCAGTGGTCTATTACCGACACACTTTATTAGGCAGTCTACGAAGTTCCCTTAATTACTTCGTGAAAGAAAACGTTGACATATGAAGCTCGGTCGATCACTTCATAAAAGAAACGCTGACTCCAAAGCTCTCTCAAAATAAAAGTATAGGGAAATACTACTAGAGTACTCCAATACGCTCCCATAACCGACACACAAAATTGTTAAAAAGATTTTGTACATGATAGTACTTCTGGCACGTTACAGTACTCTGGTATGCGAAGGACTCGTACCCGAGAACATAATAGTACCTTGGAAAAAGCAACACCCAAGACACAAAGCTTTGAAAAGGACTTTGTACATAAAACGTATGTAACACCTAGTTCTTGGTATGTATTTTAATCTATGTATTTTTGGCATTTTAGCTGGGGCTCGGGGAGTTGTAGGCCCGACTCGCCGAGTAGAGACGAGATTATGAGCACGTTTAATTTGGCAACTCGGTGAGTCCATACCCTGGACTCGGCGAGGCCACCAGTATAGAAGAAACCCTAGTTCCACGGGTTTTGCATCCTATTTTAACCATGTTATGAGCCCCAAACTCGTTTCCTTCACTCTTAGAGCATCCTTTAGCAAACCCTAACCCTCCCCATTGTGATTTGAGTGTTTATGTGCTTTTCCTTGAAGTTTGAAGAAGAGAAGGAAGGAAGGACCAAGGAGAAGGAGAAGAGCAAGGATCTAGAACTCAATCCAGAGTCCGTTGAGGTATATTTCGGATCATTTATGTTGCCATGATGAATTTTCTTTTAGAAACGCCATTTAAGCCATCTTTATCCATTTCCTTGCTTGACTGTAATATAGAGATCATATTGAGTGTAATGGCCTTTGAATCTAGCTAGGTTTGACCTTTAAGAGCCCAAATCTACTGCCTTTTGGATCCATTTTGCATGAAAGCCCTAGATCTACTCTTTTAAGTGTCTTTTGAGCCTTTAAATCACTTTTAATGCTTATGTACACGTAAAGTTGGAAACATTACATGATAAACAAGCCTTAGGAACCTAGATCTATAAATTGTATGCAGTGGTTTTGAGCAGAATCTATTGTATAGAAGTTGCATGCAACCGACTCGGCGAGTCGTTCTTCAGACTCGGCGAGTCGGGTTGTGAGTCCTTGAGTTTTCCCCTTCTATGTATTATGCTGAGTGGAACCAATGAGTTTTAGGGGGACTCAGTGAGTCGGAGATCGGACTCATCCATGGAGGGACTCGGAGAGTCAATGCCCTGACTCGGCGAGTCCAAGGCAATCTTCATATCTCAAGAACAGACTCGACGAGTTGTTCATACAAATCGGCGAGTCCCAGTTGGAGTGTTCATATGATGAAGGAGAACTCGACGAGTTGTTCATATTACTCGGCGGGTCAGATGCAGATTGACTAAGTGTTTTTTTGAAAAAGGAACTCGTCAAGTCTATGCCGAACTCGACGAGTAGTAGCGAGAAGAATTGAGAAATGAGCGTATGGACTCGATGAGTTGGTGGCCCAACTCGACAAGTTAGGTCAAATGTATGTTGACTTTGACCAGGAGGTCGACTTTGACTAGGGGTAAAATAGTCATTTTACCCTCAGTATAGTTATTAGTATTTGATTGAGTGTACTTATGGAAATTGTAGCCGGGGTGAAATCGGAGCAGCATCAGACATATTCCAGAGCAGTTCATTCAATAGCTAGACTACGAGGTGAGTCTTCCTTCCAGTAGGAACGGGTCTACGGCCGCAATGCCAGCCCATTTGGTTAGCAGTAGTTCCGGACCTCGGTCCGATGCAGTAGTTAGATTGCTTGATGTCTTTGTGATTCAAGTATGTTTTGTATTATGTGTTCCGGACTTCGGTCCGATGCAATATGCAGTATTTGTGCTTTTGCTAGTTGATATGTTTATGCTATGCCATGTTATGCTCAGTCAGTCTCCAGACTTCTGTCCGATGCAGGGACAAGGTCCCAATCAGTTCCGGACTTCGGTCCGAAGCAGTTAGTTCTGAACTTCGGTCTGATGCAGGGGACAAGGTCCCAGTAAGTTCCGGACTTCGGTCTGATGTAGTTTTCGGGCTTCGGTCTGATGCAGTGGGCAAGGCCCTAGTTAGTTCCAAACTGCGGTCTGATGCAGTTTCCGGACTTCGGTCCGATGCAATGGGTAAGGCCCTAGTTAGTTCCGAACTGCGGTCCGATGCAATTTCCGGACTTCGGTCCGATGTAGTGGGCAAGGACCAGTATGTGTTTATATGTTATTGATGGTATGTGGTAGTTTGGGGGAGCTCACTAAGCTTCGTGCTTACAGTTTCAGTTTTGGTTTCAGGTACTTCCGTAAGTAAAGGGAAGAGCTCGGGATGATGGCATCGCACACACCACGGCTTCAGTTTTTGTCCTGGGAGTTGATTTAGCTTTTCATTGACATGATTTGATATAGTCTTAATACATTTTTCTTGTGATACTTTGTTATGGTTTTGATACATTGACGTATGGGTTTTATTTTATGGTAATGATCTAATGATTTTAGTAATGATTAAACAAAAAATTTTGGGTCGTATTTTGGGATGTTTGACACCCGGATATGCGTGACAGTATGTTTGTGTTGTATGTGGTATGTTGGGGAACTCACTAAGCTTTGTCCTTATAGTTTTTGGTATGTGTTTCAGGTATTATGGTTTTCAAACTAGGGAACTCCGGGTGATTGTAGGTCATAGGCAATTCATGCTATATGAGGTTCGATGGATAGGGAATCCATTAGATTTATGGGATAAGAGAGCTTCGTCGAATCCAAGTAGGGGAGAACTGATAAGAATTTATGGGAGTTTGATCGGGTGTGGAATTAGAGCAAGTTTCTTATCCTGGTCAGGAATAGTGATGACCCAAGTGGCCGTTTAGATTGAGGTTTTGTAAGTGGGAGTTTAGGCAACTCCCAATAGCTGGTCAGCATCTTCTTGTTATACATAGCAATTTTGTTGATGGATCGAGATCGAGGGTCGTGTTAGAGCCTCATCGTCTGTTCTTGTCTGATGTGGCTTTCAGAATTCGAAGTATGACCCAAACACCTAGTTGAATGTGGGTTCAACTAAGGTGCAGGGATTTGTGATGGTTAAGGAGAGGAAAGGCCATGGGTGGTAACCATGGTCTAATTGAAGTGTTGTAAGACTATGATAGGATAGTAGTATTCACTAGACTGAAGTAGAAGAATTGTAAAAAGGAAATCAGTTGTGTCGTTGTCACACCAACCAGGATTGCCGAGGAGTATTTTTCTGTTTTAGGTTGAGGACCATTAGGGTCCGTAGCGGAACCAGGCCTATGTAGCTCTAGGCGAGTGGAATCCGAGAGCGAGACAGCTTTATGGTATAGTTGGGTTGGACCTATGGGAGAGACTCGTGTGATTTTGGCAATACCGGTGGGACCTGGCCAAGACCATGGGGTCAAAGGTTTGGATCTTGAATTACAGAATCCATTGGGTGGTTGGTGTGTGACGTAGAGAGGTTTCTAAGCTGGATAGCCTTTTTATTTAGACTATTGGGAACCTGTTGGTTGGGCCAGGTGTAAGACTGGTATTGTCAGCGTTGGTTTGGGGACCTTTATATCTTGATCTAGCAAGGGTTGTCGTAATCAGAAGCTCTTGGGTGAAATGCAAGTGCTGATTTGTAGATCTCGGTTTATGAGTTGAGTATTAGGTTGGTTTATGGGTAAGATCTCCAGTCGGGTATCACGAGTGTTTTGAGCATATTTCGTTTTCATGGTTTGAGGATTGGAGTATCTATATGCTGAGGCAATCGATCGAATGGTTCAAGGGTAATGAATGGATTCAGCTTTGGATGGTTGATCAGCTCTTGTGATTGTGTATTGGATTGGTTTAATTTGTGGAGGGCATCAAGATAAGTCAAGGCCTTATTATTGATTTGGAACTCATGTGTGGGGTATCTTGTTGTTCAGAGGAGATGTAGGTCACCTGCAATTGGGATTGTATAATCTCAGAGTAAATGATTTGATCCTGTTGCGCAGCTCTCGTCTGAGTCTAACTGTTGTAGGGATCAATCTCCTACTCGAAAGATTATATGAGCCTTCTGTTAGGTATAATTGTTCTACATGGATAAATGGTCTATGATTCTATTTTCTAGTGGGAACCTCAAGTTATCAAAAGATGAGTAGTTAGCTGGGAGATAAGTTGAATGAATTCAACAATGATTTAGTATGGGCGGGCTGTCAGAGAGTCAGACCACCTCGAGACTTTAGATTTCAGGTTGTGCAAATGTGTTTATGTTCCAAGGGATTCATTCATATGTTTGTTGTAGTGCCCTATGAGGGTTGGTTTCGGATGCCTTGGAAAGGGTAGGGTTTGCTCAAGGTTGTGGGCATGTTGCCCAAGTTGTTTGGTGTGACGGGAATAGTAAGGAATGATTTTGAGGATGAAATATAATTTAAGTGGGGGAGAATTGTAACATTTAGTTTGAAATTAAATAAAACAAGTAAATAAATAATAAGCTTTAAGAACCCGAAATGTATTTTATATTTTATTTTATTTTAGACCTAAATCCGTAACAATTGGCCAGTGTTAGCCATGGGAGTCAATTGTTATAATTTAAGGAAATTGGAGTTTAAGTTATAATAGATGGACTTGAAATGTAAATAGTTTTGTGAGCATGGGCTGTTTGGTATCTTATGGATCTGATTTGAAAAAGAAGAGAGGGAGGGGTAGGAAGTGTAAATTTGGATAAAAATTTGATTTTGGGGGATAGGGACTAAAACCCATTACCCTTCCTTTTCTTTGTTTGATTTTTTTGCCCTAATCCCTAACCCTAGAGATCGTTTATGTAACACCGTGAAGTTTTCAAGCAAAATTTCATTTAAAAATCACCTACATCTCACTAAAATAAGTCACAAAAGCTCCAAAAACTCAATTTATCAAAACACATATCCATATTAACAAAATCCAGGATCCTCCGAAATATAGATCAGTCTCGTGTGTACAATCAACTCGGTGCCTTCCCGTGATCCTGAAAAGTACTTGAAACACATATCACACAACATGGTAAGTACGAAGCTTAGTGAGTTCCCCAAAATGCCACGTATATATCAAATAAGACCCTTCGGTTAATGTGTCTTAGTGGAGACCCTCCGATCCTAACTTATAAAGCATAGCATAATCACAAGGCATAGCATAATCTCAAAGCATAGCATAATCATAAGGCATATCATAATCACAAAGAATAATGCATAATATATCACATAGCCCAACGTAAGTACATATAAACAACATATACACTGAATAACATAACATCATAAGTCACAAAGATAGTATGCATAATAACATAAATCATAGTATAAAAGATGAGACCCTCTGGTTAGTAATGAGGAATCTTTTGTCCCACAGCTCAGGTTGAACCCTCCGGTCCAGTACCTCTATGAAGACCCTCCGGTCACATAGTAACTACTACTCAGATATGTATAGTAAGAAGACTCACCTCGAAAGCAAGAAAGCAATTATCCTCATACTCGAATCTCGAACCAGCCACCTCCTAAAACATAGGGTAAATATCTCAAATAAATACTCGATTCTCGACTCTAAGTAAACCAAAGGTTATTATTACTCTTTCTAACTCTAGAAGTGGGTAAAAGACCATTTTACCCCTTCATGGTCTCCATTACTTATGTTTGACGAAGCCCCAAAGTCACAGAATTTGACTCAAGATAACATACCATGTTTGACCTGACTCACCGTGTGTACCCATGTGACTCGTTGAGTCCACTCTTTTCCTTAGAAGTCTTGTGATGGTCCAGCTTAGCTCGTCGAGTTAAGCCCCAACTCGATGAATTATCGCATGATCATGCTCATCGGGACAAACCCTAACCGAATTGAGTTGGCTCATCGAATCAGTGAGTCCATTCAGATCTTTTCTCATTCAGACGATTTCAAGGCAGAAAACCTTCCCAAACTCTATATCTAAACTCTTAAGGCTTGTTTATCACGTAGAGCCACTAGCTTTACGTCCATGCATGGCACTTAGGGCTTGAAATGACAAAAACATACTCTAATAAGGGTTTTTCACTCAAGAGCCCTATTATGGCTGAATAAAGCAGTGACTTTTGGATGCTAGGGACCTCACATGGTCCAGATGTGAAGTCCAAACCTCTATATGAACTCAAAACACTCAAAGTCCTCATATTAGATGGAAAAATCCCTAAACTCCCAAAATCATGAGATCTACTCAACAAAATGAGAAATATTTGAGCTTTATATCTTTCCCAGAAGCTTTGAGGTGAAATAACCAAGGATCTAACAACCCCTTCTCCTCCCTTGGCTTGTACTCCTTCCCTTATCTTTAAAATATGCACCAAACACTCAAAGTTTGCTCAAATACTCTCTCTTAGCTCAATGGATGATTAGGGTTTTCTCTCAGTGAAGATAGACAACTAATGAGCCGCATATAAGGCTATAAGTGTCCTTAAATAGGCCCCAGACTCGGGGATTTAGGTTTTCATTAGTCAGTGTCTACTCGGTGAGTCGACTCTCTGACTCGTCGAGTAGGTTACTAATCCCATGTGGCCAAAAATGACTATACTCTATGAGCTGGACTCACAACTTGTGAAGTCACTCAATAATTCTCAAAATAAGCACATAATTACTATAACTGGGAATCCAAATGTTACAATTCTCCCCCACTTGAATTAAATTTCGCCCTTGAAATCGCTCCGCAACAATACAAAGATCGAACCCAAAGACTCGAGAAGCAACATCGAAAGAATCTCATATCAAACAATAATTTCCTTCCAAAACACCTGAACCCAAACATGAACTCCCAAATCTCAAAAAGGACAGATCCCTCTGCTGCTACGGTACCCATTCTGACTCTTCAGAACTTGAAAACTCTACTGGTATGTCTCCTTGATAGACCACCCTCTCAAGATACCATTATGCTCATTGCTCCTCGAATAACAGACCCCGATAACACCCTACCACTATGATTCTCTTGTTGCGACTGATATAATCAAGTCATTGATCCATAGTTGGCTACCGATCACTCATACCAGATATACTAATCGATCCAATCACACTCCAAAGGAACGAAAAGGTCACATCTCACCAGGGACCCATCTACGGTACTGTTTTTAGGATCCATCTAAATAATGGACTCTCAACACCCTATCCTCGGACACAAGAAAATGATCATGCTTGCTCAGAAGTATCCTCTGACATCTATAATCACGAGCCCTCGTTTTCTCTCAATTATTCCCTTAAACACTTGAACACTAGGTCAACTCCCGACCCAACAGTTGAACCTCCAAACATTACTCACTGCATACCTCATAACATTTCACTGGATTGTTTTTTCATAATAACTATCTCGGTCTATTATGACACGCCAGTCGTGAAGCTCGCTTTACCCCAAGCGAATACTACAATCCCAACTGAAATCGTCTCACCCTCGACCTCTATCATCTAATACTCATTAGTTCCATGCATCTTGCAGTGTTTCCCATACCAACGAACTGACCCACTCAGGTCTAAGACATCAGATGAAAAACAATACCCCTCAAAATGAAATCCATCTCTAAATCCAGAATTTAATTCCACCTACTCGATACACCACCAAAGTCAACCTTAGACTTGAGAGTTTAGTGTGGCAAAAAATTGGAACCACTCGTCCCAACGAAACACTCAAATCAGAACTCATGCCCGCAACCTATGAGTACATCACTTCTCTGATTCCTTCCGATTGCGATAACCATACCTTAACTCAGAATATAATAATTCTCGACCATTATGGAGACCCCTATCTCTCCCCTGGTCTAGCCACCAGGTTCCTAAAGACTTGATTAATAAGGCTACCCGATCCTAAGAACTCTCCTGCGTCATGCTCTGACTAACGAATAACACGAATCCCCATAGTACCACAACACCCTCTTGCTAACTAGTGAATACTACGACCCTCCGCATAATCACAATACCCTCTCGCTGACTTGTGAATACTACGGCTCTCCACAGTATCACAACACCCTCTCTATGAATAGTGAATATTACGGCTCTCCACAGTATCAGAACACCCTCTTGCTGACTAGTGAATACTACGACTCTCCACAGTATCACAACACCCTCTCGCTGACTTGTGAATACTACGACTCCCCACAGTATCACAACACTCTCCCTTATCCCTCCAGAATCCCATCTTAGGTCATCACCTCACTGTGTTCACTAATTCATGCTCCGTGGCCCAACATAGATAGGTACACACACCCACCTATGTTAGGCATCACTACTCCTGACGACCACCGACGTGACAAAACACTTTTCTCGCTGCAATTCACATTATTAGATAATCCCATTGATGACAATTAACTGAAGGGCTCTCATTGGAACCAAGACACTTGTTACACCACTTTCCATCTCATAACTCAAGTCTCAAAATAATCCGAAACCTAGGGCATCATACTCGAATACCTCATTACACCTTCACAAAACCTTATGGCGTCTTGCCTCAACCACTGTTCTCCTACTCACGGTGTTGGGTATTTTGTGTTGCGTCATGGGTTCATTTTTGTATATCTAGATTGGGGTTGTCCATCTGTGATTTTAGATTAGGGTTACCTTATTTATAGTGCATGCATGTATGCCTTAAAAATGACGGTCATTATTATTCTCTTTATTACTTTGTAACCCTAAACACCTTTAAAGTTGAAGTTCTTAATCTAGCTCTTCTAAGGTGTTAAAGTTTAATCATTTATCATCGGTTAAATCATTCCTGTCTTGTTTATTTGTTATCTATTGCTTTGTCGTTCATTATTCTGCTTGGATATATCGATCTTTAAGGAATATCATTTCAACAATTGGTATCAGAGTAGAATACTGTGTTACTCATACGCATTCCTTATGTTTGAAGAATTCTTTAGGGTTTTTGCATTTGTCATATATATTAAGGCCGTTTTCTTCTTGTCGATGGCATTTCTTGTGTTTGATAAAACCCTAATCTCAAGTTTACAAGTTTGATTCTAGCAGATACAAGGAATAAGCTCATCATGTCACACGATGATTCTCAAACCAATCCCATTAACATCTCAAAGAACATTGGATCCACTACAAGGGTTCCTATTCTCTACACCTAAGACTACGAAGTATGGGCGCATCACTTTGAAGATTACGTAATTGGATCTGAAGATAAAGGTTATCTTGTCTGGGAAGCTATCACGGTCAGTCCGTTTGTTCATGCTGGAACAAACCGGACAGTGAAGACTCAAAAAGAGTATAATCAGCTTTTGGTGGACGTAGATAAGATACCAAAAGACGAAAAAGATAAGCTGTTATGTAATCTCAAAGCCTTGAGGGTGATCAGATTTGCCTTACAAGCCACTACTTTCCGTCTGGTCAGTTCATGCACTACTGCTAATGAGATATGGGACAGGCTGAAAGAATTGTATTCAACCAACGAGGATCTAGAGCATTCGATCCAAACCCTATTGCTTTATGAATTTGGAGCATTTGCACAAAAATCTGAAGAGACACTGCTTTAAACGTTTGATCGTTACAATCATCTTCTGAGAAAAATGATGAAGCATGGTATTGAAAAGAAAGGAGATCGAACATAAAGTAATGTTCTTGAATGGTTTGAGACCTGAGTGGATGGCAATGGTCTCAACAGTAAAGGCTCATGAACAATTTATATCATACTCGCTAGCTAAACTGATGGGTATCCTAAAATCACATGAAAGCACAATTGATAAAGAAGCGAAGGTTGTGTCAGGTGTAGGTTCTCTGGCTCTGATCTCAAAAAAAAATGTTGTTGAAGAATAAGACGAATCTGACATGTCAGAATGTGATCTAATTAATGAGGAGTACGCATTGATGGTGTCAAACCCAAAAAAGTTTGCTCGAAAGAAGTTTCCAGCTAATAAGAACCAAAACTGGCGTGGAAGTTAGAGTTCTGAAAAGGTGAAGGAAGAGAAAAAGAGCCATTCTCATAAGGAAGATGAAAAGAAAGAAAGCAAGCTTATGGGAGATTCATGGTATGATTGTAACTATTGTCATGGCAAAAACCACTTTGCCAAGGACTATATGTTGAGAAAGATGGCTGAGAAAAGGGATGGTGAAGATGATAAAGCTTATTACATGTGAAAGCTGGATGAAATAAAGAAAAAGAAGCCAACTAATGTTTCAATGAATTCTATGATTGTGCAGGAAAATGTGGATGAAGATGAGTTCAGTGGCGTTGAAGTCTGGTCAACCGATTCTGAGGATGAAGAAGTGAGAAAACCCTCACGTGGCAAGAGAGGAAGCTACCAGTTCGGCTGGGAAATGTCTAATGGTTACTGCTGGAAGAGCATCTGAAGATAAGTATAAGGAGCCGAACTTGACTGAGGATAAGTGTTTTGCAACCAAGCCTGTGAGTGAAAGGATCAGCGACTGCGACCGGTTGATCAAAAAGGTACAAACGATCCTTGAATCACTTAAAGTTCGTGTTACTAATGATGAAGAAGAACTAAACAAACTAAAATTTAAAATTTCCAACTTAAGTGGTAGTGTCATGCAAACTTGCCTAACGAATTCTAACCTAACTGACCAACTCAGCAGGGAATCTTCCAAGAGTGAAGAAAGGAGGGCATGGATACTGCTGAAGGAGCAGGAGTTAGTTAGAACCAGGAATGAAATTATTTATTTACAAAGAGACAACTTACAGTTTTTGAAACAAAGAAATGTCTATTGTTTGATTGTAAAATGCTTATATACCAATATAACTCAGATGCACCTAGATTGTGAAATAGGGAAAAAGATTAATAAGATGATTTTAACCTTCCTTGAATTTAAGGAGTATTAAGTCATTACTGAATGTGAATCAATAATGTCCTCAGATGAGATTTCGATCGCTTACAAATATGGACTAGACTAGATTGAGACCTTCATTGACTCCATGGAGCACAAATGTATTCTTAAAAATCTTCTGAATGAAAATGATAGGTTAAAAATTAAGCCCGAGACCATACAAACATTTGACTCGTCAAATGCCAAATTATGTTTAGAATATAAAACAAATGTAGAAAACGTGTCTGAATTTGATGAGGAAAGGGAGATGAGTGATATCTCAGTGGATGATGTGGTTGATTGTTCTGAATTTATAAAGAGCGAAACCGCGACTAAAAAACCTCTCATATCTAAAAACTCGGTTGAATATGCTCGCTTATCTAATGAAAAATAAAATAAACTTAAAGAGAAAGCAATGGTCTATCAAAAGTTTCAAACGGTGCCAAATCAAGTGTATGCTGTTAAAGGTGTCACCGAAAAACAAACAGGAGAATTGAAAATTTTAGTTGAAACAGACAATGCTGTAGGGTGCGACGATTACTTCTGGTCTGCCCCTATCGATAATGCAGATGAAACCGTCGGCTTATCAGAGCGAACATCGTGGAGGGTAAGGGGAAGATATGTTGCTGAACTCATCAACAAACCCTCAAGTTTTGATAAATCAAGTTCATGTGGAACAAAAGAGATACCAGAAGAATCAAAGAAAGCATCCAATGTATCCTCCAAGACAAATGAGGCTCACAAGGAGAAGCTGAAGTCAAGCTTCAATTTTCATAAATATCAAAAGCAGCTAGCTGAACAGAAACGAAAAAGAAATCAAAGATACATGAAAAATTTGCATGATAGGAAACGATTTTGGCATTCTCAAAACCCTAACCATGTTCCCTCCAAGAAAGAAACAAATGTCAAAGGAAATGACAACTTTAAGAACAATCGACGGTCCAGTTTCGGTCCAAATTCTTACTATTCTCGGAACAGAAAGCCCAGTCTCAGTCCCAATTTATCACAAAACCGAACATCCAGTCTCGGTTCCAACCCCAGATCTCAGAACCGAACCTCAAGTTTCGGTCCTTACACCAAGGCTAAAAACTGAAAGTCCAGTTTCGGTTATTCTCACAGTCAACAATAGCTTTATTCAGTGTAGGATGTTAAAGGAAAGGGAAAGATTGATTCAAACTCTAACATCAATAATAAGAAAAATTAAGCTAACTCTAGGACTCAAATAAATATCACGAAACCAACTAACAAAACACCATCTAATACCTTACAGTTTAAACAAGACAAAAACAAAATAAAAGTTTATACCATAAAAAGAAAAGACGAAACCACTCTAATAAAAAGAACTTATTTGGTTGATCTTTCTGTTGCTATTCATTTTTATGTAAAAGACTTACCAGGACCCAAGAAACTTTGGGTTCCTAAATCTGCTTGAATTTGCAGGTTATAAGTGATGAGCAGTTTGATGACGAATGGTATATAGATAGTGGCTGCTCACGTCACATAACAGGAAGGAAAGAAGAGCTGAGGGAGTTTCGGTCCCTTAAGTATGGTGGATGTATGAAGTTTCACAACAACTCTTATGACACTATCAAAGGATATGGCATGATAACCAATGGAGTTTTCACAATTCGAAAAGTGGCGTACATGGAGGGATTGCAGCACAACCTCATAAGTGTATCTCAACTGGTTGTGGTAATAGGACTGAAAGTCTCATTCGATGACGAGGGATCTGAAATTATTAAAAGCAGTCCAAAAGAGTTCTATTGAATTCTAAACGCAAGGGATAGATGTATCCTTTAAATCTTAACCTAATTCGAAGACATCCATCAATTTGCCTTATATCGAAAGCGAACTCTGATGAAAGTTGGTTATGGCACCACTACAAGAAAAATAGCCTTTAATGACGTGCAAACAATGACAATCGTTGATTCACGTTACGCATTTCTGAGTGTCCTTGAAAATAATGTTAGACTTCCAAAATTTGAAGGATAGTGGACACGCATTTTTGCGTGCCCTTAAATTAGTGTCTCAAGAAAAAAAAATTAAAAACACGGAGGGAGCTTTATCTTAAACGTGCGTCTTCTGTAGGTGTCGCTTAATAATTTTAGTGAAACGCGCCTTGAGAAGATAATGGGGGAAAACGAAGCCCTAAAATTTTGAAAACCCGCCTTTCTTTTCTACCTTCTTTTCTTCATCTTCACAATCGACTCTCCCCTCTTGTTTCTATACAGTGAGAAGTGACGGAAATAAGGGAGACTAGGATGGGTCTGTCGGTGATGATGAATGGAGTTGCTTTCCGGTCAATTTCGGAGATGGCATTGTCGATTTCGATGCTTGTTTCCCTCTTGCCCTAATCACGTCGTCGCAGCGAATCACACACTGCCAGGCAGTGGAAGAAGATGATGAAGTTAGTCGTTGTCGTATGTCGACCTCCTTCACAGTCTCCAACTATCTCTGCCCTTTCTTTATTCTTCGTTTCTATGATCGTATTATCTTCCTTCATCTTCTCGGTTTTCCATCAGGTAATTATTGGGTTTGCTCGTGATGCTGAAATTCATAAAAGAGTTCTTCTCCGGTATTAGCATCTTCCTGGGTAGCTGAACTTCTATCATCGCTTGAGATCGATCTCAGCCTCCTATTCACCTCTATACGGCCTTACTTGTAAGTCCACACCACACTTGTTCTTATCTTGTTCTGGAAAATCAAGAAACATTCGAAAAACCTTAGGGTTTTGCTTCTTATCATCGGTGAGGTCGCGTTTCTTCATATCAATACTAGGGTCTCGTTTCTTATCATCGGTGAGGACTCGTTTCTTCTTATCAGTATCGGATTTCTTCTTGACTGAGGGGTCAGATTGCTGAGACCTGTGAGACTTTTGAGATCGCTCCATGCTCCCTGTGTGACTGTGTGAGGGTACAAAGATTAATGGCCGCGATAGGGGTTAGCAAAGCTCCTTATTTCTTCTCTACGAGGTATAATAATTGTTGCTTAAAATGGTTAGTTTTTCCTATTCATCACTGTTAGGGATTATTTCTTCTTTGGGACGAATTTGATTTTTTTTTTTTCTGATTTGGGAACCAAAACATGCGAGACTAATGAATCTATTGGTGATAATTAATGGTTTGATGATTCCTTAACCTATGAACATTCACATTTATTTGTTATAGTGAACATCAAATCTTGTGTTTGGATACAATAACAGGCAAATATACTTACTGTTTATTTAAGTTCAAATATGGAGTGGACCAAACAACAAAACATTCTCAGAGATCTTTGTTCTGGGCGTTGCAGTTACATTCAATTTGCACCTTGTGCACCAAGGTAAAAGAAATAGATAGAACAGGGGAAAAACAATCATAGGTAAAAGAAATTGTAGTAAATTAAGCAGGGTTAAATATGTCAATTTTTTACTTGAAAAAAATGTTTTTTTATTTTAGGTTATTATAGCTACTTGTATGCAAAGTATTTTGCATCAACCTTATGGGAAAGAGTATGCAAGGAGGATCCATTGTCATTAGAGACTGGTACTATTATTAGAAAAAAGTTACTGCAACATGGTGGATCTAAAGATCCTACACAGTTACTTAATGATCTTGCTGGTGATGGTATTACAAGGAGCTACCAAAATCAAGGACATGGATGAGGTATAGTTCCAGACATTACAAGCCAATGTAACGAATTGAACTTGAGAAGATGAAAAAAATCACGATTTTGTCCTCCTGTGTTGTTTTTCCAGAGAAGGAAGTTAAGTAGGTCTGGTGTGACCAATGATGACAGTTGCCTTTCCTTAATGTTTTTCTTATTGTGTTCTAGGTAGGAACCAGCAAAATAGGTTTCAGGTATCTGCAATCATCAAGAACATTATTATTAATTATCATTTGATGCTAATGAAATTTGGGAGAAATTAGATCAAGGGTTTCAGACCTTCATGATAACAGGTTGTCCATCCAAAAAAGGTATATCTGGAAGGACTCACTAAAGATTGGAATGAAGAGAATTGACCCCTGCATCTTCTCTCTTTTTACTCTGTTTTTGTTGTGTGAAACAGCGGCTGAACCAACACATATGTTATTGTTGTTGTTGTATCTGATTCTTTTTGATTCATTGTCTACAAGACACTTCAAGGAGATGGTATGATTATTATTTTTAGAGGCTTAAATGCAAGAAATGGAAGTAGAGTGAAAGTAGATTGGTATTAGGGATTGTTTAAATATTGATGTGGTTGGTGTGGTGTTTGATAAAAATAAAGGTGCAATGATTGTATTGTATTTGTATATGTAGGAAGCACATACTGTTGTTGTACCTGAGGTTCAACCTTACACTCACACTCACAGACCCTATCAACAACAATCTTCAATCCTTCAATGTGATCGTGATCCTTATGATTCTCTCCTCCCAATCCCAAGGTCAACGTTACTAATAATAATAATTGTATTTTTTTTAATTTGAGATTTATATTTACATTTCAAAATGTTTTTGTGACTTGTGTAGATGTGTTGGACATGATGGCAGAGGTGTAATGTAAATGAAACAATTTACCCTGATGAAATATAATGTAAATGTCCCATATGCCCCTCATCAGTTCATGCAAAATGGTTTGATTGATGGACATGGAGGAGGTCTAGGATCTTACCCTAGGCCTACGGCACACCCTCCCTCACCCTCTTTCACTACTCAACGTTTAATACATGAACAACAGGTACTACATTGGTGATAATATTTTTGCTTCTTTTTTCTCTTAAAATACGCACTTAGTACAACATTGTCATCATCTGAAATGTCATCTTGTGTTTTCTCAATTCGGACCTTATTCTTACTCCTAATATCAAAGTAAAAAATATATTTATTTATTTACTTATTTATTTATTTATTTATTTATTTATTTATCAATGTAGATTCCATGTTGTAAAATAAAAAGTACCTTTTCTTTAGTGATAAAAGTGTTACACCAACTGAAACATCATCATCTCTGAAGTTCAATTTATCATTTGACTTTTGTTTTTTGACACGTAAGCCAAGTTGTGTCAGCTTACGTGTAATTTGTGTTGCTGACAGAGAAAAGGAAGCTACCATGGAAGAAGAAAGGCGAAAGGAGGAGGAGGCACGGATTAAGTTAGAAGAAGAGTATGTGAGCCTGTTTATATGTTGTAGTTTATAAACTTTGTGATAAATGACAATTTTGCCCCTTTTCAGGAAATCAAAAAATTACTGGTACAATGTTTGCAAATTTCAATTTTACCCTTTTGTCTCATTGTTCATCAATATCACATTAAAAATAACTACTAGTGTATTTTACTTTTTTAGTCTGATTTTTGTAACCATTTTGATCCATATTAAGTTAGAAGAAGCTTCGGGTTCTTCACATTAGAAATAACTACTAGTGTATTTTACCGCGTGTGTTTTTTTTTGTTATTCTCGTTTCTAACCCTACGCTGCTACACAATACTCCAACATGTTTCTATCGGTTTTTCATCAGCGATCGCGTAGGAGAATCACACAAGTGTCATCGCCTCTATTCTCTGCTAGTCGATCACCACCGCCGGTTGATCACCACCTCCAGTCGACTTCCACCCATTGCATCAGAAGAAGGTAAGGTCTTCAAAAGTTTTTTTTTTTTTTTTCCTGAATTGGATGCAAACGAAACCTGATGATATTTGTTTCTAGAAATCGGATAAGATACATAGTATTGTTACAATTACATGTTATTTGATATGTATGATATGAAATCAAATATTGTTTTTTCTAAACTGGAAGTGAAAACAAAAACATATGGTATTTGTTTCTTGAAATCAAATGATATTTGTTGCTGGAAATTAGAAAATCAGATAAGATGTATAGTATTGCTCCAATAATATGTTATTTGGTATATGTGATATGAATCAAATGTAGTTTCTGCTAAACTAGAAGCAAAAACGAATTCCTTTTTGTATTTGTTTCTTGAAATCAAATGATATTTGTTGTTGGGAATTAGATAATATGCATAATATTGTTGCAATTGTATATTATTTGATATGTATGATACATGTTTAGTATTGTAGAAGTATATTAGAGGACAATGATATGTAAACTGAAGTTAATGTTTTTTCAGGGAAAAGGATGAAGAGTTGGATGTTGTAACACTTTGTGCTAAATCATTGCTATATCATTTAAATCAGATGTATGGTTCCACGAAAGATTAGGGAGACATTTTTCTTGGTAAATTACAGATTGCTTTCTTGCTTGCTCTGTTTGTATCTGATCACTTTGGAGGGCACGCAAGTCTGTATCCGGATCAAACTATAACAAGCCTTTTGTCTGCACAAACTATAATGAGCCTTTTTTCCCTATTGGAGCTCTACAATTTGGTGTTTGTAGACACAAGTCATTTCTCGTGAAGGTAGTTTAATAATCTATTTACTTGGGTAACTAGTAATGCATCATTTACTTTCTATGTATAAATAAATAATTTATTTCTTTTCCTATTTGCTTATAATTCAGTACCTTTGTGATCGAATGGAGCCTCAAGTACCATGTGAACTTGTGACACCACAGGTATGAAGCAAAAACTAATTAACACTAATCATAGTGTCTAATTAACATGGTCTGAGCGTAAATCTAGTAGTGTGTGTGCACGAATTAACCATGCTTTGTGCTAAACCTAATTGCTTGGTGTTAAGTATTTACAGAATTTTACTATCTCTGTGGACGAATCAACTAAAGACATGTTATGATGTATACTTTTATTTTCCCTATGCTATAGATCTGATTTTCACTTTCTGGAATGTTTTCTATTCTGTGATGGATCTTATTGTGCAAGATGCACACTTATATTTCCTTTTTTTTTTTGGTAATCATTATACTTATTTTGTTTACTTTATGTAGATCATATACGATACACCAAGCAGCTGCAACAGCCTATGGTGCCTTGTGTGCAGTCTTATGTTCACTCCTTATTGGGTCAAATGGAAGACAAAACCATGTAATTCTTGGAAATTTAGTTGATAGATTTATAGGATGGGCATTGTCATTGTTTAGCAATATTAATGTTGGTGATGGGATAGTGGAACTTGTAGCAGAAGGTCTTCATGAATTCCTCAATGTTGCAGAAGGTCTTAATGTTGGTGATGGGACAGCTACTAAGCTCTCTTCACGACTTTGTCCCACTATGGGAAAGTCATGGAGATTATTTCTTCAAATCAAGTGTTTAATTCTATTCTTTCACACAAACTTATGTTGTCTGCATGTGTTAAGGTATTCATTGCAGATTATTTCTTCGGATCAAGTTTAGCCGAAAGTTCTACCTATGCAGATTTAAAGGTAATTAACATCTTCACAACTGATTTTTCGCCTTCAATAATTTCGTGATCTTTTAAAGTAAGAAGAGTTGTATAATGGTGGAATTCCTGTGTTTTTATACACTAGGTTGAAGTAATACTTGATAAGTCTATGAAGATCAATAACATTATAGATGCCAAAATTGAAGCCACACTATTTGATATCAATACGAATGAGGGTTCCAATCTGCTATCAACTAACGTGGCCAGTTTGGAGCTTCAGCAGCCCCCTCATTTTCCTTTAGGGTTTCATGGGTATCGATTAGAAGGAAAACTGAAAAATCCCAAGCTTTGGTCTGCAGAGCAAGTGAGAAATCTTGTCTTTTAATCAAACAAATTACTTTTCTTTTCACCTCTTCATCTAATAACATTGGATTATGTTGCATGCAGCTAAATCTGTATACATTAGTTGTCACCCTGAAAGATGCATCAGGCAACATTATCGACTGTGAATTATGTCTAAGTAGGCAAGGAGGGTTTATTTAGGATTGGGTTGACCATATCTATTTGGGATTAGGTTGACCAGGTTTGAAACTCATCTCTAAAATTTTATAAAATTGTAAATGTGGTGCAAGGGTAGTTCTAAATATTTGCATCTGGTTTCAGGGGTTACTCAAGGAAAATTCAAATGGTAGCAAATATTGGGCATATGGAGGTGACTTTGAATATACACCAAATGACTTAAGAAGGTAGAAAAGAGATTGCAAGTTGATTCTGCTACATGGCCAATAATGATCTTTAGGGTCTGCTAGAAGGATTGGAGATTGCAGCTAAGCTTCTATCTAAGACTTCACTCCAAGGACTTGATGAATTAAAGATATCATATTTTGGCATGGCTAGAAGCTTTGGAGGAAACGAGACTCAAGCAAAAGTAAACACATAGAGAGTTGTTGGCACATAGTAAGCTTGATAATGCAATTGTATATAAATGAGTTCATTTTTTATAAAATTTACTCACTATTGGAATTATTATTTGTATTTGACATATTAGTGAAATGAATTATTTTTGTTATTTATGGTATTTTATTTTGTATTATGAGATTTTTAATGTATTATTTAATTTGAAAATTAGTAAATCTATAAATAATAATTTTTTTAACATTTAAAATTATGATACGCAAAAATGAGTGTCATCTTCGTTTATGACATGGCCTTTCTTGACAGGGGCTTCCTTGATACGCATTGCGTGTCATAAACACGCGCGTCGTAAGGTTACGACACGCAAATGCGTGTCGTCTTCCTTTATGACAGGGTCTTCCTTGATACGCATTGCGTGTCATAACCGCGCGTCGTAAATGCGCGTCATAAATGCGCGTCGTAAATGCGCGTCGTCTATAGACGACGCGCAAAAGCGCGTCGTCTCTCTTTATGACAGGGCCTTCCTTGACACGCATTTGCGCGTCGTCTGAGCGTTTTACGACGCGCAATGAGCGTCGTAAAAGGCCTTTTTTCTAGTAGTGCACAGACGGCTATCACACGTGAACTTCAAACACATTAATAAGTTGGTGCTTCGTGATCATGTTCGAGGCCTCCCTCTTCAAAAGTTTGATAAGGAACATTTATGTGTAGCATGTGAGATGGGTAAACAAAGCTGAAAGAGCTATCCTACATGAATCAATACCAAGATCATTGAATCTGTTGAACTTTTGCACATTGAATTGTGTGGACTTTCGGCTATTGATAGCATTGGTGATAGTAAGTTCATACTTGTCATAGTAGATGATTTTTCACGCTTCACTTGGGTTTACTTTCTTAAACAGAAATCAGAAGCGACTCTCAAGTTGAAGATGTTTATCAAGCAAGTGGAATTGCAACTGCGAAAGGTGGTGAGGAACATTAAAAGCGATAATGAGCTTGAGTTCAAGAATAAAGAGTTTGAAGAATTTCTGGCCGAAAAAGGAGTATCTGACAACTTCTCTGCTCTTTATAATCCACAAAAGAATGGCATTGTTGAAAGAGGAAATCGTTCCTTATGTGAGGCGGCCAGAACCATGATAAACTTCGCTTCACTTCCACTATACTTCTGGGCTGATGCTGTTGCAACTACATGCTATACTCAGAACCGATCTGTACCATTCGGATTCTCAGGTATATTATTTGATTCATTTATTTTGGAGTTTGTGGAGGGACTCGGCGAGTTGGTGCTTAGATTCGCTGAGTAGGGTTAGGGATTCTTATCCAAGTTCATGACTGGACTCAGCGAGTCCATGAGTGGACTCGACGAGTCCACACTGTTTAATGAAACCCTAATTTCCTGGGTTTGAGACATATTTAAAGGCCTTTAGGGTCGTCATTTGCAGCTACCAAACCCCAGAGAAAAACCCTATGAGATCTAGAGCGTTTGTAAGGAAGGAGAGGCCACTTTTGGTCATTTTGTTGGTGAGGAGGTGACCAAGGCAAGAGGACGCTGAAGGAGGAGCGCTTTAGGTGATTTCAGAGTTCAAAGACTTCATCTTGAGGTATTTATTCGGACCTTTTTCAAATTTGGTGTTGATTCTTAGAGTTAGGGTTTTCTAACCCCTTTAGAGAATGAATATGTGGAGCAATGGATCCCTTCTCGAGTTTATGCTTTGGATCTGGACTCAAAGAGGTCCAAAGACCTTAACCCTTGGAGCTTTATGGGTTATTTTGGGAGCCATGAACTTAGGAAGTTATTTTTGGGGCTAAATCACCAAGTGAGACCATCTAGATGCTATATGAGTGTCAAGGTCTGAACTTTACGTGATTATCATGCTTGGGAAGGTCAGACCTATGGACCAAAGGAACAGATCTAACCTCAGGAGGTCAATTGAGTTTGTGCATGGCATGAAATCGCCGAGTCCAAGGGTAGACTCGGCGAGTAGGATTAAGGTTTCCTGTAAATCACTCAACGAGTAGACCCGTCGAGTTGGGGGAATAACTCAGTGAGTTAGAGAGGGATTAGAGGACTGGAGTTCAAGATGGAACCCGCCGAGTTGATCTTGAGACTCGGCAAGTTGAGTCAGGGTAGCCCCACGATTCATGCCAGGTGTGATTCGTCAAGCAAGGGGAGGGACTTGACATGCCAAATGAGACTAAGGAGTTAGTGGACCCGTGTAGACTTGCCGAGTTGCCCAAGTGCACTTGACAAGTCGGGTCAAAGTTTGACCGATGACTTTTGTTGACTTTTAGGGATTGGTCAACAATGGGGCCATTGAGCCAAGAGAGGGGTAAAATGGTTTTTTTACCCTTTTGAGGATGCTAAGAGAGAGTTGAGTCTAGTCTCGAGAGTTATATTTATGACAATATTTACCTTATGTGATCAGGCGGAGGCTAGACCATATTTCTACCGAGTCAGAGATTTATCGAGATATCCGAGGTGAGTCTTCTCACTATACTTTACCTTGAGTACGTAATTAGAGTTATGTGATAGAGTTATTGTATGCTATCTATGTGATGTGTTGCACTACATTATTTCTATGAGATTTATGTCGTGTGTATATCAGAGTTAGAACCGGGAGGTTCACAGAGCTAGGACCAGAGGGTCCACAGAGTTAGGGCCCAAGGGCCCGCAGAGATATAGCCTCGAGTGGCTAGTATGTGATATGTGTGGTATTTTGGGGAACTCACTAAGCTTCGTGCTTACAGTGTTTGGTGTTATGTGTTTCAGGTTATCTCAAGATCACGGGACCGCACCGGCTCGATTGTACACAACAGAGGAAAAGTTTGTTTTGAGGATCCTAGTTATTAAGTGAATGAACAAAAGAGTCATGTATTGTAATAAAAACAAAAAGAGGAGATTTTTCTGAAAAGTGTTAAAGAGATAAACAATTTTAAATGAAAACTTTGTTTTGAAAATTTAGGTGTTATAAGTTGGTATCAGAGCCTTGGTTTGAGGGATTCAGATGCATCTTCAGGTAAATCTGGACTTAAACTGAGGAAGTAAGAAAACTTTTCAAAGAAATGATTTTCTAAAGGTGGATAAGAGTTCAAATAGAAAGCGAGAAAGCGTTGTGTGTACAATCAGCCAGAGCCCAAACAGTGATTTCCCAAAATACCTCTACTTTTGTGATTGAGATATTTATGATACATTTTATGAGATATTATGCATGATAGAGACAGACTAGGTATTTCGTATCTTAGGAATAGAGTGGCCTGATTTGTGACGCCTTATCCTAGGAGTTGCTGTTATATGTGATGCACTTTTAAGTATGAGTGAGAGTATTCAATTGGAATCCTTCTAGGGGATTTGAGTAGAGGAGTAATCTAGGAGAGATGTCTAGATGACTATTGTGGTGCTTATCGAGAGAATAGTTAGAACCCGTGAGGGGTAAAGTTGCAGATTTCGATGGTACTTTGGAGAATGAGCAAAGCAAGCAGAGTTATCACCCGGAGTGAGTTCTATGTATTCTTCGATGCCCGAATGCTGCTTGCTTCGTGCTTTGTGGAACTATTGATGATGGGAGTCAGCTACCAAGTGAATATGACGATATTCAGGAGGTAGATGGTTGGCCTCATTAGGAGCTCTTCAACAACTGATGGCGGAGAAGTGGAAGGACCAAGGAAGAGCCTAGGGAGTAAACTTAGCCAGATGAGTACGCTGGCGGAGTAGAGCATTTCGCTGAGGAGCAAGCATGTGTGACGGAATTGGTAAACGAGAAGGTTGAGCAGCTACTTAGGAGCTCTGGGATGGTCCGTGTGGAAGTATGGGTAGATGTGGTAGGTAGTATGGGCCCGTACTACCGAAAGCAGAGGACCGATACTTGATACAGGGAGTATTCTGAAGGTTCTAAGGAGCAAACTGGGGAGTGATGTTATGGTTCGAGTACCATACATCGGAGCAGACAGAGGAGTGATGTTATGGTTCGAGTACCATACATCGGAGCAGATTGAGGAGTGATGTTATGGTTCGAGTACCATACATCGGAGCAGATTGAGGAGTGATGTTATGGTTCGAGTACCATACATCGGAGCAGATTGGGAAGTGATGCCATGGTTCGAGTACCATGCATCTCAGCAAATTGAGGAGGTGATGTTATAGTTCGAGTACCACATATTGTAGCCGATTGAATAGGGATGTCATGGGATGAGTACCATGGTTCTTAGCAAATGATGCTTGCGATTCTCCGGTTGTCCGGTCAGGATTGATTGGTGGAGTTTGGACGGGATGGAGTTTTAGGCCTAAGGGCCATGATTGAGTCCGAAGAGGCATCCCTTGAGAGGGAGGTCGAGAGCATTTCAGAGTATTATTGATAAGATGTCAGATGTAGTCGCAAGACTCAGGGATTAGTAGAGAAGACATTTATGGGGGATTGCGGTCTGAGTGAGCAATCAGACGATGGAGGAGATGTTACCTTCTGTGACCTGGTGGGTGCTATTTATGTTTCTTGTGGGAAACAAGAGAAGCGTGAGATTTAAGTTCTAGGTTTAGGGGTAAACCCTTCGGGTTGATATTGGTGTTGATTTTTCCACCATCATAGCAGACAGCAGGTCTGCCGTGAGGAAATGATCTACCATGAGCAGGTAGTAAGTGGGGACTGAGATGGTCAAGGACCACATTACACCCTAAATGGGTATAATAGGGTGTGTGGTAGTGGCATCAGTGGGTAATCCAAACAAGTATATCAGAGCGGTGGCTGTTCTGTCTATGATGGGTATTGAGTATGGTGGTAGAGTCCCTATTCTTGCGATGATTCACGCATTGGAATGGGGGTTGAGAAGTCGAGGGTGAGGAGTATGATGATTTGTTGTTCAGTCTAAGAGTTGGTGATAGTACTGGATAGTTGGGATCTTCGGTATTGGGATGGTATCAGGCTCCGGATGGCGAGGGGCACTCATGATGAGAAATTCCTGAGGATTTCATCGGAGATTTAGGGTATTTGAGGTTTCTTGATCCCTAGTGGGGAGATCATTGGGCATTGTGTGGCACCTTCCAAGCATAGATGCGATGTTTCTGACAGAAACCGTCTGTGGGGTAGATTGTTGATTCGTCAAATGGTGATGGTTCAAACCCTAAGTGGGGGAGAACCGAGTATTTTATTGGGGAAACTAGAGATTTGTGCAAGAGTGGTTAGGGGTTGGATACAGAGTCGTGTGACTCGAATTCATTAGACCAGGGTCATTGGTGATCAAGGAGAGGTGCAGAGAAAGATAATGCATGTGGTGTGTGTCTGAGAAAGGATGAGTGTCTCCACAGCAGATGGCCGATGGTCAGGAATCTGGTGGTGGTCGAGGTCGTTTCGAGTGGTAGGCTTGTAATGATGGTATGGGCAGTTGAGGATTCCTGGGTCGAAGTATGGATAGAAGATTATCAAGCAGCCAACTCTCGGACCGGTATGTGTATTTTTTCTTGGATTTTGAGCGGTAGGGGAAAGGGTTTCAGAGGATCATCAACGTGTTCTGAAACGTTAGCGTTTTCTTTGTATTCCAATTAAGTGTTTAGATACACTGAAGTTGCGCCTTAGGTAAATGAAGAATTGTTTATGGGGTTCAGAGGAACTGTATTGTTGTATTTGTATGGTGCTGGGAGTAGGAGATTAGCGGTTGAGGCAGGACATTGTGATGTTCTGTAATGGTGTTCCGTAATACCTGGGTATAATGTTCTGATTTTGGAGTTATTTGGAATTTTGATGTGAAACGACTAGTAGTGTATCATGTATCTACAGTTCAAGTGGGAGCCCTTCGGGTATTGGCATCAAGAGGGATTAATTAGGAAAGTGGATCTCCGCAAAGGTAGGCATTTTGTTATAGCGGTTACCGCCAGAGTCTGTGATACACATGTGGGACAAGGGTGTGTAGCTATCAATGATAATCTACGGAGCATGGGTTAGTGGACGCAGTGTGGCGTTGTGATGAGAATGAGAGTATGGGGTGAAGCTACGGGGAGCTGTAGTATTCACTAATCACAAGGTGTTGTGATGCTACGGGGAGCCGTAGTACTCACAAGCTAGAGAGAGGGAGTCGTGGTACTGCGGGGAGCCGTATTACTCACTAGTCAGTTGGTGTTGTGGTGCTACGGGGAGCCGTAGTACACACTATTCAGAGGTTGTCGTGATGTTGTGGGGAGCCATATTACTCACTAGACGCAAGAAAGTGTGATGATGGGGTGTTCTCCGATCAGTGTATGATGCAGAATAGTTTTAGGCTTGAGTAGCCCTAGTATTGTGTTTTGGAGCCTGGTGGTTGAACCAGGGGTGAGACTGGGGTCTCCGTCTCTGTCGGGAATCATTATATTTTGTTTTGAGTTGTGATTGTCGCAACATGAGGAAGTTGGAAAAGTGGTATTGCACGGGCTGCAGGCCAAGTCATGAGAAGAGTATCTTATTGGGTAGCGAGGTTCCAACTTTGGGTTGGACCAAACTCTCGAGTTGAGTTTGGCATTGATGGTGCATGGGTAAACGAGATGAAATTCTGGAATTCTGAGGTGAATTCTTGGATGAGGGTATTGTTGTCGTCCGATGTCTAAAACCTGTATAGGTCAGTAATCGGGTGCGGGAGATACCGCGAGATACACATGCCATATGTGCAGCAGACATCAGAGGTCGGGGTTGAGTCGATCTTCGGTTGGATTGTAGTTTTCGTATGAGGTAAAGAGAATTTTGTGACTTGTGTGTCATTGGGCCGAGATAGTTGACACGAGAAGGAAGTTAGTGAGACATTCTGAATCATGTCATGGGTAACCATGGAAGTTCAACTATGGGGTTGAGGTTCTATTAGTTTTCCTATAGCGACAGCCATCATTCGAGCATCGGTATGCCACCCTTTGAGCTGTTGTATGGGAGGAGGTGTGAGACCCCCAGTTACTGGGGAGAGGTAGGGCAACGTGTGATGGGTAGTACAGAGATTGCCCTTTAGATGACCGAGCAGATTCAGCAGGTCACACAGAGGTTGTTGACCGCTCAGAGTCGCTAGAAGAGTTATGCGGACAGGCGCCGGTCCGAGCTCGAATTTCAGGTCGGCAATTTCGTGCTCTAGAAGGTCTCTCCTTGGAAAGGAGTGATCTGATTCAGAAAGAAGGGCAAGCTAGGGCCCCGATATATTGGACCTTTTAGGGTGATCGCAATAGTAGGCAGGGTAGCCTACCGTTTGGATCTACCTACAGAGTTGGGTTAGATACATGACACCTTCCACGTGTCGCAGCTGAGAAAGTGTATAGCCGACGAGTCGGCAGTGGTACCATTAGAGGATATTCTGGTGGATACAAGCCTGAACTATGTTGAGAGACCGATGATTATTAGGGATCGGAAGATCAAGGTTCTGAGGAACAAGGAAGTGCCTTTGGTGCAGGTCCAGTGGCAGCATTGGAAAGGGTCAGAGTTGACTTAGGAGCCGGAGTGAGTGATGCGTGAGCGGCATCCAAAGTTATTTGCAGAGTAAGAATTCAAGGACGAAGTCTGATTCTAGTGGGGGAGAATTTTAACATCCGAATTCTTAGGTATATTATTTGATTCATTTATTTTGGAGTTTGTGGAGGGACTCGGCGAGTTGGTGCTTAGACTTGCTGAGTAGGGTCGCGGATTCTTATCCGAGTTCATGACTAGACTCGGCGATTCCATGAGTGGACACGGCGAGTCCACGCTTTTTAATGAAACCCTAATTTCCTGGGATTGAGACCTATTTAAAGGCCCTTAGGGCAGTCATTTGTGGCTACCAAACCCCAGAGAGAAACCCTATGAGATCTAGAGCATTTGTGAGGAAGGAGAGGCCACTTTTGATCATTTTGTTGGTGTGATTGCAAGAAGGAGGTGACCAAGGCATGAGGAATTTGAAGGAGGAGCGATTCAAGTGATTTTAGGGTTCAGAGACTTCATCTTGAGGTATTTATTTGGACCATCTTTAGATTTGGTGTTGATTCTTAGAGTTAGGGTTTTCTAACCCCTTTAGAGAATGAATATGTGGAGCAATTGGTACCTTCTCGAGTTTATGCTTTGGATCTGGACTCAATCAGGTCCAGAGACCTTAACCCTTGGAGTTTTATGGGTTATTTTGGGAGCCATGAACTTAGGAAGTTATTTTGGGGGCTAAATCACCAAGTGAGACCATCTAGATGCTATATGAGTGTCAAGGTCTGAACTTTACGTGATTATCATGCTTGGGAAGGTCAGATCTATGGAACAAAGGAACAGATCTGACCTCAGGAAGTCAATTGAGTTTGTGCATGGCATGAACTCGCTGAGTCCAATGGCAGACTCAACGAGTAGGATTAGGGTTTCCAGTAAATCACTCAGCGAGTAGACCCATCGAGTTGGGGGAATAAGTCAGTGACTCAGAGAGGGATTAGAGGACTAGAGTTCAAGACGGAACTCGCCGAGTTGATCTTGAGACTCGACGAGTTGAGTCGGGGTAGCCCCACGATTCATCCCAGGTGTGACTCGTGGAGCAAGGGGAGGGACTCGACATGCCAAACGAGACTAGGGAGTTAGTGGACACATGTAGACTCGCCGAGTTGCCCAAGTGCACTCGATGAGTCGGGTCAAAGTTTGACCGATGACTTTTGTTGACTTTTAGGGATTGGTCATCAATGGGGCCGTTGAGCCAAGAGAGGGGTAAAATGGTCTTTTACCGTTCTGAGTATGCGAACAGAGAGTTGAGTCTAGTCTCGAGAGTTATATTTATGAGAGTATTTACCTTATGTTATCAGGCGGAGGCTAGACCATATTTCTACCGAGTTAGAGTTTTACCGAGATATCCGAGGTGAGTCTTCTCACTATACTTTACCTTGAGTAGGTAATTAGAGTTATGTGAAAGAGTTATTGTATGATGTCTATGTGATGTGTTGCACTGCATTATTTCTATGTGATTTATGTTGTATGTATATCGGAGTATATCAGAGTTAGAACCGGGAGGTTCACAGAGTTAGGACCAGAGGGTCCACAGAGTTAGGGCCCAAGGGCCCGCAGAGTTATAGCCTCAAGTGGCTAGTATGTGATATGTGTGGTATTTTGGGGAACTCGCTAAGCTTCATGCTTACAGTGTTTTGTGTTATGTGATTTAGGTTTTCTCATGATCACGGGACGGCACCGGCTCGATTGTACACAACAGAGGAAAAGTTTGTTTTGAGGATCCTGGTTATTAAGTGATTGAAAAAAAAGAGTCATGTATTGTAATAAAAACAAAAAGGAGATTTTTATGAAAAGTGTTAAAGAGATAAACTATTTTAAATGAAAATTTTGTTTTGAAAATTTCGGTGTTACAAGTTGGTATCAGAGCCTAGGTTTGAGGGATTTGGATGCACCTTCAGGTAAATCTGGACTCAAACTGACGAAGTAAGAAAAGTTTTCAAAGAAAGGATTTTATAAAGGTGGATAAGAGTTCAAAGAGAAAGAGAACGGTGATTTCCCAAAATACCTCTACTTTTGTGATTGATATATTTATGATACATTTTATGAGATATTATGCATGCTAGAGATAGGCTAGGTATTTCGTATCTTAGGACTAGCGTGGCCTGATTTGTGATGCCTTAGCCTAGGAGTTGCTTTTATATGTGATGCCTTAGCCTAGGAGTTGCTTTTATATGTGATGCATTTTTGAGTATGAGTGAGAGTATTCAGTTGGAATCCTTCTAGGGGATTTGAGTAGAGGAATAATCTAGGAGAGACGTCTAGATGAGTATTGTGGTGCTTATCGAGAGAATAGTTAGAACCCACGAGGGTTAGAGTTGCAGAGTTCGGTGGTACTTTGGAGAATGAGCAGAGCAAGCGGAGCTATCACCTGAGGTGAGTTCTATGTATTCTTCGATTGCCGAATGCTGCATGCTTCGTGCTTTGTGGAACTCTTGATGATGGGAGTTAGCTACCGAGTGAATATGACGATATTCAGGAGGTAGATGGTTGGCATCATTAGGAGCTCTTCAGCAGCTGGTGACAGAGAAGTGGAAGGACCAAGGAAGAGCCTAGGAAGTAACCTTAGCCAGATGAGTACTCTGGTGGAGTAGAGCATTTCGCTGAGGCGTGAGCATGTGTGACGGAATTGGTAAACGAGAAGGTTGAGCAGCTACTTAGGAGCTCTGGAATGGTCCGTGTGGAAAGTATGGGTAGATGTGGCAAGTAGTATGGGCCCTTACTACCGAAAGCAGAGGACCCATACTCGATACAGGGAGTATTCTAAAGGTTCTAAGGAGCAGACTAAGGAGTGATGTTATGGTTCGAGTACCATACATCGGAGCAGACTGAGGAGTGATGTTATGGTTCGAGTACCATACATTGGAGCAGATTGGGGAGTGATGTTATGGTTCAAGTACCATACATCGAAGTAGATTGAGGAGTGACGTTATGGTTCAAGTACCATACATCGGAGCAGATTGGGAAGTGATGCCATTGTTTGAGTACCATGCATCTTAGCAGATTGAGGAGGTGATGTTATAGTTCAAGTACCACATATTGTAGCCTATTATGGAAATATGTCATGGGATGAGTACCATGGTTCTTAGAAAATGATGCTTGTGAAGAGGCATCCCTTGAGAGGGAGGTCCAGAGCATTTTAGAGTATAATTGATAAGATGTCAGATGTAGTCGTAAGACTTAGGGATTAGTAGAGAAGAAATTTATCGGGGATTGCGGTGTGAGTGAGCAATCGAGTTTGGAAGCTGATTCCCATTCCAAAAGATGCTTCTGTGGTCGGCTTAAAATGGGTCTTCAGGAACATGCTGGACAAACCGGGCAATGTCATTCTCAATAAGGCTTGGCTAGTGGTGAAGGGATACTGTCAGGAAGAAGGAATAGATTATGAGGAGACCTTCGCTCCGGTAGCAAGGTTGGAATCGGTTAGAATATTTCTGGCATATGTTGCACATAAAAACTTTGAAGTTTTCCAGATGGATGTAAAATGTTCTTTCTTAAATGGAGAACTAGAAGAAACTGTGTACGTTAAACAACCTCCTGGGTTCGTTAACAAGAAATTCCCTGATCACTACTATGTGTTGGATAAAGCTGTGTATGGTCTAAAGCAACCACAAAGAGCCTGGTATGAAATGTTAACTTGCTTTCTTAAAATGTCGAAATTTAAGCAAGGTTCGGTTGATCCAACCTTCTTTCGAAAGAAAGAGGGCGAACATTTAACGATAGTTCAGATTTATGTCGATGACATCTTCGGCTCCATGGATCCTAGCTTAACAGCTGAGTACAGGAAGCTGATGGAGACTAAATTTGAAATGAGCGTAATGGGTCCAATTAACTTTTTTCTTGTATTAAATATAAGATAGAGACCAGAAGGCATTTTTATCAACCAGGAAGTTTACACGAAGAATTTGTTGCTGAAGTTCGGTATGTCGGGAGATTCGAAGGCGAAGGTTCCCATGGCATTTGGCACGAAGTTAACTTCATCCCTCTAGAAACCTGCTATTGAGATAATACTCTATCGGCAAATGATAGGGTCTCTTATGTATCTAACGACTAGTAAACCAGATATTATGTTCTCTGTTTGTTATTGTACCAGGTTTCAAGCAAATCCAAGAGAACCGCACATGGTAGCAATGAAAAACATTTTTAGCTATCTGAAGCGAGCCTCGTTTTGGTCTTTGGTACCCTTCTAGATCTGGATTCTTTGTTCAAGCCTTCTCTGACACTGATCTTGGAGGATGTGGTCTCGATCGAAAGAGCACAACTGGTGGATGCCAATTCCTTGATGGAAAACTCGTTAGCTGGCAGTCTAAGAAGCAAACTTACGTGTCTCTTTCAACAGCCAAAGTTGAGTACATAACTGCAACATCTTGTATGTGACAACCCAAAATTTCTATTCTAAACAATCATTCACTTCAATAGAAATCAGAACTCTTCCAACTATCTGTTAATGATTTTTGGAGTCGGTCTAAGTTTTTAAAGCTTAGTAGTTCAAGGATTAATAGGAGAGAGGATGCCCTAGGTTCATTTTGCATCGTTTTCGCAAAAACTCCAAGAGTTAGGAGTTTTTGGTGAAAACACTATTTGGGCCGAAAGCCCCTATGAGTATATATATGACACTTAGCCATATTTGTCACTTTTTCACTCTTTTAAGAACAACAACCGAAATCCTCTCAAGTATCATCCGATTTTTCCTTCGAAATCTTTAAAATGTAAGTGTTTCTTACCCTATCTAGTTGATTCCTTCCATAGTGAGGTGTTTTTACATGATTTCGTCCATGAAATCATTCCATTTATGTAGATCTTCAAGTTCTCTTAGTTACACCAAGAACACCAAGAACACCCACTAGTGTTTTGTGCCAAAACACCCTTCTTTGCTTCCATATTGTAAGTACCTATCTCTTATACTTGTTATCTAGTAAGGATACTTAATTTAGAGCCTTGACATTGTCATTTTTCCAAGAACAAAAGGGGTTTTTAGTTGGTGCATCTCCTTCAACCGGAAACCCTAAAGAAAGGTGTCTTTATGACTTTAGGCCTTTCTAATGCTTAGTATTGTGTCTAAAACACTTAATTACTTGTTGAAAGCCCTTGTAAATCACCTTATGCATCAAAGAACAATAGTTTTCAGCCAATCTTTGGACCAAAAACCTCTTGGACCGAAGGCCATATGAACCGAAAGCCACTTGGACCGAAAACTCCCTTAAGTGGCTATACAACCCTTAGATGAAACCCTTGATACTAATAGCACTTGAATCAAAGTGTATTTCCATATTATACATTGTCTTAACTTGATTAATTAGTTGTTAAATGACTAATTGTATACATATATGTGTTATTATATGATAAATAGGATCCGTGTGTGTGCTCAAGTCTTCACTTGACACTTAGCATCCTATACCATCCGTTCATCCAAACCACTCACTACAGGTGAGTTCATACTCCTTAATCAATATTTTAAATGTTTTTAAATGCTTTATAGGGGAGGATACAAGTTGAATCATTTTAGTTATTAGAACAATCACATGTGATTAATAACTAGCATACAAATGGATTTATCATACTTTAAACTGTTTTACGAATCAAATGACTTCAAATCTGTTTATCAAACTATTTTACATGTCAAACTCTTTATCAAATTCACTTTTGTATACTAAACCTTTCTTGTACAGTTTTCAAACTTATATATTGTTAAAACCATGTCTATTGCATCTATAGTTATATAAATAAGGTTTGAAGGACTTAGGAGAGATAACCCACTTTACTTCCTGTCCTTGTTTGGTTGTGGTCTTAAAGTACCCGGTTGTTTGTCCGAGTGTCGTTGAATCCTTAGTTATATATTATGTGTATACATATAGATATAAAGACTTTTATCTCAGTTCAGTACACTCAGTCATACAAACAAGTCTACTAATAAACTATAATATGGATAGTTTAGGGTTATACTACTTACTACGTCTAGTTCAATGAAGCATACAAGAGTCAGTTCATTCATGAGTCATTACTTATTACTATGAGAACATATAGAACTATACTAGAATGATAGTTACACTTGGGAAAATTACACACTTTTACAAGAAACAAACATACAAAACAATTGTGCCTTGGTAGAAGGCTACTGTTAGTAGAACATATAGGATTTTCTAGGAGTTACAAACTCTTACAAACACTTAAAAACATTCATATACTTTTACTGCAAATGTTTACAAACTCGTACTTCAAACATTCTTTCAAACATTTTGATACAAACATAGACACTAAATACATAGTTTCAAAATAACTTGTTTTCTCAGATCATCAGTAGACAGGTACCGATGCCAGCTTTTGAGAAGATGGAGCGTATTCAAGACTCATCATATATTTTGATTCATGTTTTGGTGTCTTAAATACTATATAACACACTTGTATTAAAATTATATATTTAATGCAATGGACGATGTTGTTTACTTGTTTACTATTATACTGTGTTGTGATACTATACATGACGTCCTCCGCCCCAGAACGTTTCTGCTGTTCTCGGTTTTGGGGTGTGACATTCTACCTCACAAGTAATATGGATACAAAGCCAATTAAGGGACTATGGATTAAGTATAAAGAAAATACCTCTCTACCGTGACTCTGAAAGCGCAATAAGAATCTGTCACAATCCGGTGCTACACTTAAAGACAAAGCATATTTCACTAAGATACCATTTCATCAAGGACCATGTTAAAGATGGAAACGTGGAAGTTCATTTCGTTCGGTCCTCTGATCAACTCGTTAACATCTTCACAAAAGCCTTACCAGAAACAACCTTCAATAAAAATTTACAAGGTTTAAGGATGATGGAAACAGAGTCAGTAACGAAACCACTAACCTCTCACTAAAAATTAGACAAGCGAAATAGAGCGAACGCTCGACTTATTTCGGCTCCGGATTTTTCGGGAACCGACATGAACCGAACACTCAACTTATTTCGCTTCATTTATTTAAAGGATTGGTTTCGGCTGTTTACTTTGTAAGTGTTCTTTTAAGCTTTTATTTGAGTTATTTTCCCTTTTATCTTTATTTCTAAAGTTTCTAAAACTTCTTTCATTTTTTCTTGTTTATTTTTCTGTTTTTATATTTTTCAGAAAATTAAAAATACCAAAACGATTTTATCTTTTGTGTGTGGTTTGTTTGTCTTCGTTTATTTCTTTACTAGGTACCAAGGATATGGGAAGTATGAAAATTCAAGGTTATTGTTGTAACATGATTTGGAACTAAGACAGGTATGCCAATTCTAATTTGAACTAGTTAAGCATCCCTAGAAGCATGCTGCTGCATGTGGACTCGAGCCTCTATGACTATGAGTGAGGCCTTAATGATTTGATCTATACATATCGTGTCTTCCCAATCAGGTTTCTACATTCACTCAAGTCATGAGCTAGCCTACTCTTCTCATATGAGTTATGAGTTTTCTGCTTCGTCACTTTCATATAGCAGGGGTACTTTCAGTTCTTAACCTGCTCCTCTACATTCTTCATCAAATTTCGTTTCACCAATGTAACCCTTGAGACTCTCAACTATTACCACTGAGGTTTATGGTTACACAAAATCATTGTCTATGATCTTTGATGCGTACACCACATGTTAAGTGAGACCCAAAATCCAACACCTATAAAGAATTGACGGTGAATTTTAAAATTCAAGATCTCACTTGTTACTATTGAAATCTCTTTTTATTTTTGCGCGATCTTTATGAAATTGTCTAACACCAAAGCATTTCTTCCTAACATATCCATATTAGTTTTTGTTTTTGAGATTTTCATTCCAAACTTAGTCACAACAAATGATATCTAAACCACTTGTTCAACAGACTACATCGGTCTCACAAGTGCTTCACTTAACTATCGGTCTTATGTTAAGTATTGAAGTTCGGTTGAAGAGAAACCTCCATAAAAGCCATTATATAAAAAGAAGCCTTTCGATGTTTCTTAACAAACACTCGATTGTATTTTTTGGGGGACCATACAAGCACTTCAATTATTTCCTGACTTTGAAGGAAGAGATTCGTGCCCAGAATCATCTGCTTCATGTCTTAATTGACATCACTCGCAACCAATACACATTTTTTTTATTTCTTTATCTTTGGCACACTCTCGCACGAAAATTATTTGTAATTTTCCAAAATTCAAGCTCTTGTTATTCCTGTCTTGCTTATTTTGTTATCTATTGCTTTGTCATTCATTATTTTGCTTGAATCTATCGATCTTCAAGGACTATCATTCAACCAATTGGTATCAGAGCGAAAGTGGTCACTTCAAAGCGAATGAATAAGTTATGTTTTACTTGGGCTTAAAATTGAAGATTGTTTTGGAACAATGATATGTGGATAAGAATCAACATCGAGTCATCAGATAAGGATTGAATTTGGGCGAGTGAATTCGAAACGGTTCCTATACCCATGTGTGATGACGTCTATCTTGGGAATCCCATCTTTCAAATCGAGATTTTTCAGGTGAATTTTCAGCGATCTTATACTCATTACAGACGATTTTTTCGCACTCCTTGCAATGGTATAAAAGAGGATTCTCACACCTCTTGTACATCACTACCTTCTTGATACAATAGGCGATTATTACTGTTCATCTTCTTCTTAACATCAACAATGGCAGAATCTTCATCTCTTCAAGATCAGATTGCATCATCATCATTGCTTGCCATCAAACCTATTCAGAACATGATCATTCAACTGAATCCATTCTTATATAATTCCTACATGTTACATGTTGTTGAATGCATCAAATACTACCCACTAGTAATTGCTCTTACGCAGGTGGAATCCGTTCCTATGTCCTTGCTATCCCAAGTATATTCCACTGCGACGTACGAAAAGAACAAGGAGAGGATCTACTTTCAAAGTTTTAAACACAAGACATCAATTTCAAAAGGCTGATTATGCTCTTTGTTAGGGCTTGCTGTCGATGCTTCAATTATCTCTCTGGACTTCACTACAACGACTCAGTTGTTTATAATGTTTTATGAAATGCGTTACACTGAGGTCCTTACTACTTTTACCAAGTTCAATAAATCCTATCTACCTCCACAATGAAATGGGTTACTCACTATTCTCCATAAGGGATTATCTGAACGGGTCGGTGGATCTGATGGATCAAATAAGTTTTTTATGACCATTATGTATGGTCTCTACAATGGCACTAACTTGGATTATGGATGCTTTATATGGTCTCAACTGGTGCAGATCTTGAACTCCTCGACCAAACATTCTGAAGTTTCTTATGGTCGTTTCTGGACCCTAGTTACCCGCTGGGCTATTAACTCTCTCCAGATCCCTGTCATGAAGGATTTCGTGCTTTCTTCAATAGAAACCTTTCACACCAAGAAGATTATTATTGCTGATACAAAAAAATTTCCTCACAATGGTTCAATTCATGAAACCATGTATCATTGTGTTTCTGCTGAAAGTAAAGTGATGGCTGTGTACATATTGCTTCCTCCCAAGAATACTCAACAATTGACTCTTGAGATGCAAGCGGCTCTGGATGATGTTGAGAAACCAGCCAAGCGAGGAAAGAAATTCCATTCTAAGAATGTGGAAACCAAAGAGTCTTCTTCCAAGATAGCTAAATCCAAGAAGCGAAAAGCTGAAAAAGCTGATTCCTTGGCTCCCAAGAAAGTTAAAAAGATGGCCCGAAAACTAAAGACTCCGTCACCTCCTAGCTCTGACAATGATGATGAGCAGAATGTTGATGAGGAAGAGGAAGATCAACGTGAAGGTTCTCCTAGGGGTAATACACAACCTAGGTCTCCCACACAAGAATGCAATCTTGATGATTCTGGTCCCACTCCCCCACCTTCACAACTAAAGACTACTATTCCACTTTCGGTTGCCCCAATTCCTCCAACTCCTAAGACTCAAACTACTTCTATTGTTCCACCACCTCCACCTATTAGCTCAATACCCATATCTACAACCCCGTTACCAACTCCCATTTTTTCCCAAGCAACTATCACCTTTACACCGGTCATCCCAATCACAACCGAATCTCCAGTCCAAGTCAACACATATGATGTGGGGGCAAAAATTGAAGATAATCCTAAAGTTACAACCGAGCCAATTTCCCCAACTCCTTCTAGTGAATCCGGTCCAGTTCTTGGAGGCATTGACTTTGAATTCGATTCAACCTACTACAGTCCATACATAATTCCAGGTGATGAAGATGAGGCTGCTCCGGTGACCAAGCAACAACTGAATAGCGTTCATGAAAAGGTCGATACGATGATTGACTCCACAAAGAAGTATAATGATGTTGTTTTGAAAGCATTCATGGATACAACTCTGCAACAATATTATGAATCTATTGATAAATCCACGGCTACTGTGGATGATTCTACTTCTCTATGAAAAAGAACCACATCTGATATCAAAGAACTCATTCAGTAATCTAAAGTTTTCTTAGACTCTCTCAAAGGTCATTCTGATACAACTGCTGCAAAGGTGCATGCCTCCATTGATTCTCTTTCTCAGTCACTTTAAGGAGAGCAAGTCAAGCTTCAGACAGTTCGTTATGATATTCTAACTGACAATAAGACTTTTCTGTCGTCTGTTGATTCTCGGTTAGAAAACCTTCAAGCTGATTTGACATTGGAAAGCAAAATCCGAGAAGATCTTTCTCAACAATCAATTACAGTTGAAGTACAAAAGGCTGAACTTGCAAAACCAGAATGGGAGATTGCTTTGTTGAAGACCGAGCGTGCGGTTTTCAGAAGCTGTGCTGGTGATGTTCTTACTATGCTGAACAATGTGGTTCATGCTCATGATCCAATTCTCACTCTTACTATCATAAATCACCTCACTTCCAAGCTCCTTCCGGCGATTGAAATTTTACGAGAAATGAATGGTGTTTCGGGGAATATTGTCCCTCTACAACAAGGGGGAGAAGTTAGATCCTAAGCTCCTCGTGTTCACCCTACTGTGAAACCGGTGATTGTTAAAACCGAACTGAAGGATAATGTACCTTCAGGTTCTGGTAGTGAAGAGAAGAAGAAAGGTGTTATTGATGAAAATGTTGATAGTGATGAAGAAAAAGAAACTATTGCTGAAGCCTTGAAACTTAAGAAAAGGGATATGGAGATAGACGAAAACCTTTGTGTTGCAAGGAAAGAGGAAGAAAGGGAACGATAGACGAAAGAAGAGTTTGATGCTCTTGCCTGCAAAAAGGATCTGTTTCCTCCATGGACTAAGGAGGGTCTGATCAAAGAAGCAATCAAGTTTCCAAGAATGTATTGGCTAGAACCTATTGTCTCTTTTGATTGTGACAACACAAAGGACTCACAATTTGACATGCCTATAACCAGAAAGGCATTTGTTTTTCACTATTTATCTAGAGTAGTTTCCTTTTATCTAGATAATTTGTTAGGGTTTTAGTATCAATATATGCATGCATGTATGCGTATAATATAGAATAGTCGATTACGTTGATTCTTGTAACCCTAATATACCTCTACAGATTGAAGTTCTTTATCGAGCTCTTCTGGGGTATCTTTGCATTAATCATTTGACATATTTAGTGCACTACTTGTGTTCTTCATTACGTTCTTATTTATATTTTGCTTAGAATCATACGATCCTGATAGAACATTATTCTAACAATTGGTATCAGAGCAGGAGATTGTGTTGATCAATACACTTTACTTCTGTATTCACAAATATTTAGTGTTTCTTCTTTTATCGAAGTCGTCGTCTTCTTAACGACAACTACTCAGTTTTTGATAAAACCCTAATCTCAAGTTTACAAGTAAGATTCTAGCATATCACCATGTCTCACGACGATACGCATACAAACCCAATTAACATCTCAAACAGCATCGGATCTACAACTAGAGTTCCCATACTCTACACTCAAGACTACGAAGTATAGGCTCATCACTTTGAAGATTACGTGGTTGGATCTGAAGATAATGGCTATCTCATCTGGGAAGCCATCATTCTTGGACCATTTGTGCATTCAGAAACAAACATGATCCTCAAGACACAGAAGGATTACAACAAGTTGGTGACAGATGTTCAAAAGATGCCACAAGATGAGAAGGATAAGATCCTGTGTAATGTTAAAGCCATGCGAATGATAAGATTCACCTTACAATCTGACACCTTTCGGCTTGTAGGCTCATGCATAGTTTCTAAGGAGATCTGGGATAGGTTGAAGGAACTCTACTGAACTGATGAAGATCTGGAACACTCCATTCAAACTCTGTTGCTGTCAGAATTTGGAGTTTTTGAACAGAAACCTGAAGAGAAGCTCATTCAGACCTTTGATCGGTTCAATCATCTTTTAAGTAAGATGATCAAGCAAGGAATTGAGAGGAAGCTGATCGAACAGAAAGTTACATTCATGAATGGGCTCAGACCAGAATGGATGGCTGTGGTTTCCACTGTGAAGGCGCATGAACAGTTCAAATCCTACTCACTGGCGAAACTAGTTGGGATACTAAAGTTACATGAAAGTGTTGTAACTAAGGAGGCGAAAGTGGTCTCTGGCATGGGATCGCTGGCTCTTGTCTCTAAAGGAAAAAGTTCTGTTGAGGAAGAAGAAGAGTCAGACATGTCAGAATGTGATCTTACAAGTGAGGAGTATGCTTTAATGATAACAAGTCCAAAGAAATTCGCAAGAAGAAAATTTCCCACCAATAAGAACCGAAATTGGTAGGGAAGTTATAGTTCTGAGAAAGCAAAAGAGGAACTGAAAGTCTCTTCTCAAAAGGTGGAAGAGAAAAAGGAAAACAAGCTTGCAGGAGACTCTGGATATGACTGCAACTATTGTCACGGCAAGAACCACTTTGCCAAAGATTACATGTTAAGAAAGATGGTTGAGAAGAGAGAGGGTGAAGATGATGAAGCGTATTACATGCGTAAACTTGAAGAAGTCAAGAAGAAAAAGGCTTCCAACAGCTCGATAAATGCACTAATTGTACAAGAAAATGCAGGGGAAGATGAGTTCGTTGGTGTAGAAGTTTGGTCAACAGACTCTGAAGACGAAGAGGTTAGAAGACCCACTCATGGAAAGGCGTTTGTGGAAAAGAATGAAGGTTCTGGTGGAAAATGATTTATCGTCACTACTGGTCTATCAACCGAAAGTGCAGACACAGAACCGAACATGACTGAAAACAAGTGTTTTGCAGCCAAGCCGGTGAGTGAGAAGATCAACGACTATGATCGATTGATCAAAAAGGTACATTCTATCCTTGAATCTCTTAAAATTCCCAAAACTTAATATCTAGAAGAATTAAATGAACTAAACTTTCAATTTTCCAACCTAAGTAGTAGCCTCATGCAAACCCGCTTAGCAAACTCTAATCTAACTTACCAACTCAGCAGGGTGTTGGAAAGAAAATACAAAGAGACAATTTAAAACTTTTAAAACAAAGAAATGTTTTCTGTTTAATTGCTAAGCGTCTTTATACTAATATTGCTCAATTACATCTTAATTGTGAAGTTGGAAAGAAAATACATAAAATGATTTTGCCCTTTCTTGAATTTAAGGAAGATGATGTTATAGCTGAGTGTGAATCAGAAGTATCCTCTGAAGAAACATCCATGTCATATAGGCTAGGTTTAGATAAGATAGAAACTTTCATCGATTCTAAGGAACATAAAAGTATGTTAAAAGATATCTTAGATGAAAATGATAGGCTGAAAATTAAAACCGAAACTATACAAACATTCGATGAATCAAATGCCAAAATTGTCAAGGATAATAAAATAAACATAGATAATTCTTCTGAATTTGAAACGGAGAGTGAAATGAGTGAAATCTCAGTAGAGGATGTTGTTGATTGTTCTAAGTTTGTGAAAAATGAAGCCAAGAGCGAAAAACCTCTTATTTCAGAAAATTCAGTTGAGTTTGCTCGTCTGTCAAAGGAATAGAAACCGAAACTCAAAGAAAAGGCCTTGGTCTATCAGAAGGTACAGACCGTACCAAACCAAGTTTATGCTGTGACTGGAGTCACTCGAAGACAAACAACAAAATTAAGGATAATAGTTGACGAGGATAACGCTGAAGGATGTGAAGACTATTTCTGGTCTGCTCCCATTGACAATGCAGATGAAACTGTGGGTCTGTCTGAGAAAACCACATGGATAGTCAAAGGACGATACATACCAGAACCCATCAATAAACCTTCCAGTTTCGACATTCCCAGCACAAGCGGAACTAAAGATGTTCTTGTAAAACCATTAATGCAACCTGATGTTCCAATCGAGAGGAAAGAACCGAAAGGTCCACTCAAGAGACAGGAAACACCGGAAGTTCAAACTAAGGAAAGTACCGAAACCAGAACGGAAGATAAGACAACTACAACTCAGAAGGAGAAACCAAAGGCCAGCTTCAATGTTCACAAATCTCAGAAGGAGCTAGCTGAATAGAAAAGACTCAGAAATCAAAGATATGCCTCGAATCTGAATGAACGGAAAAGGCATTGGAATTCTCAAAATCTTAACTATGAGCCTCCTAGGAAAGAATCCATTGATAAAGGAAAGGAAAAGTCAAAGGAAGATTTCAGTCCTAATTCCTATTATTCCAAATCCCAAAACCGAAAGTCAAGTCTCGGTTCTAAACCCAATTTCTGTCATCATCCCAGTTTCGGTCCTCGACCCAAGTTCGGTCCTAAACCGAGATTCGGCTCTCGATCCAGATTCGGTCCTAAAACCAGTTTCGGTCCCAATTCTAGACATGGATCCTCCAGGTTCCAAGATGAAACAAATTCCTCTAAGGACATCAATGGAAAAGGAAAATTGCTATCAGAATCTGAGAATGAACATAAGAGATCCTCCCCTAAACCTAAGAATCAAACGAAAAAAACTAAACCATCTAATGAAGATACATTAAGATTTAAAGAAGATAAAACAAAAATCAAGGTGTTCACCATCAAAAGAAAAGATCAAACAACTCTTGTTAAATGAACTTATCTAGTTGATGCTTCTATTGTTATTCCTTTCTCTGTGAAAAACTCACCAGGACCCAAGAAACTTTGGTTTCCTAAATCTTCTTGAATTTGCAGGTAATCAGTGACGAGCAGTTTGACGACGCATGGTATATAGACAGTGGCTGATCGCATCAAATGACAGACAGAAAGGAGGAATTAAGGGAGTTTCGGTCTCTAAAGGATGGTGGTTTTGTGAAGTTTGGAAACAACTCCTATGGAACAATCAAAGGATATGGGATGATAACTAATGGAGACTTCTCTATCAGAAAGGTGGCTTATGTAGATGGATTGCAGCACAACCTCATCAGTGTCTCACAATTAGTTGTGGGCACAGGCTTGAAAGTATCATTTGATGATGCAGGATCTAAGATAATAGAAAAACAAACCAAGAAAGTTCTGCTGCAACCTGCACGAAAAGGAGAAATGTATCCTCTGAATCTTAATCCTATTCGAGGGACACCAGCTATCTGTCTGCTATCAAAGGCAAACACTGATGAAAGTTGACTTTGGCATCGACGTCTATCTCACTTGAACTTCAAAGATATCAACAAATTAGTGATTGGTGATCACGTTCGAGGTCTTCCTCTTCTCAAGTTCGAAAAGGAGCATTTATGTGCAGCATGTGAAATGGGTAAGCAGAGCAGAAAAAGCCACCCTACACGCATTAATACCAAGATAGTGGAAGCACTTGAACTGTTACATATCGATTTGTGTGGACCTTCTGCTATAGAGAGTATCGGTGGAAGTAAGTACATTCTAGTTATTGTAGATGATTTTTCACGCTTCACGTGGGTTTTCTTTCTTAAACAGAAATAAGATGCAACTCCCAAGCTGAAGATGTTCATCAAGCAAGTGGAAGTTCAATTAATGAAGACAGTGAGAAACATCAGAAGTGACAATGAGATGGAATTCAAAAACAAGGATTTCGAAGACTTTCTGGCTGATAAGGGGATAACACACAATTTTGGGCCCCTTATACACCACAGAAAAATGGGATTGTTGAAAGACGAAACCGATCGTTGTGTGAAGCAGCTAGAACCATGCTCAGTTATGCCTTTCTACCTCTATACTTTTGGGCTGATGCCATTGCTGCTGCCTGTTATAATCAGAATCAGTCCTTGCTCAACAAGAGATTCTCGATAACTCCGTATGAGATCTTAAACAATCGGAAACTAAACGTCAAGTTTTTCCACATTTTCGGTTCCAGGTGTTTTATCTTTAATTCTAAAGAAAACCGAAATAAGTTTGATGTTAAAGCCGATGAGGGGATCTTTCTGGGTTACTCTCTGTCATCAGAATCATACCGGGTGTTGAACAAGCTTTCCAAAAGAATAGAAGCGACTTATTATGTCACCTTTGACGACAATTACATGAAGAAGGTTCAAAGAACAGAAGATGCTTCAGGAGACGTATTTCCAGAATCTGGATAGGTCTCGGTTCCAATATCCAATCTGTTTGATGAATACATTCGGTTATTTGATGAACCAGAAAAGGCAATACATTCGGAGGCAACAACAGCAGACAACAAGGTAGATAATCTAAAGAAACTCATAGACGAAGCTGCCAAATCAATGGAAACCGAAACACCTACTCCTAAACCATCACCTAGTACTTCAAACACCGATTCAACGTTCCAGGGGGAGAACTCTACAACGTTCAAACCATCTGGAGTTCCTGTTGAGGGGGAGAATCACAATTCCGCCCCAATATCTAATAGTTCAACTGATACTCAAACAACTGAACCGAAATCAACAGGTGATAGTCCAATCGAGGGGGAGATACCCACTGCCGATTCTGCTGAAGACAAAGTCTTCACTTCGCCAGTCGAGGGGGAGAAGGAGAAAACAAGTGATAGTTCTACTAACGAAGGTGAAGGGGATCAGTCAGATGTTGAAGTTGAAGTTGAAGCGGAACAAAATCCAGAATACGATCCAAGCTATCCTCCGCTAGAAAAATCGACAAAAGACCATCCCAAAGAGCAATTAATTGGTGAATCCTCCAAAAGTGTTCTTACTAGATCTCAATTGAAGGCGAAACAAACAACATTATTCTCTAAAGTGGAATTTTGTATGTTTAACTCTTTTATCTCCAAAATAGAGCCGAAAACTGTAAATGCTGCACTTGATCATTCTGATTGGGTTCAAGCAATGCAGGATGAGCTCAATGAATTCGAACGAAACAGAGTTTGGAGATTTTATACCTACACCGAAAGATGCCTCTGTTGTCGGCTTGAAATGGGTGTTTAGGAACAAGATGGACAAAGAAGGGAATGTCATTCGTAACAAGGCTCGGTTGGTTGTAAAATGCTATTCTCAAGAAGAAGGGATTGATTATGAAGAAACTTTTGCTCCGGTGGCAAGGTTAGAGTCTGTTCGAATTTTTCTAGCATATGCCGCTCATAAGAACTTCGAAGTTTTCCAAATGGATGTCAAATGTGCATTCTTGAATGGAGAATTAGAAGAAGCTATCTATGGGCTAAAGCAAGCACCAAGTGCCTGGTATGAAACGCTTACTCACTTTCTAAAAATGTCAAACTTTAAACAAGGTTCGGTTGACCCAACCTTCTTTCGAAAGAAGGAAGGAGAACATTTGATGATTGTTCAGATTTATGTCGATGATATCATCTTCAGCTCCACGAATCCTAGCTTAAATGCTGAATTCAGAAAGTTGCTGGAGACTAAATTTGAAATGAGCACAATGGGTCCAATTAACTTTTTCCTTAGCTTGAATATTAGACAGGGACCAGAAGGTATCTTTATAAACCAGGAAGCATACACCAGAAATCTGCTGACTAAATTTGGAATGAAGGGTGATTCAAAAGTAAAGGTTCCTATGGCATTCGGCACCAAGTTAAATCGATCCCTGGAGAAACCGGCTGTGGATATAACGCTTTATCGACAAATCATAGGATCCCTTATGTATCTAACAGCTAGTAGACCGGATATCATGTTCTCTGTTTGTTATTGTGCCAGGTTTCAAGCTAATCCAAGAGAACCCCACATCCTTGCTGTGAAGAATATTTTTCGATATCTGAAGAAGACTTCATCTCTTGGTCTCTGGTATCCTGCATGATCTGGATTCTTCATACAAGCCTTTTCAGATGCTGATCCTGGAGGATGTGGACTGGACAGGAAAAGCACTACCGGAGGATGTCAATTCCTTGACGGAAAACTTGTCAGTTGGCAATCAAAGAAACAAACCTGTGTTTCGTTATCCACAGCAGAAGCAGAATACATTGCTGCCGCATCATGTACCTCTCAGGTTGTTTGGATTCAAAGTCAGTTAAGAGATTATGGGTTGAGTATGAAAAAGATCCCTCTCTATTGTGACTCTGGAAGTGCAATCAGGATTTGTCATAATCTAGTGCAACATTCGAAAACCAAGCACATTGCACTTAGGTATCATTTCATCAAGGATCATGTAGAAGATGGGAAAGTAGAAGTACATTTTGTTCGTTCTGCTGATCAACTGGCTGACATCTTTACTAAAGCCTTACCAGAAACAACCTTCAGTAAAATCTTACAAGGTTTGGGTATGATGGAAGGAGAGTCGGTACCGAATCCTCAAATATCTCTTTAAAATTAAGACAACCGAAATAGACAGACCGCTCGGTCTATCTCTGCTCTAGATTTTTGGGGAACCGACATGGACAGACCGCTATGTCTATCTCGGCTCCGTAATTCTCCGGAACAGAGGAAAATGGAATGATCGATTTATTTTGCTACTCTCATTAATAAGATAAGGTTTCGGTTGTATATTTTAAGTTATTCTGTTTTTATTCTTTTTCAGAAAATTTCAAAAATCCAAAAATATTTTATCTTTCTGTTTTTATTCTTTTTCAGAAAATTTCAAAAATCCAAAAATATTTTATCTTTCTGTTTTTATTCTTTTTCAGAAAATTTCAAAAACCCAAAAATATTTTCTCTTTCTGTTTTTATTTCTTTTTCAGAAAATTACTTAAAAATATTTTATTTGTTTCAATTGCTTGTTTGTTTGTTTGATGTCTGTCATTAATAGGTAAACACAAGTATAACCGTCGATAGATCTAAAGCAGGTATGTTTCAACTTTCACACAACCTAGTTAAGGGTCCCTAGAAGCATGTTGTTGTATGTTGTCATAAGCCTCTATGATCTTGACTTAGCCTTAATGATTCGATCGATACCCATTGTTTCTTCCAAATCAGGCTATTTTACCTCACTCGGTCTAGAGCTACCTTACTCTTCTCATTTGAGTTAAGAGTTTCTTTGCTCTGTCACGCTTATCTAGTAGAAGGTACATTTGGTTCCTTAACCACCTCCTTATATTCTCCATCTACCTTCGGTTCACTAACGTAACCCTTGAGACTTTCGGTCTTTACCACCGAGATTTATGGTTACACAACATCGGTGTTTATGATCTTGGATACGATTACCACGTTCTAAGTGAAACCCAAAATCTGACACCAAAAATGAATTGACGGTGAGTGATATACTCAAGCATTTACTGGTTACCTAAGGAAATCTCTTTTTATTTTGCGTGATCTCTTATGAAATCGTCTACAGCTAAGACACTTCTTCCCAAAGAGGTCCATTTTTTTTTATTTTTTATTTTTTATTTATTTTTTTTTTTTTTTTTTGAGATTTCTGCTTCCCATAAGTCATTAACATAATAAATCCCACCTACCTTTTCAATAGATCACATCAGTCTCACAGGTACCTCTACCAACAATCGGTTTTAAGTTAAAACTCGATGTTCAGTTGGAGGACAGCCACCCAATGCCTATGATCAAAAGAAGCCTTTCAATGTTTATTAACAAGCAGTTGATCGTATTTTTCGGGAAACCACACAAGCACTTCAAGTCTCTCTTGACTTTGAACGAAGTGATTCTTGCCCGGAATCCTCTGCTTTCTGTCTTCTAAAAAGACATCACTCACGTCCAATACACACTTTCTTTATTTCTTTATCTTTCACACTCTTATGCACGGAAATTAACATTTTCCAACATTCTTATTGTTGTTTGATATAAGTTTTGGTTATCGGTTGTGACCAAACAAGGGGATATAGGGAATTTCAAATGGTATGAAGATAAGATTTAGGTGCGTGAATTGGATCCGTTTCAAACTCACGCGTGCTTACGTTTTCCTAGGATTAACCACACTGTCAAATCGCACTTTTTCAGGCGACGTTTTAGCAACCTCATCATCACGTTTTTTCTCTCTCCAGGCAACAATATAAATAGGGGTGATCGTTTTATTTATCATTTACCAATCTTGAATTATCTCTCTCATACAAGTTCACACTGTTCATCTTCTTCTTCATTCATCAATGGTGACTTCATCTTCTGCACATGATCAAACTGCAACATCCTCCCTGCTTACAATCAAACCCAACCAAAACATGATAATCGAAATGAGTCCATTCTTATATGACTCATATATGCTGCATGTTGTGGAATGTCTAAAGTATTCCCACCTTTTATTAGCCCTAACCCAGGTTAAAGTGGTTCCAATGTCGCTGCTATCACAAGTCTATCATCGGCGACTTATGACGAGAATAAAGATCGCATCTACTTCACCATTCACGACAAGACATCCTCGATCTCTAAGGCCAAGTTTTGTTCACTTCTAGGGCTTGCAGTTGATTCTTCAATCATCTCGCCTAATTTCATCACTACAACACAACTCTTCACAATGATGTATGAGATAGGATACACAGATGTGCTTACATCGATTGCAAAGGTCAAGAAATCGTGTTTGCCATCGCAATGGAATGGGTTGCTGACATTGCTAATCAAGGGTTTGGCGGAAAGAAGTGGTGGCTCAGACACAACAAGCAAAGGTTTTCTTACCATTCTTTATGGTCTATACAACGGGATCAACCTTGATTATGGCACTATAATCTGGTCCCAAGTAGTGCATAGTTTAAACACAACGACCCGTCACTCAGAGATCTCTTGTGGTCGTTTCTGGACCCTGATTACAAAGAAGGACATGGATTCCTTGGAGATACCTTTCATGAAGGATGCTCTTCTTGCCTCTATTGCTTCATTCCACACAAAGAAGATCATCTTATCCGATCCGCGTAAGTTTCTCCACTATGGATCGATTCCGGAATCTATGTACAGGTGTGTTTCGGCATAAAGCAAACTGATGGCCGATTACAGTAAAATCTCTCCTATTGGTCCAAGGGTTCTGTCTGAAGAACAACAAGCCCAACTGGATGCCTTGGATCAGCCTGCTAACAGAGGCAAACGGGTAGTAAAGAAAGAAAAAGAAGAAACTAAGAAGAGTAAGCCAAAATCTTTAAAGCGAAAGTCTGGTGAAGGAGATTCTTCTCAATCAAAACCGAAGAAGATAAAGAAGATGGCTAATAGACCCAAGGGGAAGTTTTCTCCTGGACCTGATACCGTTGAAGACCAAGAAGCAGAAGCGGAGAATCCTCAGGTTTCCACCAGAGAGCCCACACCTCGAAGATCTCCAACCCCTCCTCCATCTTATAAAAATACCCAAATTCCAACCCCACCTCCATCTCCCAAAACTACTAAAATTCCAACTCCTCCACCATCTCCTAAACTCACTAAAATTTCCAGGCCACCTCCATCACCAAAACAGAAAGCTCCACTTTCTGTTCCTACCGATATACCACCCATTCTTACTGAACCAACTTCTCTACCCACTTCAACCATCATTACCTCTGTTCCTGTCTCAACTACACCTATCTCAACTCCTCTTATAACTGAATCCATCACTACCACCATTCCCAAAATCCCAGTAGAAGTCAATGTATCTGATACAGGGGTTACTACTGTGATTGATACTCTTATTATCAACATACCACCATCCCCAACCCCATCATCTACCTCTGGTGCTACTCTTGGTGGAGATGATGAGGATTATGATTCGTTGTATTACAGTCCTTACAGGATTCCAGCAGCTAATGATGCTGATGCTCCTGTCACCAGTCAACATATACAGGACATCAATGAAAAGTTGGATCGACTGCTTGAAGATAGCAAAGCTTATGGCAGTGTTGTTTTAAAAGCCTTTTTGGAGACTGCCATTCAGCAATACACCGAGGCTATTGATAAATCAACAGAAGTAGTTGATAAGTCAACCACATCTTGTTCAAAGGCCACAAAGGAGGTTACTGAGGTTGTTCACACAAATTAGATTTTCCTTGATTCTCTTAAAGCTCATGCTGACACAAATGTGGCCAAATATCAAGCTTCGATGGACTACTTCTCTAAAACTCTTCAGGATGAAACTACAAAATTTGAAGCCCTTCGTACTAATCTCAAAACAGAATCCACATCTTTTCTTCAATCTCTGGATTCTCGTTTTGCTTCTCTTTCTGCAGAAAGTGCGTTGAAGGAGGACTTGATAAAACACCAAGCGACAAATGATCTCCAAAAAGTTCAACTGGCCCAGGCAGAAAAAGAGATCTCTCTGCTAAAAACTCAAAGGGCAGTTTATCAAAGTTGTGCTGGTGATGTGAAAAATATATTGACTACTCTTCTTGAAGCTCATGATCCCTTCTTGACCTTAACGATCCGGAAGAATCTCCAGACCAAACTCCTTCCTGCAATTACAATTCTCAGTGAGATGAAGGGTGTCTCGGAGAAGGTCTTTCTTCCGAAACAAGGGGGAGAAGAGAGTATAGAAAAAACATAACCGAAGGATAATTTAGCTTCGGTTTCTGGAAAGAAAGTTCAAGCTGATAATGATACTAATACTGAAGAGACTATCGCTGAAGCCTTTAAAAGAAAGAAGAGGGACAAAGAGCTTGATGAAACAATGAAGGTGGCACAAGAGACAAAAGAAAGAGAGAGAAAGAATAAGGAAGAGGAGGATGTCTTGCAATGCAAGAAGACTCTGTTTCCAGAATGGGACAGAGATACACTCATCAATCAGGCGATTGAGTTTCCTTATATGTACTAGTTGGAACCGATTGCTTCGTTTGATTGCGATAATTCAAAGGACTCGCAGTTTGACATGCCAATCACAAGAAAAGCATTTACCATTCATTGCTTCAATGTCACTGCTGAGGTTCCTCATCCCAATCTGAAGGTTGACAGAGAGTTAGTCGATTTCTATTTGAAGAATGGTCAACCACAGTACTTGACTTGGAGTGCACAGAAAATTACAAGACTCAAGGTACTGAAACCATCACTTGTTGGGAGGTTTGTGAATGTAAACATCAAGATCAACCGTGGTACAGCAAACACGGAATATTTTATTTCTCTGGCAGATCTTCCCAACCTTAATCCACATGATTGGATTTTGCTATACAACATTCTGCTCTCAAATCAAAGGGAGTATGAGCCAATTCTAAAACATCTAAAGAGAATGTTGGCCTCCTATGTCCATGAGCTTGCCACCATGGATCAGGAGATAGCAAAGGTGATGAACAAGAAACCATCTGTCAAGCCAACGTCTAAACCCGGTGATGTGAATAAGATGAAGTTGGGGCAGATTGATTCAACAAACTTGACTGTCATGTTCATGAAGGGTGAAAGGCACAAGTTTCTGTTTGCTTTGGTTGACAAGCATCTATTTTCAAAAGACTTTCTGGAGCATATAATCAATATCATTCATCGATGCAAGCAGAACTCAGCAGCAGATAAAAAGAACTTCATAGATATGCTTCGGTGGTACATAACGTTTAGACATCACATTCTGGCCATTATACCGAGGATATTTGAAACCGTGAAAACACCATCTGTTGTGAAAAGGGAATGAAGTTTCTGCTCCAAGGACGCAAAGGGGGAGATTGTTAAGTATTTTCGTGTTGCGTCTTGGGCCTTTTGTTTTGTAATCGGATTGGGCTTGTCCATCCGTATTTATCTAGAATAGTTTCCTTTTATCTAGATAAGTTGTTAGGGTTTTAGTATAAATATATGCATGCATGTATGCGTATAATATTGAATAGTCAATTACGTTGATTCTTGTAACCCTAATATACCTCTACAGATTGAAGTTCTTTATCGAGCTCTTCTGGGGTATCTTTGCATTAATCATTCGACATATTTAGTGCAATACTTGTGTTCTTCATTACGTTCTTATTTATATTTTTCTTAGAATTATACGATCCTGATAGAACATTGTTCTAACAAGATATTATCGTCTCATTATTCACTCGTGATAAAATCCATGAAGTGAATCCAAATGAGTGTGGGTTGAATCTAATACTCAGCCCTTATGAGTACTCATGAATGTTGTAGCAACTATTGCATTTTCTAAAGCACTTTAGACAAATCATACAAGCCAAATTCACGACAGTCTTGATTCATATCTACTTCCAACATATGACCGACTGTGGATGGTTTGAATAACCTGGTGATTCGGGAGAATGACCTAGTTATTCTGGAAGTCAAAACATGCAAAGTGAAACAGAAAATAATACTACTTCTGTATCGCCTCAACACTTTGAGCGTAAATAAAACACCTTTTATCTAAGCACCATATTGATCACTCATTATTCATGTTTCAATTAATCAACTTAATACTTGAATTTAAACAGTAGTGATGCCATGCTCCAAACATTCATACTATGTTTCTCTAAACAATAGCTATGCAATACTCTAAGTATGCACACTACGTTTACATATGGTCATCTCTTTGTGAAATGTATATCAATTGAATATGACTTCAATGATTCTAATTTCACAATCCCAATCTTTATTGTAAATGTAAGAATACCAAGTTCTTGTCATTTACCGTAATCCATGCAATGATCCTCTTGTAATGATATTCACACAAGTCACAAAGACTTGGCAACAAACATTACAAAGTATTCCAATGGAAAACAATTCCATGGATATGAAGTCTCAAATTCAAAGTACATTCCTTTGAACATCCTTCTTTGCATTAAGTTCTTTAATCTTACACAGATTCAAAGAATAACCTCCACCTATGGAAACAATTCCATATTCACATCTTGACCATCAATTTTGAACAAGAGTTGCCTCTTTCCAAAATATGTCAATACGGTCCTTACTCTATACTTCCAATTGTCCATGAGTAACCAAACTTTGGAAAAACCCAAATTGTTCTCGACAATTGCTTAATCATCTTAGTCATATCCAGTTCTAATCCCTTTTCCCTTCTTAACGCCCTAAGCATTACGAAAATTTAGAATGGATGAATATTATAACACATGCAATCGATCATATATTCGAAGCATATGGGATACAATTCATGCTATAAAATTTTTATTTGCCATGTTCTCATAATTCGAACTATGAAGAGGGATGCCGTAATCATAATTGAATTTTGAGAAAGCAACATATATAGAAATTCCTTATGTTGAACCATTCCAACATAACATTCATATATATTCTTGACTAAAGTTGATTAAAATCTCAATTTAAGCTTGTAGAATTGGAATGAAGTATAAATTTCTCTCCCTTAATTATAGTAAAACAACTTTTCAAAGCGAGTTGAAACTTTTGTTTTCTATAATTAACATTGCTAACTTGCAACATAATCATCATGCTCCCACTAGCATAATGATTATTATCTAACTAGCATAACAGTTTATGCTCCCACTAGCTTTGACATGTACCTAGAAATCAGTCAGATTTCAGATAGTATAGTGCCTTGATAAGACTTTATCAAATCATACACGTGGAGTCTAACCCTTTCCTTAGATAGCTTACATGTGAGTCAAAACCTTTGCCATTCTCATTAGTTAGTGTGCCGGTTAATCACACACGCTCCAATAATGACATGAGAATGCAAACTTCACACTTCCTATCCACTTAAATCTACTTAGTGAAAGAGTTTCCTCACTATCATTTTCATGAATCGGAGAGAAACCTTATGACACTTAGATTTTGATGGTGTATGTGTTCCTATCCATGTAAATTTGACATAACCATAATCACACGACAAGGTTAATGACAAATCCAAATTCATATGGACTGAACTTGTGCAGTCTTAATTTCTTGCCACCTGGTAGCACAAGGGCCTGCCATTACTTCCAAGTTGTTATGCAACCAGTTGAGAACTCTCAGAACTCCAATGCAAAACCGACTTTAACCGGAATGGGCACAGAATATGTCAACACGATAGGTTACAAACCTCAAGTCATGGTCTAGTGATTAACAAAACTCTTGATTAGTTCTTAAATCTATCATAAGATCCTTTTAAGACTTCCACTGACCTCTTGACATATAAGATTCTCTTTGTCAAGAACCATTCCTTGACAAAAACGAATATTCAAGAGTTAGTGCAGATTCTTATCAAGTTAAACACTTCTCATAATTGGTCTTAGTTGGTCTTTGTTTTATCCAAAACATCACAACTTACCAATTTCAAATGTACAAGAGTAAGAACACATTTTACTCTACGTTTAACAAGTGTTTTAAACCTTTCTTAAGATTATGTCACTCAAGGCTTAATCTTGGAGTATGACTCTAAGATTTAATTTTGGAACGAAGTATAATTTATCTTTTGATCTAACCATTTCAACAATTCACAATTCCTCACCTTAGTTAAACAAAATGAACTAAGGTGTCCTTAGAGGATCAATTGTGACATTGTTTCATAATCACTAAGATAATCATAAAACAAGATACTCAAGTACTCTCCCATCTCTTTAGGTTAGAGAAACTTTTATCTTTCTGCCTTATTTGATTCTTCTTACTCATTATGTCTATCATTGAAACTTCTCCAATGATCCCGAACTATACTTAAACTTGTAAATATAACCACATTTACTAAACTTTAGTAAATCATAATGAATAATCTTATCAACTTTGTGGTGGACCTGATCAGCGCACACCCAAGTGTATCCAATCCCTTTGTCCTTCACTTAATTCACATATACATGTGAACAAGGAATTAGACTTAATTTTCCCAACTATATATAAAAAAAATCTCATGATCATACAATACAAGTTGCATGATTCCAAGTTTCTATCCAACTGAAACTTGGGTGATGAAAATCTTTCCTTATTTGGTAAATTATGACACTTCCACTAATGAAAAAATCAAATCCATTTACCCATATTGCTTATCAATGGAAACATCTAATCAACAATTTTTTCACAAATGCCATTGTAAAGATACTTAAAATAAATAAAATCAAAACCATTTTTCTTTTATTTTAAAACTTTGCGGAAAAATTTATCCTTAAAATCCATATGGAAAACTTGTTGTTATCTATTCCTAAGCAATATATCATAAGTCTTAAGTAACAACTCAAAATTCTGATCACCGAACCATGCGATCGAAATCCATCTTCGCGATCAGAATCAGCATATACTTCCTTTAAGTTTCTTCACCTTTTCTTTGATTCTTAAAACATCAACATATGACCTCGTCACATTATGCAATAAGAATCTCATAATAGAAACTTAATAGAGTTAGACAATGGACTTTACCTGAAGTAGAGTCAAACCTATTGACTTTACCATCCTTAAGATGTATCAGGTAAATTTAGCAGCTTCGCAACCAATGTCTTTCCTTTGGCAACAGAATCATATGGACTCTTTGGAAATGGTACATGGGACTATCACAGACTTAACCTTTCTCTTTACCATTTGGTCAACTGAGTTGAATATGGCCGATCCCTATCCATTGGGAAGAGAAAGTTTTTCCTGGACCTCCAATGTCACCATTTTCAATGTCCAAATAGGTTTGGAAAGTAGATCTTCCAATCCAATTTGCTTTACTAATGCTCCAAATCATTGCTGATTTAGCATCATCAAGCAAATAGGTAAGATCACTAAGGGTCTTGTCGCGACCTGTCATCAGGGAGTGACTGAAGAACCAAGTCAGCAGCCAGCTACCCCGAGACTTCGACACCCGACTCTCCTGACTTGTCAATATGTGGCTTAATCCCCAAGATCTAAGCACATATGGACTTTGCTTGCCAATAGGGATTGAGTGTCTTAGAACTTATCAAGTCTTAAAACTTGTGGGATAGGGAGATTTATTGGAGGAGGTGGATGAAGTGAAGTATGATTTCTAGTCCCACAAATGCCCAACAAAGGGATTGATCTTTCACCTTGATTGCCATTTGGGATATCATCTTCATTAGGAAGCTTGTTCCTAAAGATTTGGGAAGACCATAGCTGTCTAAACTAGACATCTATAATGGGATAAATTCAAGTTAGTTGATTTAAAGTCCTTAATATAACACCCAATATGAAGTATTAAGGCTAGGACCCAACAACCTATTTATAACTGGAAGAGGGATGTCGTAATCCAAATTATAAAATAGTTGAAGGTAGGTAAATGACGATTTACCAATTTCCACCATGAAAACAAAATATTTTCTTATTAGGTTTTATTGGTTTTGAAACTCCTAGATCTTTTGAGATACATTGAACTTTCAATGGCATGTTTCAATCTCGATTGTGCCCTCTCAAATTTGTGACTGGGATGCTGAGGATCACAAACAAGGTGTGAATAACCATACAAATTAACTTGGTACCCTCAACAATATTACCTAATCGATGTGCCGGTTAACCACACACACTCCACCGATCTATAATAAATTCAAGTTACCCTTTTCCATTCTTACTAGTCCATGTTAGTGTGTCGGTTAACCACACACGCTCCACTAACGACTTGGTAAGGTACAAAGTGTAATTTTATGGGCTAGCACCTTTTCACATTTTCCTAAGTAACTAAGATTGGGAATTTATAAGTGTTTAGTTACTTAGTATTTTTCATTATACATTGAATGAAGGGAGAATTATAGTCCATTCCTACCCGTTCGGCTAACGACCCTCCACCAGTCAAGGAAGCGGTGGGTGAGAGTGGACACCCATTAAACTGCCATTTTATAGGCAGTAACCTTATACCCCCTTATAGACCGACTTCGTGAATGAGGCCTACTAATGTTAAGATTATCTTCCTCTTATACATATCTATATAATTAAAATTATAATAATAGTATAAGGGTTGAATTTTAAACTTTTTAAAATTTCAATGTTCAATTTTGAATTAAAGTATACATGAGGAGTAACTTTTCAAATTCCAAAACTTGAGGGCAAGTTTTGAAACTATTTCAAGACTCTCATAGCTTATGAGTTTAATGGTTCATTAAAATGAAGACTCTTCATTTTAATGTAACACCTTATTCTTTAAAAACACTTTAAAGAAGTGTCTCTTCAACATCCATAACTTGTGGACAAGTTATGGAGTCATTAAACTATTTAATGGAAAAAACTCTTACATTTTATGTAACCTATAAAACTTTTATGAGTTTTTAAGATTCATAAATATGACTTTTCACATAACTTGAAGACAAGTTACAAAAGCATACTTTATGAACTTCTTTTAGACTAATATGGATTGAAAACAACTAAAACATAATTTTTTCATTATCAATCTAAACTAACCCATAAATCAAGGAAACATAAAATTCTTGAAAATTCATAACTTGAGGACAAGTTATGAAGTTCATACAATTTTCAACAAGATCACGAATTATATCACCAAACAATTTGCACACAATTCCTATGATCTAGCAAAACTCATAAGCATGATTATTCATAATCAACAATTTTCAATAATAACATGAACACATATAAACTTGAAACTTTTATTATAGCATTGAAATTGGTTTAACATAATCATTACCACATTCAAAACAAGTTTTATAAACCCAAAACAGTCAAAGGTAATGATTCTAGACCAATTCCAGCACCAAAACTCAAAAATATGTTGTCTGGGGGTCCAACTCGTCTAGTGCATGAACAAACTCGGCGAGTTGGATGCATTTTGCCTTGGACTCGTCGAGTCCCTTCATGGACTCGGCGAGTCTGCTGGGCAGAGAGCACCAAAGTCGATTTTTAAGCAGTTTAAGCAAGTACAACAAGAAAACAAGCCTAGGCTCTGATACCACTGTTGGGTTTTGAGCAATCTAACACTCCTAAGTGTACATGCAACCCCAAATACCTTGGATATATGTTTTCTCTATTATAAATGCAAATATCAACTTTCCAAGGTATTGTTCTATTCTAGCATACAAAACTTTGAATAACACAAGTTAGAATAACATACCTTTCGTTGGTGCTTGTCTTCATGAAGCTTGAGTGCCTAGTGCCCCAAGTGTGACACCTCAAATGGTTCACACAACACCATAAGCACTTGGAATAACTTAGAGAGAAATTAGAACACTTCAAGAATCGGCTTTCCCTCCATGCATATCTAGTGGCCGATTTCTCACATCAATAAGATGCTTATATAGTTGTTACAATTAGGGTAAACCCTAATTGTCATGGCTTTCCATTTCCTTGGTGGCACCAAGTGTGTGTTTGAGCTTCTGGTCATGAACTCCTGCAACTTGCTAAACTAAAAACGTAAAACTAAACTAAAATAAGAAAAACTAAACTAAAACTGAAAATCTAATTTTTAACTGTCCACGTCGTGGCAAGTATATGGCCACGTCGTTGACTCTGTGAATGACAGAAAAAATTCTCTTGCTGAAAAATTAACTTTTTGTGGGTTTTTACTCCACAAGAAGGATCGATCAAATTAATGCAAATAAATAAGCTAAAAACTAAGCCGCTCCCCGGCAACGATGCCAAAAACTTGATGTGCACAAAAGTACCCACTAATTTTAATATTTATAACCTAACAAACTTAGACTATCTATGCACTTATAGGCAGTGTACCTAGTCAGATTACAGTATAGCTTAGGTAAGTTGGGTGTCGATCACAGGGAACGGTGTTCTAATTAATTTACTTACTTATTAAATTGACCTAATTTATTAACAAGTTTAATAGGGGATTTTATCTGGTTTTACAAGATCAGATGAACTTAACTCAAATTCAATAATAAAAACACACTCTTGTTTAGTTTTGAATCCACTTATCCCTTATGGCTAGTTAATGATTACAGATTATTAAATTGGTTTTTAGTTGTATTAGTAATTTAGTTCTATCTTACCAATAACTAACTAATTCACGTCTAACCATATATGTTCATACATAATTAAACACGAAACTAATTATGAATGTAAATATGCTATGTAAGATTTGTTGTGTAAACGCAATTATGATCACAATTCACGTTCTCTAGCACAGCTAAACTTTATTTATTCTAATTACTAACTAAGATTGGTCAATCCTAGCTCTAACAATTCAATGTTCACTAAATTATTAGGTAAACAGGTTCATGCAGTTTAATGGTCACTAAGCTACATAGAACATGCAATTAAGCAATTAGGTAAACAAATAATAACATGCTAGGTTATACAAATCAAACACAAGCAAATTTTTACCAACTAAGCTCAATCCATAATCATATAACTATTCATAAGTTCAAAGCTTCATCTACCTAAACAAGAGTAGCTAGATTCAGCTGCTCATCATAGTAAATAAATCAACACAACTAAAACTAATGAAAGACATGTTCTTATTTAACTAAATTATAAACCTTTACTTCTTTTGGTGTTGAAAAACCTCTTCCAGAACCTTTCTTTCGCTCTGAATCGTCTCCTGGAATTCTTTTTCTTCTGCCAAAAGCTTCCCTCTTCATAATAATCAGGAGGACTTATATAATCCTCAAAAACCCGCGCCACGTCGTGGCCAGATGCGCCACTTCGTGGGCTTCAAGTAATCCGTATCCTTCAAGGAAATCCTCCGCATCGCGATGTTTATCTTCTGGAACACCCGTGCCACGTCGTGGGCTTCACCGCCACGTCGTGAATTGAGCTCTTATCGTGAATTTATTATTTTCTTGTCTTCCAAGCCTCCCATGTTCCCCATTTTGTCACCTTTGGTCCCTCTCTTCGAAAATCCTTTGTATTGACTGAAAATAACAATTTAAACTCATAAATATCATTATTCTAAACATATTATCAATTTATTAATAAAAATGTACTTAAATACTGCCTAAAAATAAGTATAAATATGGCAATATCAAAATACCCCACACTTAGGCTTTGCTTGCCCTCAAGCAAATTTAAACTTAATTCTTAATTACTAACACTACACAGAACAATCCGACTCTAGTTCAGCCATTATGCCAAAACCTCAACGCATGCATTTGTGTCTAGAATTCTCCTAAAGTACCCCCCCCCCCCCATACTTTAAATACTAACAATCTTCATAAACACTCGCCCACTTTTTCCAAACAATGCTCATTTTATGCAACCCTCCGAATCCATCCGCAGAAAATCTCCCAACCTCAAGGTATTTTTAGTTGAGCAACCTAAGCATACATAAACTAGAATTACAATTTTTTTGATACCACTATGGAGCTCTTTTGAAATTCTTCACTTTCTTGATAATTTGATCTTTGATTTCTTTGAATTCACCACCTTATTTGATTTGATTTCTGGTATCTTCAACTTTTTGGATTTCTTGGAATTTTGATCTTTTGATCTTCACTTTATTTGCTCCAAAATTCTTCCAACTTTACTCGTAATTCTCTCTCTTTTTTTTAATATTACATGTACCTCTCTTTTTTCACTCAAAACCTATGTGCTTAAGCAGAGGCGCTCAACCTCAACCTTTATTGGTTAATGATAATAATTTTCCTGGATACATTTCAGGTTTAGGCTGCTAAACATATTGCATCCCTCAAACCAAGCGGGGTTATGTTTTTGTTCCATGATTTCACTAAAATAAGGGAGGCCACAAATGCACTATAACGTATATTGGCTCAACTAAACATTTGAACTTTCATCGGATCATCCTGCATAATACTAGCAATCATAGCTCAAATTATTATTACTAGATTCAATTAATAAAAATTTGAATTTTCAAAATTTTCTAGCAGTTTACTTTTTCTACCCCTACCCAACACTTATTTCATACAATGCCCTCATTGTATGTATAAAAACAAATCAAAATTAAAGAAAATGGAGAAAAAGGAACAGACTCCCCTGGGATAGCGGCGTGAGCATCTCCAAAAGTGTGGAAAATGTGCAATTGGACTTCCAAAAATAGAAACTCGGTGTAGAACTAGTTGAATACGTAAATAAACCACGAACAAGACTCGAAACTTCAATTCGTCAAAGTGGGTATTTGTAAGGAAAAATGTGGCAATGATAAACTGGACCACGTCGTGGCATATATCTGGACACGTCGTGATATGGGTTGAAACCGCAAACACCAAAATGCTGAATTACTACAAACTGCAAGAGTGCCACGACGTGGCATAAGGAGTCCACGTCGTGGAAACTGGGCATCAGTAGAAAATGACTTGTTTGCTTTATTTACTCTAGCAGCTTTGACCAATAGCTAACTGGTTTCCGACACTTCTATGCAAATATATTTCCCAACTATAACCTCTCTCCTAATATACCCCACACTTATCTTGAATTGTGGGTTCTGACTCACGACTCTAAGCTTCCTTGACTAGACAAAACACGACTCGAAAGTTAACCTTGTATGCTCCTTAGAATTCCAACACTAATCTGAAAAATTAGAACAACCCAAAAGAAACAAAAAGTAACATCATAGTTTTAATAAGGTTTTACATCACACACCAAAGTCAACATAAAAAAAAAACTACTCAAAAACAAAACAAAAGAAATAAAATCAATCATCATCTTGATCTTGTGCTCCACTTGGCCCTGCCTCATCACTTTGCGGACGCCATAGCTCCTCCCATGTCGGAAAATAGGGATACTGTGGTGGCATAGCAGGTGGTCGGGTCACATCCAAATATGTTCCCACCCGACTCTGAAAAGGGTCGGTGGGCACTCCCTGCACATACTGCGAAGCAGCACGCTCTCGCTCGACCTCACCTCTAACCCGCACATTCCGACGCCTTGGCCTAGCTGGTGGTTGCTGTCCCGGCTGCAGCTCCTCCTGCTCGTCATCTATCGGCGGTATAACAAAACGACCCCTGATATTCACCACCGCTCGCATCACACCCAAGACTTGAATGGTCAAGTCTGTGTCCGGGAATCGAGTAAGATTCCTCACAAAGTCATGGGTCAAAATATGATATGACCTAGCCAGGCGAGTAACCAAATGCCCCCCAGTAATCGGGCTCCCAGGCATAGAATTGGCCACTTTCTTCCCCATAAACCTTGCCGACATATAAGGCAAATCACAGCAAACCCCCCGGGTAATAAGAGTCCATAAATAAAATAGATTTTGGATGGGGACCTTGTCACCATGATGCTTGTGATTGATTGAAAACGTGATAAGGCGGTGCAAAAATCGGAAAACAGGATTCCGAATTTGTGACTCACTCGAGTCACGAGTGTTGTATTCATGGTTAGAAATGCCCCGCCAAAACTGCACATCCAAAGTACCCGGAGCAAAATCCCGTACACATCCAAGCAAGAAAGGGATAAAAAACAGAGATTGCGTCTCCACTTCCGTATAGAGTCCCATATGCCAAGCAAATTCCCGAAGGCTACACTCACGATATACATCACCCAAACGAAACACAAGTGCCCTATTGTAGGTGACATCAAGGGTGCGTTCTTCGAAACATACGGTAGAGAAAAATTCTACCGATAATTCCCGGTACACGGGTTCTTAAATGGCGAATATATTCCTCCACCCGTGACAAGTGAACGGAAATTGATCTCCAACATAAGTCTACGACTAATAACGTTCCAGCTCCGCTACCATTCCCACTCTACCAAGCCATCCCCAATCAATAATTGGGGATATTGCAAACACCCTATTGTATAACCATCCAAGCCGATTCTCGTAGGTTGTTAGCAATGGTCGAGGAATGTTTTGAGGAAACTGGTATAAAGGATGTATGCTTGCTACATCTATCGGGTCTTCCTCCTGCGGAACAGCTAGTCGTGGTCCCATTTCTGCAAACAAAAGCAAACCAAAACAGCAAACAACCAACACATTAAACAGTTTAAACATGTTCACAGAAGTCACGACGTGGCCAGGCTGTGCCACGTCGTGGGTCGCGTCGGTCACAGATTTTGACTCGGTCTATATGCATGCAGTATCTACTAAAATCAATGGTTGGGGTTTGTTCCTATGACCATTAAAGGGATATTTAATCTAAAATCAACCACTAGATTCAACCAATTTCGTGAATCATACAAAACCTAACCATGAAAACTTGAAATTGGAAGAATTACTACAAAATAATGAGTAAAACACGTACCAAATAGATTAATTGGCAAGATCTTGCAAGGAAATTGGAAGTAGAATAAGAAATTGGCTGTGGGGTTATAATGTTTCCGTTCGTGCGGCAGCCTCCAAGTGGGAATGAGAATTGTCAGTCAAAGGGTTTTAAGGAAATGGTCCCCCCTGATTTTTAAAGGCCACGACGTGGCTGGCTATGCCCACGTCGTGGACCTTAAATCGTTTTTTATGATCGCGCATTCCTTTTAACCCACGACGTGTCTGGGCTATGCCCACGTTGTGGAAACTGCCAGATGCAAAATTTTTAATAATGTTTATCATATTAACTAATTACTTTGCATATCATTCATTATTTAAAGTTCCCTACAGCTAATTCTCTACTAATTACCGGTTTTTTAGATGATGAATCGATGTCTTTCCTAATTAAAAAGAAAAGAAAGAAAAGAAAATTTTAAAAAAGAAAATGCAAACCAAACTCGGGTTGCCTCCTAAGAAGCGCTTCTTTTTCTTGGAGTCTTGAGCTGGACTCCGTGCCTTCTACGTTGAATCTTCGGAAGACTCTACCACCAGGATCTTTTGTTCCTTGAACCACCGTTTATAAGCTTGAACTCTCCTTTTATACGCCTTCTTTGAATTTTCCTTTTTAGCTTTTCCATCTTCTTCAAGCTTGTGTTTTGTGCCCTTTGTTTGTTCCTTGCACTCCATAACATTCTCCTCTTCTTTCACTACCGGCCTTGCTACTTTTAAAGTGCCTTCCTCTTCATCACTTGTCATTTCCTCGTCCTCTTTGCTCACCCAAGAAGGCGGGCTCTTGTAAGCTATGACTTCAATCAAATATGGAACACTTGCCCTTGGTTTTGTCCTTTTGACTTGATGAACTGCCTTTATCTCTTCTTCCATAAGCTTTTCCAGTTCTTCTAGTTCATTCTCTTCATTAATTGTGAACACCTATTCTTTATCTTCTTGAAAGTCATCCTTTATCCTAAAGGCTTCTTGTTCATCTCCAACCCTCAAAGTTAGCTTAGACTCGCGGATATCAACAAGGGCCCCAGCAGTGTTAAGCAATGGCTGACCAAGGATTATCGGAACATCCAGATCTGCTTTCATGTCTAATACTACAAAGTCTATCGGAAAAACAAATTTTCCAATTCTCACCAAAATATCCTCCACTATGCCTCGGGGTTTTGTCACCGAACGGTTTGCCATGTGAATCTTCATTTTTGTAGCCTTCATCTTCTGAATCTCCAATTTTTGATAAAATGAAAAAGGCATTAGATTAATGCTAGCCCCGGAATCGGCTAAAGCATTAACCTTCATTTTATTCCCAAACTCGCATGGAAGAGTGAGGCGTCCAGGATCCCCCATCTTTTCTGGTGTTTCTCCCAACACAGCTTTTGAAGTTTGTTCACTTAGAATCACTGTAGACTGCTTCTTTAATTGCCTTCTCATATCTATCAAGTCTTGTAGTAATTTCTGGTTCTCGGGAGCTTTGGATAAGGACTCAACAAAGGGAGTATTAATTGGAATCCCTTTCACATGCTTCACAAACTCTAAATGTTCCTTCTCCAGTTGACTAAGTGCTGCGTGGGTGGGAAATGGAATAGGTGGATGATAAGCTGGAATAGGCTCAAAGGATTTTTGCTCAGACTTGCGCCATGTCGTGGCCAGAAGAGTGCCATGTCGTGGACAGCCTGGTTCAACACTTTCTCCATTTTCGATCCTTAATTTCTTGGGCTGCTGCGGTTCTTCTTCCAACGCCTCCAGGAACTCAGATATTGTATCTTCTTCAGTATCGATGGCCATTACGTGAGATTGGGCTTTTACTTCGGGATTCTTCGAGGACAATTTTTCATGAACTAAAGTGGCTAGTTGACCAAATTGTACTTCAAGGTTATGGATGGAGGCTTGCTGGTTCTTTATCAATGTTTGTTGTTCCATGATAGCCGAATCCATGGCATTGTGTCTCTTTTCCGAAGCCTCCATAAACTTCATCAAAATGGTCTCTAGGTCGGGTTTCTTCTTGGTTGGTGGTTGCTCCTTTTGATAAAGGCCTCGACATGTCTGCCTATACTTCTCTTCTTTTTGTTTCTTATACTCTTCATATGGCAGCCACTCCTTCTTCGGTTTCCTCCAGTCCTCATCAAACTTATCCCCACTAGAGTAGCACACTTGAGCTTTTCTGTTCCCAAATTCATCCACATTGCAGTCCTTGGTCAAGTGTGGACCACTGCATCGCTCTCACCCCACTCTTATGGCATGTATCGACTGGTCCATTTGTGTTATCCTGCGATCCATGTTATTCAACATGGCCATGACAGCTGCAATTTCTTCAGTTTGGGCCCCTCCACCGCCTTTGCTTCCATCTTGCCTTGGGTTATGGTATTCGCGGGAGTGTTTCGCGAATTCTTCAATTAGCTCCTTGACCTCCCTTGGATTTTTCTTTATCAACGGTCCTTGAGAATCAAGGAGTTGTCTTGTCATCACATTGACCCCATCATAAAAGATTGACATCTCTTGTTGTACATTTAGGTCATGTTGCAAGCAATTTCTGAGTAAGACCTTGTACCGCTCCCATGCTTCGTATAGTGACTCCCCCGGCTGTTACTCAAAGTTGGCTATTGCCTTCTTGAGTTTGGCTATCTTGGATGGCGGGCAAAACTGGTCCAGGAATTGCTCACGCATTTGAGCCCAAGTGGTGATTGTACCCGGTGGGAGTGCTTTTAACCACTCCTTAGCAGCTCCTTTGAAAGTGATGGGCAACATCCTAAACAAGACTGTGTTCCTGTTGACATTTGAGACATTGAAGTAATCTGCAATGTCGTTGACTTCATCTAGATGCTTAAAAGCATCCTCATGGTCTTTCCCAAAAAATGGGATGTCCTTCAGCGCAGTCAATATGTGTCCCTTCAGCTCGAAGGTGGCAGTGGCAGGTATTGCGGGTTGGACTAAACCGGGACCCATATCTTCTCGGATCCGCTTCTTGTATACTCCCATGGACATTTCTTCAATTGCTGCCATCTCGTTCCTTGGCTCGTTCTCGGGTTCACTTGTGTGTTCTTCAAATTCTGGCTCGGTATCGTATTCAGACTCGGTTTGCACGGGTGTATGATCCAAATGCTCAAGATTGCTCTTGTGCTTCGCTGATGAACTTGACTCTCCTATCTTCTTTCCCAACTTCCTAGAAAAGGCTGACTTTAATTCTTGCAAGGGCGTCTTTTTCTTGTGAAGTGCAGAATCGGGGTCTTCCAGTGGTGGCACCAAGTGTGTGTTTGAGCTTCTGGTCATGAACTCCTGCAACTTGCTAAACTAAAAACGTAAAACTAAACTAAAATAAGAAAAACTAAACTAAAACTGAAAATCTAATTTTTAACTGTCCACGTCATGGCAAGTATATGGCCACATCGTTGACTCTGTGAATGACAGAAAAAATTCTTTTGCTGAAAAATTAACTTTTTGTGGGTTTTTACTCCACAAGAAGGATCGATCAAATTAATGCAAATAAATAAGCTAAAAACTAAGCCGCTCCCCGGCAACGGCGCCAAAAACTTGATGTGCACAAAAGTACCCACTAATTTTAATATTTATAACCTAACAAACTTAGACTATCTATGCACTTATAGGCAGTGTACCTAGTCAGATTACAGTATAGCTTAGGTAAGTTGGGTGTCGATCACAGGGAACGGTGTTCTAATTAATTTACTTATTAAATTGACCTAATTTATTAACAAGTTTAATAGGGGATTTTATCTGGTTTTACAAGATCAGATGAACTTAACCCAAATTCAATAATAAAAACACACTCTTGTTTAGTTTTGAATCCACTTATCCCTTATCGCTAGTTAATGATTTACAGATTATTAAGTTGGTTTTTAGTTATATTAGTAATTTAGTTCTATCTTACCAATAACTAACTAATTCATGTCTAACCATATATGTTCATACATAATTAAACACATAACTAATTATGAATGTAAATATGCTATGTAAGATTTGTTGTGTATACGCAATTATGATCACAATTCACGTTCTCTAGCACAGCTAAACTTTATTTATTCTAATTACTAACTAAGATTGGTCAATCCTAGCTCTAACAATTCAATGTTCACTAAATTATTAGGTAAACAGGTTCATGCAGTTTAATGGTCACTAAGCTACACAGAACATGCAATTAAGCAATTAGGTAAACAAATAATAACATGCTAGGTTATACAAATCAAACACAAGCAAATTTTTACCAACTAAGCTCAATCCATAATCATATAACTATTCATAAGTTCAAAGCTTCATCTAGCTAAACAAGAGTAGCTAGATTAAACTGCTCATCATAGTAAATAAATCAACACAACTAAAACTAATGAAAGACATGTTCTTATTTAACTAAATTATAAACCTTTACTTCTTTTGGTGTTGAAAACCCTCTTCCAGAACCTTTCTTTCGCCCTGAATCATCTCCTGGAATTCTTTTTCTTCTGCCAAAAGCTTCCCTCTTCGTAATAATCAGGAGGACTTATATAATCCTCAAAAACCCGCGCCACGTTGTGGCCAGATGTGCCACGTCGTGGGCTTCAAGTAATCCGTATCCTTCAAGGAAATCCTCCGTGTCGCGATGTTTATCTTCTGGAACACCCGTGCCACGTCGTGAATTGAGCTCTTATCATGACCTCGTCACATTTTGAAATAAGAATCTCAGAATAGAAACTTAATAGAGTTAGACAATGGACTTTAGCTGAAGTAGAGTCAAACCTATTAACTTTACCATCCTTAAGATGTATCAGGTAAATTTAGCAGCTTCGCAACCAATGTCTTTCCTTTGGCAACAGAATCATATGGACTCTTTGGAAATGGTACATGGGACTATCACAGACTTAACCTTTCTCTTTACCATTTGGTCAACTGAGTTGAATATGGCCGATCCCTATCCATTGGGAAGAGAAAGTTTTTCCTGGACCTCCAATGTCACCATTTTCAATGTCCAAATAGGTTTGGAAAGTAGATCTTCCAATCCAATTTGCTTTACTAATGCTCCAAATCATTGCTGATTTAGCATCATCAAGCAAATAGGTAAGATCACTAAGGGTCTTGTCGCGACCTGTCATCAGGGAGTGACTGAAGAACCAAGTCAGCAGCCAGCTACCCCGAGACTTCGACACCCGACTCTCCTGACTTGTCAATATGTGGCTTAATCCCCAAGATCTAAGCACATATGGACTTTGCTTGCCAATAGGGATTGAGTGTCTTAGAACTTATCAAGTCTTAAAACTTGTGGGATAGGGAGATTTATTGGAGGAGGTGGATGAAGTGAAGTATGATTTCTAGTCCCACAAATGCCCAACAAAGGGATTGATCTTTCACCTTGATTGCCATTTGGGATATCATCTTCATTAGGAAGCTTGTTCCTAAAGATTTGGGAATACCATAGCTGTCTAAACTAGACATCTATAATGGGATAAATTCAAGTTAGTTGATTTAAAGTCCTTAATATAACACCCAATATGAAATATTAAGGCTAGGACCCAACAACCTATTTATAACTGGAAGAGGGATGTCGTAATCCAAATTATAAAATAGTTGAAGGTAGGTAAATGACGATTTACCAATTTCCACCATGAAAACAAAATATTTTCTTATTAGGTTTTATTGGTTTTGAAACTCCTAGATCTTTTGAGATACATTGAACTTTCAATGGCATGTTTCAATCTCGATTGTGCCCTCTCAAATTTGTGACTGGGATGCCGAGGATCACAAACAAGGTGTGAATAACCATACAAATTAACTTGGTACCCTCAACAATATTACCTAATCGATGTGCCGGTTAACCACACACACTCCACCGATCTATAATAAATTCAAGTTACCCTTTTCCATTCTTACTAGTCCATGTTAGTGTGTCGGTTAACCACACACGCTCCACTAACGACTTGGTAAGGTACAAAGTGTAATTTTATGGGCTAGCACCTTTTCACATTTTCCTAAGTAACTAAGATTGGGAATTTATAAGTGTTTAGTTACTTAGTATTTTTCATTATACATTGAATGAAGGGAGAATTATAGTCCATTCCTACCCGTTCGGCTAACGACCCTCCACCAGTCAAGGAAGCGGTGGGTGAGAGTGGACACCCATTAAACTGCCATTTTATAGGCAGTAACCTTATACCCCCTTATAGACCGACTTCGTGAATGAGGCCTACTAATGTTAAGATTATCTTCCTCTTATACATATCTATATAATTAAAATTATAATAATAGTATAAGGGTTGAATTTTAAACTTTTTAAAATTTCAATGTTCAATTTTGAATTAAAGTATACATGAGGAGTAACTTTTCAAATTCCAAAACTTGAGGGCAAGTTTTGAAACTATTTCAAGACTCTCATAGCTTATGAGTTTAATGGTTCATTAAAATGAAGACTCTTCATTTTAATGTAACCCCTTATTCTTTAAAAACACTTTAAAGAAGTGTCTCTTCAACATCCATAACTTGTGGACAAGTTATGGAGTCATTAAACTATTTAATGGAAAAAACTCTTACATTTTATGTAACCTATAAAACTTTTATGAGTTTTTAAGATTCATAAATATGACTTTTCACATAACTTGAAGACAAGTTACAAAAGCATACTTTATGAACTTCTTTTAGACTAATATGGATTGAAAACAACTAAAACATAATTTTTTCATTATCAATCTAAACTAACCCATAAATCAAGGAAACATAAAATTCTTGAAAATTCATAACTTGAGGACAAGTTATGAAGTTCATACAATTTTCAACAAGATCACGAATTATATCACCAAACAATTTGCACACAATTCCTATGATCTAGCAAAACTCATAAGCATGATTATTCATAATCAACAATTTTCAATAATAACATGAACACATATAAACTTGAAACTTTTATTATAGCATTGAAATTGGTTTAACATAATCATTACCACATTCAAAACAAGTTTTATAAACCCAAAACAGTCAAAGGTAATGATTCTAGACCAATTCCAGCACCAAAACTCAAAAATATGTTGTCTGGGGGTCCAACTCGTCTAGTGCATGAACAAACTCGGCGAGTTGGATGCATTTTGCCTTGGACTCGTCGAGTCCCTTCATGGACTCGGCGAGTCTGCTGGGCAGAGAGCACCAAAGTCGATTTTTAAGCAGTTTAAGCAAGTACAACAAGAAAACAAGCCTAGGCTCTGATACCACTGTTGGGTTTTGAGCAATCTAACACTCCTAAGTGTACATGCAACCCCAAATACCTTGGATATATGTTTTCTCTATTATAAATGCAAATATCAACTTTCCAAGGTATTGTTCTATTCTAGCATACAAAACTTTGAATAACACAAGTTAGAATAACATACCTTTCGTTGGTGCTTGTCTTCATGAAGCTTGAGTGCCTAGTGCCCCAAGTGTGACACCTCAAATGGTTCACACAACACCATAAGCACTTGGAATAACTTAGAGAGAAATTAGAACACTTCAAGAATCGGCTTTCCCTCCATGCATATCTAGTGGCCGATTTCTCACATCAATAAGATGCTTATATAGTTGTTACAATTAGGGTAAACCCTAATTGTCATGGCTTTCCATTTCCTTGGTGGCACCAAGTGTGTGTTTGAGCTTCTGGTCATGAACTCCTGCAACTTGCTAAACTAAAAACGTAAAACTAAACTAAAATAAGAAAAACTAAACTAAAACTGAAAATCTAATTTTTAACTGTCCACGTCGTGGCAAGTATATGGCCACGTCGTTGACTCTGTGAATGACAGAAAAAATTCTCTTGCTGAAAAATTAACTTTTTGTGGGTTTTTACTCCACAAGAAGGATCGATCAAATTAATGCAAATAAATAAGCTAAAAACTAAGCCGCTCCCCGGCAACGATGCCAAAAACTTGATGTGCACAAAAGTACCCACTAATTTTAATATTTATAACCTAACAAACTTAGACTATCTATGCACTTATAGGCAGTGTACCTAGTCAGATTACAGTATAGCTTAGGTAAGTTGGGTGTCGATCACAGGGAACGGTGTTCTAATTAATTTACTTACTTATTAAATTGACCTAATTTATTAACAAGTTTAATAGGGGATTTTATCTGGTTTTACAAGATCAGATGAACTTAACTCAAATTCAATAATAAAAACACACTCTTGTTTAGTTTTGAATCCACTTATCCCTTATGGCTAGTTAATGATTACAGATTATTAAATTGGTTTTTAGTTGTATTAGTAATTTAGTTCTATCTTACCAATAACTAACTAATTCACGTCTAACCATATATGTTCATACATAATTAAACACGAAACTAATTATGAATGTAAATATGCTATGTAAGATTTGTTGTGTAAACGCAATTATGATCACAATTCACGTTCTCTAGCACAGCTAAACTTTATTTATTCTAATTACTAACTAAGATTGGTCAATCCTAGCTCTAACAATTCAATGTTCACTAAATTATTAGGTAAACAGGTTCATGCAGTTTAATGGTCACTAAGCTACATAGAACATGCAATTAAGCAATTAGGTAAACAAATAATAACATGCTAGGTTATACAAATCAAACACAAGCAAATTTTTACCAACTAAGCTCAATCCATAATCATATAACTATTCATAAGTTCAAAGCTTCATCTAGCTAAACAAGAGTAGCTAGATTCAGCTGCTCATCATAGTAAATAAATCAACACAACTAAAACTAATGAAAGACATGTTCTTATTTAACTAAATTATAAACCTTTACTTCTTTTGGTGTTGAAAAACCTCTTCCAGAACCTTTCTTTCGCTCTGAATCGTCTCCTGGAATTCTTTTTCTTCTGCCAAAAGCTTCCCTCTTCATAATAATCAGGAGGACTTATATAATCCTCAAAAACCCGCGCCACGTCGTGGCCAGATGCGCCACTTCGTGGGCTTCAAGTAATCCGTATCCTTCAAGGAAATCCTCCGCATCGCGATGTTTATCTTCTGGAACACCCGTGCCACGTCGTGGGCTTCACCGCCACGTCGTGAATTGAGCTCTTATCGTGAATTTATTATTTTCTTGTCTTCCAAGCCTCCCATGTTCCCCATTTTGTCACCTTTGGTCCCTCTCTTCGAAAATCCTTTGTATTGACTGAAAATAACAATTTAAACTCATAAATATCATTATTCTAAACATATTATCAATTTATTAATAAAAATGTACTTAAATACTGCCTAAAAATAAGTATAAATATGGCAATATCAAAATACCCCACACTTAGGCTTTGCTTGCCCTCAAGCAAATTTAAACTTAATTCTTAATTACTAACACTACACAGAACAATCCGACTCTAGTTCAGCCATTATGCCAAAACCTCAACGCATGCATTTGTGTCTAGAATTCTCCTAAAGTACCCCCCCCCCCCCATACTTTAAATACTAACAATCTTCATAAACACTCGCCCACTTTTTCCAAACAATGCTCATTTTATGCAACCCTCCGAATCCATCCGCAGAAAATCTCCCAACCTCAAGGTATTTTTAGTTGAGCAACCTAAGCATACATAAACTAGAATTACAATTTTTTTGATACCACTATGGAGCTCTTTTGAAATTCTTCACTTTCTTGATAATTTGATCTTTGATTTCTTTGAATTCACCACCTTATTTGATTTGATTTCTGGTATCTTCAACTTTTTGGATTTCTTGGAATTTTGATCTTTTGATCTTCACTTTATTTGCTCCAAAATTCTTCCAACTTTACTCGTAATTCTCTCTCTTTTTTTTAATATTACATGTACCTCTCTTTTTTCACTCAAAACCTATGTGCTTAAGCAAAGGCGCTCAACCTCAACCTTTATTGGTTAATGATAATAATTTTCCTGGATACATTTCAGGTTTAGGCTGCTAAACATATTGCATCCCTCAAACCAAGCGGGGTTATGTTTTTGTTCCATGATTTCACTAAAATAAGGGAGGCCAGATGCGCCACATCGTGGGCTTCAAGTAATCCGTATCCTTCAAGGAAATCCTCCGTGTCGTGATGTTTATCTTCTGGAACACCCGTGCCACGTCGTGGGCTTCACCGCCACGTCGTGAATTGAGCTCTTATCATGAATTTATTATTTTCTTGTCTTCCAAGCCTCCCATGTTCCCCATTTTGTTACCTTTGGTCCCTCTCTTCGAAAATCCTTTGTATTGACTAAAAATAACAATTTAAACTCATAAATATCATTATTCTAAACATATTATCAATTTATTAATAAAAATGTACTTAAATACTGCCTAAAAATAAGTATAAATATGGCAATATCAGAGCCCAACTTGATAATCGATGGAGTATTAGCCCACTATATAAGTATGGATGATTTACACAATCAACCCATATATTTAATTAGTCTTCTTTTCATCACTTAATTAATTCTAAATCAATTATTGATCAATACTAATTAAATAATATTATTAATATATTATAACTTATAATATATTAATAAACCTTAAGTGTTATTTCTCTCAATTTAGTCTATCCAAGTGCATGATGTCATGCAACCCAAATGGATCATGTCGGGTCGGGTCAAGTCTTACCAATTATAGTTATGGACTTAGACATTAATCCAACAGCTACGACTAGTCCTCGAAATATGTAATCGGATTTGGGACGAATATAGCCTGATCAACTATATTTATCCGAGATTAGACTAATGTATGTAGGGGAATGGTCGTAGTGCGCAACAAGTCAAAACTTACCAAAATGACACTAGTATCAAACATAAAAATTTAAATACTATACGAGTATTTGGTAGATGCAATAGTTTGACCTGCATATTTAGACTCACATGTTTCAAAATTATACAATTCCTATAAGCCTATTCTCGTATAGTCGAAATGGTTGGATTCCATCCACCCGGGGATCCATACTACCTGAACCAGGGCAATGGAGGATGGGTAGAGGAGGACCTCGAAGAAGATGAGGAACCCATGGAGGAAAAGGAAGGCGAAGACTCTGGGACAAACTCAGAGCCAGAAATAATCAACCCACCAGTCGCCCAACCTCCCGCAATTAGGAGAAACTTTCAAGGACCAACTCCTGTCTGGGAAAACCACATTCACCATTGGAGCCGGCAGCAAGGATTACGTCCTCCCTATGGTATGTGTCGGGATTTCTAGGAAGTCAGTGGAAGAATTTCAATTGACCTATCACTCTTAGTCATGGTGGGTAAGCTAGCCAACCAGTCCTACCAATCCGAAGTTCAAGCGAAATGGATTCACAAAGTCAACGTGGAGGTTCAAGGTAACAGTGTTGACATCCGTTGCCTGGACATGTTGAAGGAAAATGCTCATCTCTACACCATCACCCTCCAGAAGCAGTTGACTGCAGATCTCTTTGAGATAAGAGAGATAAGGGAGCAGCAAGCCGCCTTTAACAGACGTCTTATAGGACCAAAGCAATAGGAAGCGGAGTCAAGCTCTAAGCGTAACCCACATCGCAAGTAGTACTTGCCAAACTCCCAAATTTTGATGTAGAATAGGTTATCAGCTAAAAGTCTTACTTTTCTTTAACTTTCTTGTAATCAGAGACCTTTGGAAAGGTCAATTTTTCCTAACTTCGAATGTAATCCAAGCTTATGTTTAATATATAATGAATATTCCCTTGGGTATTAATCCTTTGCATATCACTCTAATTCATGAGTTTATCTACTATCATATAGACTCTAAATATGAATCAAACACAAACCCTTGTGTTAGTCAGCCTAAATCATGAATAATTGAAAATTGCTAACCCTTTTACATTCGGATTTAGATCAACAAATACTTATGGTTTCTCATTGTTATTTCTTTAGTAGCACAATGTCACCTCGTAGATATACACGTCATGGCAACAACGTAACACCTCCACCACCACCACCTCCATCAACGAATAATGTCGCCTTGATAGCTGCAGTGATAGCAGTAATGGCCTAGATGAGTAATAATGGGTCTGAAGGTGGAGTAAATAGCTTTACAAATGGCCAACACCAGGGTCGTTTAGGGTATTGCACTTTCAAGGACTTCACCAATAGCAAGCCCATATCTTTTAATGGATCCAGAGGGATAATGGCCCTATCACAATGGATAGAGAAAACAGAAGCGGTTTTCGAGATCTGTGCATGTCTGGAAGGGAGCAAGGTAAAGTTTGTTGCTTGTACATTCTCCGAGAGAGCGTTGACGTGGTGGAATGGCCATGTCAAGTCACTAACTCTGGCAGTGGCAAACTCTATGGGTTGGGAGAATCTAAAGCAAATGTTAATGCAAGAGTACTGTCTAAGGGTCGAAGTACAAAAGTTGGAGCAGGAACTTGATGGGTTTTATACAAATAATCCTATGTGTGCATGCAACCTTAATTTGGATCTATGTTTTCACTATTAGATACACAACATTATGAACACATGAATAAAAACCTAATGTAGCTTGCTATTTTAGAAATTCATATATAAGGTTAGATCACATACCTCTTGTTGTTATATTGCGATAACAACTTAAATCTTCAAACCCTAAGTCTTGAAAGCAAGCACCACAAGTGTAGTGCCTCTAATGGCTCACAAACACCGCAAGGAATTGGAGAGGCTAAAGAGAGAGAAGGGAGGAGGTAGAAATCAGCCTAGGGATCTCTTAGAAGCAAGCGCGAAGATTTCTTAAGGCCTAGGGGTCTTTATATAGGGTTGAGATTTGGGTTTCAGTTCTTATCCTTATCTAGTTACTTGCCCACCAAGCAACCACAAGATAAGCCTTGATAACCCTTATCTCTTGGACCACATGAATGATTTCAAGGATATCCAATCCCTTGAATTTGTCCACCCTTCTCCAAGGATAACCATTGACCTATTTTGCAACTATCACATAATTACAATTCAGCCCCTCTAGTTTAATTAATTACACTTGATTACAAAATTAATTCCTAATTAATTATTGACCAATATTAATTAAAAAAATATGATTTCTCCTTTAATATATTATTCTTGTAACATATTAACAAATCATAATAACCTCTTTCTCTATTTATTTCTCCAGTCAAGTTGCTTTGGTGAAGGCAACCTAAAAGGACCATGCACAACTAGGTCAAGTATTCACCAAATATGGTTACGGGCTTAGAACTAATCCAACAGTCTCCCACTTGGAAAAGTCTAGTAACCAAAAATGTAACATACAACTCGATTAGCAATCGTAGCTCTTAAAGACGCTGTCGAACTCTGATCTTATCAGTAACCTGTCCTTTAGATAACGGATCGTACAGTCCTCTGTTTTGATATCGTGCAGACAATCTTATTGTCCAGAAATTAGTTTCTCGATCTCATATTTATTTGATATAGAACTTAATTAAGCACATCAATTCAGTCCTAACCGGGCGCGGCACATAAGTCAAATCATATCATCGAGCGACCGTGATATCGCTTTTACCCTCTTAGAATAAAAGTAACTATTAAACTTAGACTTATATGCATTAACTATTCATTAATCAACTATACACAACAATGCGTTTTATGACATCAATTTATTGATGCGGTTTCGCATTATCAATGTACAACCAATTAGTAAACAATAAACCATGTATCTTGGTTTTAAGACCATATGATATTATCGTCTTGCGATCACTTGTGATACATTCCATAAAGTGATTCTAGCAAACGTGGGTTTATTCCAATGCTCAGAACTTGTTCATAAGCACTCATGAATGTTGTAGCAAACCTTTGCAATGTCTAATACCATTTAGACAATCTACACACCAATTCTTGAAAATCTTCATTCATACCTACTTCCAACATATGAACGATTGTGGATAGTTTGAATAATTCGATTATTCTTAATAAACTCAATTATTCTGGAAGTCAAAACATGCAAAGTGAAACAATAATTAAACAATTAACATAAGACAAAACCATTAAATAATACTCCTTTATTTAATCATCAAATGTCAATTACTTATCTAGTTTCTAAACTATCTAATCCAAACTAATATTACCCTTCAGCCCAATGCTCCAAACATGTTGCACGTGCTTAACCCTACTCAGTCCCTTTGTAAGCAGATCTGTTGGGTTATCTTCTGATGATATCCTCTTAACCATGAGATGTACTTCTTCTACTCTATGTCTAATAAAGTGATACTTTCTATCAATATGCCGAGATCTACCATGATCCCTTGGTTCCTTGGTCAAGGAAACCGTTCCTTCATTATCACAGAAAATTTCCATGGGCTCCTTTATGGCAGGTACAACTCCAAGGTCACCAATGAACTTCTTCAACCATATCGCCTCCTTTGACGCTTCGCTCGCTGCAATGTACTCTGATTCGCATGTTGAATCAGCTACAGTTTCCTGCTTGGAACTTTTCCAAGTCACCGCTCCTCCATTTAGGGTAAAGACCCAGCCTGACTGCGAATGGTAGTTGTCTCTGTCGGTCTACAAGCTGGCGTCACTATACCCTCGCACCTTTAAGTCATCACTCCCTTCGAGGACTAAAAACCATTCCTTTGTCCTCCGAAGGTACTTAAGGATATTCTTAACTGCAATCCAATGAGCTCTGCTAGGGTTCCCTTGATATCTACTAACCATGCTTAAAGGAAAGGTCACATCAGGGCGAGTACAAGTCATAGTATACATGATCGAGCCAACTGCAGAAGCGTAGGGTACTCGACTCATCTCTGCTATCTCGGCTTCGGTA